>NC_135498.1:53301659-53601659 GCF_052857255.1 Amblyomma americanum
TAAAATAAAGTGTTTTTACGACACTGCGGTTTCTGAGGAGTGATTGCAGGATTAATGCAACAAGGCACAATACAAGCACGCTCATCGGCCTGTCAAACACCGATAATATTTCCAAGTGCGTTTGTCTTAGCTCTTGTTCTGGTGTTTCGTGTTCTCGATGCCACATAGTGCCGCTAGTGGTTTCCGGTCGTCGCTCAGTCGTTCATGGTTAGCCTAACTGTTTATGGCTGTACCAACTAGTTCCAACCAAGTTCTTGATGTGACGGAACTGCCTTTAGAGTGCACATTTGAGAAAACCAGCGCTACAGTATTCCTTTCTATTTCCTTCTACCAACCTGAACCCAACCGCCCGGAAGCGAAACAGAAAGCTTCAAGGAAGCAAGGTACTTAAGTTCACGTCGGTGGCATAAGCGCAAGGCAAGGCTGATTTGGCATAATGAAAAAAAAATGTAACACGCATTTGATCAAGCGCTTACATCGCATAAGAGGGCAAAGTCACCGCGGTAACCCACGCGCGCCGGAGCACAGAACTCGCGCCCGCCAACGGACGCGCCGGCCTTTTACGGCTCCAATCGTCTATCGTGTAGTACGCACATGGAACGTTCGCCCTTTCACCGACGGCTGAGGCGGCGGGGGGTCAAGACGATTCCGGCGAAACACGGCGGCGCAAAATCGTACCGACACGCGCCGCCGCCGCAGCCCAGCGCAAGGGGGCGCCCCATGCAGCAAGCACAAGCAGCAGCAACGCAGTCGGTGCTCCTCGGACCGGTAATTGCGCATCGCGTGCGGTGTGCCGCCGATGCGACGCGCGCGCACCGCCGGCCGGGCGCGGGACGACAAGTTCGGGAATGGATCGGCGCGCGTCCGCGCACAGCACTCGCTTCCTGCACGCGGGGCGAGGTCGCTGCCGCCGCGATGATCGGGAGCGCCGCACCACGCCGCTCGCTCCGTTTGCGATTAAGACCGCGCGCTCTCGGATCCGTCTCTGGCGGTGGCGGCGGCGCGGGGATTGCGAAATTCATGCGGCCGCCGAGGCAGTTTGACAGCCGGAGTGCGCGCTGAAGGCTTCTTCTCGGTCTTCCCATTCAGGGCGCACACCATCCTTCCAACCCCCCTTCCTTCCTTCCACGTCTTCAGTGGCGCGCGAGCGGTTGTTTTCATACGCGCGCGAAGGCATTCGTTTATGAGAGGAACGCGATACCCGAAAAACCGGTTGAAATGATCTGCCCGTCTTGGCTTTCGAAGGCATATTTCTACGCCGTCCGTCCTCCACTCTCTCCACCTCTCGTTCCGTTCTGCTGTGGCGCGCACCCCCGCTGTGCGAAGAGCGAAAAGGTCCACAACGGCGGGAGAAGACCGCGTTTGGCGCTTACGTCTGGTCTTTTAGTTTCCTTTTGATTATGTATTGACTGGCCAGCGTGCGCGTCTGCCACCCATTGCATATAAGGGAGTGGCCGTTCGTTATTTAGCCTCAGATTCCATCGTGCTTCGAGCAGGAATATCCCATTTAGAGCGGCGAGTTATAAGCGGTGAACACTTCGTACACGACAGTCGAGGAAGGAAACCTAGCTCTTCGAATAATCCCTGTGGCTTGCTCAGGCAGAAAAGGGAAGAAAAAAAAATGGGTGCAAGAATAAGAGCGCGGTACTGCTGTCGTGTCTTCGTGCTCTTCTTGTTTCTTCTCGCAATCGTTCATATTTCTGGCGTCCAAAGGTGAATGGGTGCGGCAATGCCGGCGCACGAGGAAGTTAGAGGCATCGCATGAAGCAAACGAAGGCTTTCTTTCGTACAACAGGAATAATCGCAAAGTTACATGTGCTTGCTCATTCATAAGTCACGGTGGCTCAGTGGCTATGGTGTCCAGCGGCTGGGCCCAAGGTCGCGGGATCGATTCCGGCTGCGGCATCTGCACTTCGACAGAGGCGAAATGAAAAAGCCCCCGTGTGCTGTGACTTCGACACTCTTTAAGTTCCTCAAGCGGTCGTAATTCATCCGGATGCATCCACTACGGCTTCCCTCAGCCACAGCCCGTACGCCGTTTGGCATAAAAATGATCGAATAAATAAATAAAGAAATAAATAAATAAATTGTTCACTGATATATATTTGTGCTCTAATGACGCCTAGAGTAATATCGGTCACATTCTGGCCTACATTCTCAATTGCTACTTCCGGGTAGTGCAATGAAATTGTCAGCCTGATGACTTCCAAGTCCAACGAGCTCTTCCTCGACCCGCCTGTCTGCGAATCTCCTGTTGTGACTACGACGCGACAGCCCGCCCTCTTCCTGTCACAGAGAGCAGGATTTGCACGTGCCACTAACGAAGGCAACGTCAGGTCGCTCCGCGACACGTCAGGACACCAATGAGAACGGCAGGATGGCTTCCAAGGCGTCAGGAAGCACTCGAAGCGCCAATTCAGCAGTGATTCGGGTTCGTTCGCCAGCAGCGATCGTCGTTCGCGATGCTGCTAAGCTGCAGGTCACGTTCCATGGGCGGCTTTCGCGCAGTACGAGAGAGTATTGCGGAAAAGACACCCACCGATCGCTTTCAGTCTCGGCGTGGGTGGTTTGCCAGGGATATTGACGAACTCACCGCAGGAGGTCGGCCTCAAGTCTAAGCCTCCTTCATAGTCTTTGGAAGCGTCGGTGTTATTGGCGACTGCACTTCGCTCGGTAGTGTTGCATTATTCATTCGTCTCAGACAGAGCCATAGGCGCAGAGTCGCCGCGACAACGTGAGAGCCTTTTCGAGCTTCCAGGTCAAGACCAGCTCCCAGGCAAGGTGGAGGCCAAGGCGCAGGGCATCGTGCTCCGGTTCACCGTTTATGAAACACAAGCAGCCTATGTAGCTCGTGGCGAAATGACTTACACACAGCTTACTTGTCGTAGGTGGAATGCGCTAAAGCATACCACTATTCTTGCGGGATATCCACGCTACAAGCTTTATCTCGCCTTTCGTAAGCGCCTTTTGTAACACCTGGGACTGCAATGGTTACTTTTTCGCTGGCAGAGCACTGAAAAATTAGAGAGGAGCACGCATGATGTGTGCTGGACATCCGTGGAAGACACTAATGCGCAAAAGCGCTCACTAAAATAAGCGTGACATGGTGACGATTCAAATGCCGTGCACGCCTGTAAACAAAGGCGCACTCTTTAACGTAACTGCAAGGCCTTGCGCCCGTCGTAAGAATACTAAGTTTGACTTCCTTCAGAAACAGGACGGAGTTAGTGAGATGTTGGCGTGGCGACTTGATTGGCTAGCTTTTGCGTGGCGACTTGACTGGCTAGTAAGCGCCATTACAAGCTTCAGTAATGCATAATGACATGCTCTAAGCTCTAAGTACCAACCTGAGAATTGGCGGATGTGCGCATCACATGATGAGGCGACGTCAATCTCTGTACTTTCATAAGCTTTTTTTTTTTGCAGTTTCGCCCTGTAAACACGAAAAAATTTGAGAGAACAAAGTTTCATTATTCAACCAGCATTGACGCTGCATCGCATGAACTAAAAAAAAGGCAAAAAGAATCACAGCCTAACTCGTCACCGAGAATAGGTGTGACCATGAAATGCATTGAATGAAAGACGTAAGCCCATTCCACGACGGCTCATAGGCGGTGATAGCTGCGCTCATTCAGTGGGTATCTCTCAGATCTATTGGCTGCCGGACTTTACCGCGCTCTCCGCCCTCTTCCGTTCTTCGATCAGGGCAGCGCGTGTGGTCTCCCTGGCTGCTTTCTCGGCTTGAGAAGCCGTCACCGATAGCCGGTAATCTTCGAGCTGGACAGCGCTCTCGGCGACCCTTGTCAGCCGCTTCTGTCTTTCATGCTGGGCAACACCGTCAGCGTCCCTAGCTGTTTCCGTGCATGACCGACGCGCCGTAGCGTTTGCCCTTTCTTCATTGACCTTATCAACGCGTTCAGAAACATTGGCCACTTTCTAACCTTCGTGTGCGGCTACATGGGCAATCCTTCCTACCTCTTGAGTCATCCTCCTGTATTGGACGGCCATGTCGGCAGCCCTATACTGCTACCGAGAAATTAAGCACAGAAAGAACGGATGAAGGATGACAATGAAGACGACCATGATTACAACCATCATCCACGCCCTTCCGCTTCGTGCCAGAGTGGTGGCATGCACCATCTGTACTTTCACGCCACTACTACAATGATGGGGGTGATCATTCCATAATCATTTTAACGCGATAGTACTCCCCATACAAAAATGGTCTATAGACAGTCTATAGACTTCTTATAGGCTTTCTTGGCTTCCTATAGATATTAATTTTTGTATATTCATAGTTTATAGACTCTCTATAGACAAAAGTCTGCTAAAAGTATATGGCCATAAATCTATAGATTGTCTATAGGATCTCTATAGGATTTGTATTTCCTATAGAGTGTCCTCTAAGGCTTGTCTATAGAGAGTCTACGGACTTTATAGACAGAAGTCTATGGACAGTCTATAGACTGTCAACAGAAATCTTTGTAAGGGTCGTGTCGCACGCTAGCGAACAATCCAAGAAAAATCCCCACAGAAGCAACCTAGAGGGCAGGTGGGCCACCTAGGTCAAGTGACATAGTGACGGCATCCTAGCCTACTTACCCGACTGTGAGCAAACTGACCATCGTGGCAGGTGGCAGTTAAATTAATGACTGGTCGCGAGAGGTTGCTCACGAAGATTAACCCGTGTCTCACAAGCCCCACCGGTGGCAGCAGCTGCCATCGAAGGGCAGTGGCGCATCGCTTAACCACTGCACAAAAAAACAGATTCCTGAAATTTCATCAAGATTTCTTTATTAGGTTCGACGTCACACAGGTTTACTTTTTGTAGTACGCTGGGTCCTCCCCTTAGCACAAGCAGCTACTTCGCCCCACTCTATACTTGGCGGCGTGAATTTTGTCAAAATATCCGTGATTTTAGCACAGGGTGATATAACACTTCTCGCAGGCCCTCATGAATCTTTTTTGGTCATACTGGTACCGCAGTTGTTTCTTTAATTTGCGCGAGAAGCTTTCTCATTTTCAAAAAAAAAGCATCAGAGACGATTGAGCTAGAGTGTCTGTGAACGGCTGGATGCTGCATGTCAAGACGTAGGTTATGAGGAGTCAATCTCCCTACTAAAGAGAAAAATGATCAGTAGGCTTGCCTCCAGCAATTTGGTACATTGTCCAGGCATTCACAATTGCAAAGTTGAGCTTTAGTGTCAACAGCCGTCCTCAGTTTTTGTCTCTGATGCCAATCTAGTAGCAGTTGACAGCTTGATCCGAGACGTCGACACCTGCCATGCCATAATCGTAAAATGAAAAGTGTTTTGGCGTACAAAGGTACAGTTTTTTGTACGCTGTAGGCGACCACCGCTTTACAAAACATGTAGGCTCATTGCTGTCACAGTTGTAAGCCATAGTGACTGCACTGTTGTCCTTAGACTCCACTGAAGTCGCTATTGAAGCAAGAACAAATTTCTTATCACTGATTCTATTCCATTTCTTCTTTGGTGCCGAGTGGATACTTCCCAAGCCGGTTTTGGAGAACGGTTCCTGTAGCCAGAAATCCTCACCCGCGGGGCGTTACAAGAATGTCTTGACTGGCAAAAAAATTGCCAAAAAGGCGAAATGGTCACTGAGCGCTGAAATTGCCTCAGGCAATGACAGGACAAGACGCGCTTCCATAAATTTCTTTTCAGAACTCAAGGACCTTCCACAGTAGGTGTCAGATGTAAAACAGTAACCATCTGCACTGCAAAACATCCAGTTATTGTAACCAAAACTTTTAATAACCAATTAAAACCACATCATCGTCATAATCAGGATCGCTAGCGACAAGTAAAGCAGCCTCTAAGGTCTCGCTGAGCAGACAAAGTGGTTCCTTTCAAAAAAATTGCAAGGAACCATAAGATGTATGACTTGGAATAGGCAGGCGCCATTGTGCACACAGGAAGACCCAGCGTACTATAAAAAGTACAGCAGCATATACTTCATCATGGCGCAAAAAAAGTGAAAGGTTCGGGACATTCAAAGCATCCACTGTTTATCTTTGACTTTCGTGCTGCTGTATACTCGAAACCAGGACAATATGTACATAAACGCAGCCGCGAGAAAATTATAAGCGAGCGACTACCGGTGCAGTTGGCAGGAAACGACCATCCTGAACTTTCTCCATGGAACGATGACATTCTGAGGCGAGGAAGCGCGCATTCTCTTGTTTAAAGGCCGTCGGCCGACCCCCTGGTGACAAAATCATGACCCACTTGAAAATAAACATTCAATATTTGGCTTTGAAATCATTCAAAATTTAACTTTACCCAGTCAGTACGCTGGTCCCTTATGGTAGAAGCTAATATCATGTTGTATAGAACTAAATTATAGTGCATCTTGTATGGCTATTTACTGTGTTGAAATAAGGGGCGATCGCAAGGCCGATATCCGAAAGTCGAATTGTTTGAGCTAAGATGAACTCAAACACGCTGTAAATGATGGCGAAAATGACAAGTAATCTCGAGGGCAGGTGAGCGTCACGAAAGAGGTGCACTGCATGAGCGTTCGTTCACTGTCTAAGGCCACTTTCGGGAGATGCGATTTCCCGAAGAAAAAAAATCTGTTTCCGTGTAACCTCGGTGCACGGCCCGAAAATGACAAGACAGACTTCCCGTTCACGAGCTAAAGCGCAGACTACTACCTTCTTGGATTCCAGGTTACATGCCATGGTTGGGACGAAAGTCACCTCTTTTGCGACTAACGTGCCCCATAAACTTTTGACGCCAGGTGCACATCTCCTAAGCGCAGTGGAAGGAAACGAAATATTTGAATGAAGAAAATAAGGAAAGTTTACCCCGGGCTTTCAGACTTTTTTAGGAAAGACAGAGCAGACGGGGATGGGCCCAGAAGCGCGCACGTTACGCCATCTAGGGGCCCCCTTGCGAACCGCACACGACACCGGCGAGAACAGGTTGCGTCTCACGGGCCAAGGCGAGACCACGCGGACGAGGGGGAGGAGGAGGTTCATTAAAGTAATGCCGGACAGTGCGCGTAATTTTCTCTGCCTCTGTGCCTCCGTATCTCCGTTTCTGAGCTACCCTCCCTCCTCTTCTTCTCGCCACATTCGAAGGGTCAAGGATGGCTCGAAGCGTACCAGGGCGGAGAACATGAGAAGGAGGAGGAGGCCTAAGAGAGAGAGGGAACCGTGCTCTGTGGAGCGTGACGCGTGGACTCTTGTCTCGTACACGCGCAACGTCTTGCCAGATGCGAATGGAGGAGGAGGAGGAGGAGGAGGAGGAAGGCTGCAACAATGGACTGCATTAATCCAGACCATCGGCGGCGTTGCAGCATGCGTGCCTGGGGACGGCGATGGTGATTCGAGCAGTTTGGGAGTCACCGACGCTGTGGACGTAAGAACTGCGGTGGAGCAGTTGTATGCAGTGCGACGAAGGCGCCCACTTCTGCGTGGACACTTTCCAGGAGAGAATAGAGAAATGCGCCAGGCCTAATTCATTGCACGAACGTGACTCCACTACTTTTCTTCGCGGTCTTTAGCGCTATCCCTAGATCCACTTTTGGATTCTGCAGAGCACAGCCAACCAGTCGTAAGAATGGTGAATCTCCCCGCGTATTATTTTTATTTTTATTTTTTTGCAGTTTTCTCTGGCTTCTGCTAGCAACGTAGTAAAACCAAGATTGAATATCAAAAGTGGTACTCTTGTGTGGTATGGTATGGTATGGTATGGTATGTGCGATTAGGCGTCCCAAAGCGACAGGGGCTTTGACTCTGAGGGACGCCACAGTGGAAGCCTCCGTATTAATTTCGACCGCCTGGGATTTTTAACATACACTGACATTGCGCGGAACACGGGCGCTTTGCGTTTCGCCTCCATCAAAACGGGGCCACCACGACCGGAATCGAACCCGCGTCCTCGGGCTCAGTAGCCGAGCACTCTAACCCAATGGGCCACCACGGCGGGGGATGTAGGCCTGACTGATTCGGTTTTGCATTCATTGCTAAGGCATTGAATCCAGCAACGAAAATCGGGAAAATCGGAGAGCTTTAATGTGTGCAATGGCATCGTTATACCGAGTATGCCTTCAAGGTCGAGTGAAGCTCGGAAAAGAAAACACGCAGCTCTCGGTAGCTTCCCGTAGTGCATTGTGTCGACGAACTAGGGTCCCGAAAATGTGCGGAATACGACAAACCTTCAGCATCGTTCAATGCATTGCACACCGTCTTGTCACGCAGCATGCCCAGCCGCGAGTCATTGGAACGCGATCAATTGGCACATTGAGCCTTTCACATTTCTATGTTAGACGGGGGAGCACCTAATGCGAATAATGTTATGACGCCACGGTAATGCCTAGCGCACGATAAACAACTGGTTGCGCACTGATGCCAAGTGGCTGACTCAAGATACCACACGTACGTGACGGTGTTATTGACTTATGCATGTCGGCATTTTAGTCTGTATGACCATATGTAGAAAAAACCCACGCTTCGTTGGTCGCATTTTACTGCATCCGAGAGGTGATCGCAGGGTGCGGCGACAAGCCTACGGCTCTTACTCCTTCTATGATCACGGTTGTAAAGTGCTGTGAACACGAAAAGAAATTCAATCTCGAATATACTGAACTACCTCTTTTTCGAACACAGCCGAGTGCTCCAAAATAAAAGGTGTGTACTGTGCGATGCCAGTGCACAGTAAGGAACCCCACGTGGTCCAAATTTCCGGAGCCCTTCACTACGGCGTCCCTGATAGCCTGGGACACTTTGGGACGTTAAACCTTCGTAAACCATAAACCAAACTGCAGGTGCGTCAGCACGTGCACGGGGTATAAGACGAAGTTCAGGTGGCCGGCGTCGCTCCCATTGCACGGAACTACACAGCGTGGCATCGGAGGCCGCTGGCCCCGAATCGCAACGAGAGCGCTGCGAACAAAGGCCCCGGGACGACCGGAAAAACAAAAGGCGATGTGAACTAGCGGACACGGCTAATCAGCCAGTGCGCACAGGCAGATTCTATACAGTACAGCCGCAACTCCGCGTCGTTTCTTTCGGCGTCGCTTATCAAAGCGTCATTAAATGTGAACGCGGTGATGAGTGCGCTATCGCGTGCGCTGCGCTTGTTAAGAGCTTGCGTGGCCGAAGACCGCGCATTTCGAACGAAAGTGTGTATCTCTGTCCCCTGCATATTTTTTTTCTTCATTTTTCGCCACTTCCGGGTTACGTCCGGTCGTTGTTCAGAATCTAGATTCACGCCGGCCAGCACTTGCTTAATGGGTGCAGTAGACGTTGTGTAGATAAAGAGCTAGCGGAGGGGTATTGTTAAAAAAAAAAAACAAGGCCCGGAATGGACTTACTCTCATCCAGCGTAGCTTAAAGACATAGATTATCTACCACATGAGACAATCACGTCAGGTCGGTACACCTTCAGCAAACGTAGGCTGCTGCCACGTGTGTCCGAACGCACCTGCGCACGAGTACCGCAACTGGCACAGTACCGCAGCATGTCAGGATCAAGTTTATCGCTAAGTTAACTCAACTCCGCACGGCATTAATTAACGCCACGAGAGTAATAAATTCCCCACGCTCCATACCTTCGCAGCATGTGTCAGATCCACCGATTCAGGATATCGAGAAAACAAGAAGAATCACGCAAAAAACCGCTCCGACTGACGACCACACGCTTAGCTGCCGGTAACCAGTTTCGAATTGCAAACGACAGCGCGCGCTCCCCTCAAATGACCACGCCACGCGGCGGCCTAAAAGGGGGGAAGACGGTCCGCCGCCTCCGGCTGCTGGCCACGCATTCGCATCGGATGACGACGGGCTGCGGCGCGCTCTCTCTCCCCCACCCCGAGGGGAAGCAAAATCCAATTACGGAATTATCGCGGTTCCGTGCCGTTTCGAGAGGCGCGGCAGCAAGATGCGAAGACTGCCGCCGCACTCTGGCCACTGCGGGCCGCCGGACAGGCGGTCATCGCGAGCGCTGATTTATGAATCGAAGCCTCCCACGCAGCCGAGATGGGCGCTGCGAGCGCCGGTCAGAGCCAGCCGCCGTCTAAAACGGCCGCAGGAGCAGAGAGAGTGGATGGCGGGCGACGGCGGACTAGAACCAGGACCGGGCCGTTCTCTTCGGTCCGAGTCGCTCGAGCCGGGCACTCGTCAGCGTGCGCGCTGGTGCGCGAGCGACAAATGGCGCCGAGTCGAGAGGAGGCATCGGACACCGCCAGCAGCGTTCCCTTACTCGTACGCGGAAGAGGAGCGCGCGCGATGACTCTGGATGACCGGGCACGGGGAGTCGGTCTCGTCGGCGTGATTTACGGTCCATCTTCTTCGCTCGATCGCTGCTCAAAAGTGGCGCGCGCGCGCAGCGCATCCGACCAGCTTCACTTCCTCCTCCTCGCCCGAGCTCTATAGAGTTGAAGGGGCCTCGCGACACGGGGCTTTCGATTAATTTTCGGCTTTCTACACCCTCGACTGAGCGACGACGAGTACGGCTGGGTGCTCGGGTTTTGAGGGAGCAATGACCCCGGCTTCCTGCGGGCCACTCGGAGGAGTACGAAGCGGGAAATTAATCGGCGCGTGTGTGAACGAAGTGCGCAAATTTGCCTCCTCAAAGTGTATGCGTGTGCGTCGCTATAAAATGGACCAAGATAACGATCGGGTAGAGCGATGCCCACCAGAAGAGCGGTCAGTGTTGAAGGGACATTGCTGAGCAGGAGTGAACTACAGGAAAAGCTCAGGAAGGCCTAATAATTAGACTAGTCTTCGCGTCTGCATTGGACGTCACCGTCAACAAGCATTCCTAAACCAAAAAACTGGAGGAGGCACTTAAGCTCCGCCTTAGTGGTATGACGCGATACCGCAGTTGGTTAATTCCCATATATGCAGAAGGTCATTCTGTACTTTATATTCATAGGTCCCTGGTAGCCCTCATACCCCTCCTGGCGAAGTGGTGCAGCGGTTCAGAAATGCGCCACTGCCCTGCGATGGCAGATGGCAGGTGGTTCGAACCCTGCCGTGGCGGCTGCGTTTTTATGGAGGAAAAACGCTAAGGCGCCCGTGTGCTGTGCGATGTCAGTGCACGTTAAAGATCCCCAGGTGGTCGAAATTATTCCGGAGCCCTCCACTACGGCGCCTCTTCTTCCTTTCTTCTTTCACTTCCTCATTTATCCCTTCCCTTACGGCGTGGTTCAAGTGTCCAACGATATATGAGACAGATACTGCGCCATTTCCTTTCCCCCAAAACCAATTATTATTATTATTATTATTATTATTATTATTATTATTATTATTATTATTATTATTATTAGATGGCAGGTGGCAGCGGTGGGCCTTGTGCGACCCGTTGTTCTTCCCGAGCGGCCACGACGGGTAGCTTGCTCGCTATCCGGTGGGCAGGTTGTAATGACGCCGCAAGGTCACGTGACCTACGTGGCCCACATGCCTTCTAGATTGTTCTCTGGGGATCACCTGCCAGAGGCGAGCCCGTGATTTTTCTCTCACAACGACGACGCCGACAAAGCTGACGCTATATTTTGTGTAACGGGGCCTTTAACGCTGTCGCGTTAAAATGAGCACAGATTACGGCCTTCTCATTCCACCGAGTTGTGTGAAACCCAAACCACTGCCAGTGCTAAAAAGAATAAAGGAGACAGAAAAGCCGTTGCCTCCTGAGTTAACCGAAGTCCCGAGGCTATAGTGACACTTTATAAAATTGGACATGCTGATTTCATTGAAAGCTGCAAGTGAAGACACGTACAGTTCATATGCAGGACATGTTCCTGCTCAATGATGATTGGAAAACTTCACCCTTTCTGCGTTTTTGCCACTGTCGTACCGTTAGACGAAAAAAAAATCGCATTGAATGTTTCCTTCATGAAGCAGTCGCCGATACAAAAAATAGAATCCGCAGCTCAAGAATATGTCCCCCGTCTGTGGGTGCACCCTCACATTCCGCCTTATACAAATGTGCTCTCCTCAACGCCTTTCTTAGCACCCTGCTCACACGGCACTGGTAAAGGGGAAATATGAGCGTGATCAAAAGCGGAGCTCCCATAAGCAATGCTTGTTCACGATGCGGTCGTGTAGCGAACCGTGAATAATACCGTAATTCTCTATCAGGCGGTAATAAATGCAACAGGGCGATACAAAAATCAGTAGGGAGTGGCCGCAGAGGTGTCTCTACTCTCAGCGGGTGCTACGTTTACCATTGTCACTCCAGAGTTTCGCCCGGCCCCTCGAAAAACGTAGGGCGGTGACTAGTTTGCCCAAGAAGGTGGGGAAAACGGCTTCACTAAGGAATATACCCTCAAGATCCGGAAACTGCGGGCAGCCTACGGAGGGTTAGAAAGGAAATGAAAAACGAAACCAGGCGAACACACACACACACTAATGCAGAACGTCTCGAAAAAGAACGTACAGTAAAAGGGGAACGACCGAAAAAAAAAGGGAGGGGTGGGTGGGTAGGGGGGTTACACCTATTGGAGTCAGAAGTGAGGGCGTTATTGCGTGGCAAACAGTCTAGCTCGTTCGTCCTAGCGCGTGACTTCGAATTCGTAACCCAAGGCTTGCGACGGCGCCAACGCGCAATCGATCCTGCATTCGTGTGATCTCGTCTGCGTGTGTGTGCTTGCGCATATGCGAGCCTCAATTTTTTTGCTCCTGTTCGCTCGCCTGTCTTTACCGGCTCTGAGAATATATAGGCGTGAAATCTTCCTCAGTTACCAGTGAGGAAGGCAGCCAAGCTGTCACAGCCAGCGGCATGCAAGGCCAAGTGGCTCGAAGAAAGCAGGATATAGCAGAAGACATAAGCAGACGAAGTGACAGCGACGATGGGAGCAGATAAATCTGCCGACAGAGGGCAGCATCACGCGGTTAGGGGTAAACGTTAGGGCTAGTACAGCGTAATACAACCGCGCTGCTGAGGGCTCTCGAAAACTAAATTTTAAAGGTCAATATATTTACACAGAATCAATTATTTGTATGACTGAAAAGGATCATTTGAGGATAAAACACGGCACAAGACAGCGAAGCAGACGAGAGGAAAAAAAAAGCAGACAAATTTGTGTTGAGTAGTGGTTATGAATTTTCTTCGGGCAGGTCACCTGAATGTAAACGACAATAAACGACAAAGTGAAAATTATTTTTCAATCTTTTGTCGAGGAAAAAAACGAAACACAAAACATTATTTCTTCTTTCGATCTTTCCTGGTCGACAGGAGGACAAGACGTAAAAAATGATTGTAGGTATCTGAAGAAAAGATAGAACGAATAGATTAGGGAGTCAAAGCCCAGTCAGGCCTACCGAAGTTCCAAGATACAGGAATCGAAAGCAACAAAAATTAAGGAAAGTGGGAAAGGTGACCGCTATGCACTGCAGAAAAAGAGATGTAGACCCGTCGGCACAAAGGTATACAGTAAGAAATGTGGTGTATTACCACGCCTATATTTTATAGCGTTATTTATTGCCTCTGGGAATAAGGGGAGTTTCCCCTAGCCTAGAAAGAGACTGTGGCAGGTTCTTGGACTCTAAAGCACTGTGCACAGTGGATGGATCCGGGGTGACTTCAATGGGATCATTAGAATGCCCCACTATCTGAGCAACGCGGTGGTTCTCGCATAAATACCACCGCCGTGAGTGGGATCGAACCCGCGACCTTGTGCACTGCCGTTGAACGCCATAGCCTGCGCTCAACCACCACGGCTGGTCCAAGTGCATCGCCTCGGGCGAGGAGGCATATCGGAGCATCAGGTTTCCTCGAAGGCGGCGAACAAAAAGAACGAAGCGCTGACGAGCAACACATTCGGCCCCACTCGGCGCTTCGTCCTCTCGCGTGAAACCAGAAAAGTTCGACTTCGTGATTCCAACCTCCGGCGTTGGTGTGAAAGAGCCCATCGCGCACGGCCTATAACACGCGAGTCGAGGAAATGGCAAGCGCCGGCGAAAAAAAAAATGAACGAAAGACAGAAAGAACGCCGCGCCGTACACATCGCCGATGAATGGAATTCCTCGTTGGCCGCCATCCACGCTGTTGTAGCGTACACTACTCGACGAATTGTGCACGCGTCAGAAAGAATGCCGCCGCGCGGAGGGTAAAGACATGGGAAAAAAAGAGAAAAGAAAACGCATTAACACACGCCGATGTTCGCACGCGTATATGGCATATAGTATGGAGGCGAGAACGAAGCCCGCGCGTTGCGGGCGAAAGGTAATCAGCGTAGGAAGACGTAGGCCGAATAGTAGTATAGAGAGACGAAGGGGGAGGGGAGGAGGGAATGCACTGCGCCGGTGGTGGATATGGGGGTGGGTGGAGGGAAGCGCTTTTGATCGGACCGTCACGAAAACGCGACTTCACAAGGATGCTGCAGCAGCAGAAGCGGCGTACTACAACAGCCCGCTTCGAAGGAGACTTCTACAACAAAAAAAGCAAAAGGAGAGGCCACGGCTATGCTATATGGAGAAAAGAGAACGAACAAGCCTCGGCCATAGCTGTGGCCGCAGAGGGAAGAGAGGAGGAAAGGAGGAGGAGGGTAAACCGAGAGGAGAGTACGAGGTGGGCAGCCGCAAAAGCGTAGCCGACGAACGGCGAAAACAGCGGATGCGCGGGCACGACACGGGATGCTCTCTCGCCAGCCTGCCGAACTAGCGAGGATGAAGCGCGGCCGTGCTTTACGCGTCTCCCCGCTCTTCGTTCGGCGGTGCGCGCAAATCGCCTACACCGCTTCCTCTCTTCCTTTCTTTTTGGAAAGAAACCGCCGCGTGTTTTCGCCGCTATAAATCGGCGGCTGCCCGCGGGCCGGCCCAAAATCGACGGCTTCACGCATTCCGCGGCCTAATGGACGTCGCCGAAGAAAAGGAGAACGTTTTCATCGTGGCCGACACCGCCGCCGCTGCGCGTTGTTCGGCCGGCGAGAGACTGCCCCGTTTCGTGCGGGCGGCACCCGGCTTTGCTGCATGCATTGCTCGCCCATCACCCGGTTATTTCGTCTTTATCGCTTTCTCCCTGTCATTCTATAACAGTGCTGCGTTTTGTTTTCTTCCAATAATTTTTCTGTTGCTGTTGCGCCAAGGAGGGCGTGAAACTGTTCGTTTCCGGCTTCAACCGGCCTGATAGTTCGCGAGCGTGGCCTTGGAATTTTTGACATTCCCTGAGGATGCTATCATCCGTTTGTTTGTTTGTTTGTCAGATTTATATCACTTAAGTGGAACATCCCACGATTTTAGCTTTCTTTTGGCTCGCTTTTTATGACCGGAGCGATCGGGTTGACGCAGAACAAGCCAGTGACGAACTCTTCTCAAAAATATAAATTAATAAATAAACTGCAAATGAACGAGAGAAACGCGTCAATAGACCACTACAGGCGCACTTTAACGAAACTGGCATAGGCATTCGCAGCTTTCGCAGTGGACTTTGTGTTAACAGATCTTCCATGCCTACGAGATTTGTCGGCTGTTTTTTTTTTTTTTTACCCTCATGCCATAAAGCGCAAATGAAGCCATTTTTTAGACTATTATTTCAATGTCATTATAAGGCTAAACTCATGCCCTTCTATATTTCTACTTATTTTTCACATCTGTCTTTACTGCCATTGCTAAATCTATCTATTGCGGTGGTATGAAAAGTGGTGTTTGTATAACAGTGCGGTGCACTATAGAGCTCGTTTATACCACTAATAGGGATATGAGAATAGGATGCCGCTTTTCCGAAGAAGCTGGCCGACCTTGCTAAACAGGTCACCAGTGTGGATATTTGGAATAAAATGAAGTACATTCCATTGGTTGCTCTGAAAGTTAGAACGTGATAGCGTTGGTTTAAGGCGCATCTAACACGCGTCCGATGGTATAGCGAACCATACATTTAAGGCTGCGAGACACTATTACCGCTCAGTAAAAACTAAAAAAAAAATCCATTTATCCCACAAAGAGTTCGACGCATGCACAGTGATTGGTTTTGGCAAGCATTGAAGGCCGCAGCATTTCTTGGTGACCTTAAGAGAGAGAGAGAGATAAGTTTAATGGAAAGAAGGCAAAGAGGTCATGCGGAAAGTTCAAGCCAGTGCCGCATGTTTTCCTTGTGAACTTTGCACTGATTATCCGGCCACCGGTACTTTCCCAAGAGTATCGTCATGTGAGCGTTTCAGCAGCATTGATCGAAAGGAAAATGACGTGCAGCGTTCAAACGGGATATGCTTGGCTTTGCTTACACGAATACATCTGTTCACTACCCCTACCACCTCCTCGACTTCCTTCACCGAATGTGAACTTTTCGACAAAAACCTTAATGACCATGAGCTCAAATCCTTTCCTGCTCGCTTACAACGCAGCATACTGCTCATATTTTATGCATACAGAGCAGCCGAAGAAACAACTGTTCAAGTAATTTACACTCTGCTTTACAATTGAACCCGTCATTATGGCTATGTACGTGATTTCTCCGACATTCGTCCTTCTTTCCTTCCTTGACCTGCTGGTGCGTCAAGCCAAACATGGAGGCACGTCCAAGCTTCACACATGTCGATTTTGACTCTAAGTATACGTTGACGGGGGACGGAGCGAAAGAAGAGACGGTGGAAAAGAAAGGCGAGCAGACTAAGCACATTAGGGTACCGATTTGCTACCCTGCACGGTCAGGAAAGAGGAGATTAAAAGAAGAAGAAGAAGAGATGAATTAAAACGGAGGGTGCCAAGTAAGGAGGCAATCTATATCCTTTGGCCAAAATCATAGCCAATCGCGCAGGCGCGACCACATCAAGAAGCATAAAAGTTGCCGGCAGGCCATGAGAACCGCCGATTGCTACGGCTTCCGTCCGCACTCGATCCAAAGACACTGTTCAAGATAAACTCTTTCCTCGGTCAAACACAGGGAGCCCCGTTTGCTCTGGTCACAGTCTTAGGAAACGCTATCGATCATTCTGACAGCACTTATGACCCATAAAACCGCACCCTTATCCCGAAACGAAAAATTCAAGGAAACGAATACACACTCAGAAGCCTGTAGTGACAAATGCCGTGGAGAAGACCGCCATTCTCGCGACCATCTGGAGCGCGACAGAAAGAGGGTATACGCCGTTCGGCAAGCGGTCCAGCTATGGGCTTGCGGACCTGTCGCGGCATTCCGGGATCCGGGCCCGCGTCACCAATACTGATGAAGACGCGGCAGCAGCGAGACAGGCAAGGCTCATCATCATTACGCGGCCTTGGGCGGCGTGCGTCCGAGGGCGCAGATCCTTCGGGCCTCGCCGAAAGAAAATCAAGAAAAAAAGAAGAGCTCATCCGCGTCGCCGGGGCTGCCGAGAGAGAACGGGCGGCAGAGGCGCTGGCGTTGCTCGCCGCGACTCAATTCGGATCACGGCGCGTCTTCCCGAGCACGTCGTCTGCTCTCCGGCTGCGAAGCCCAACGATTGCGGATCTTTGACGGCGGCCGTCCGCCGCTGCTGCGAACGATTTCGCCTCGCGGTAAAAATGACACCCCCCCGTCCATCCTTCCCTTTTTCCCTTCTTTCGCTTCCTTTAGCGCCATATAAAGCTACACGAGGGAACACCGCGGGATTCGGAGCCGCGCGCCGAATACGGGCCAAGCCGTTTGTCGCCGAGACGACGAGGTTTCAGCCGCGGATTTTCGCCTTCGCTCGCTTTCTGCCTCTTTTGATCGCTCAAACGAAGCGGCGGGAACAGAGACGTCGTCCCGAGAAATAGCTGTTGTTAGACGCGGTTACTGCGAAGCCGCGGTCTCCTGCCGGCTCTGGCCTCTTTTTTTTTTTTGGTTTGTTACTGCGTAACACTTTCTAGTCCCATTCCTTGCTCAAACGTCGTCGCAAATCCCCGCGTTCATTTTACAAGCGCACTGGGACGTTTCATTCGTATTTTCGTTTCTATTTTTTTCCCGCCTTGGACCTCAAACGTTAGCGAACGGAAGAAGCATTCAAGGCAGCCATTTGCTCCACGCATTTGAGTGCACAGTGAGCCAAGGAGCCAAGGTGTATTATTCGCCGTGCCGCGCGACGCGTCCCCTTTTATGTTCGTTAGGCTTTAAAACGTAAGGACACCCACGGGGAATACCACGTGTCCCGAATGCATTCCAGGCGGGACCATGCATCGCTGCTGCATCTGAAGCGAGTAGCAGCTTTTTCCGACTCGTCGGTCCGCCTTACCGTCCAAGGCACCTTGATGCCTGCCTAACGGTCTTTCTCCAAGTAGCATGAAATGAACAAAAATGTGAGTAACGCGACGTCTTTAAGTACGTTTTGTCCGTGTCTGTGTCTAGTGAGGTAATCACGTATCCCTCCGACGGCAGTGCATAGGGTGAGCGGAGCGCAGCACCATATAGCCTGTTTCATAATCTGCTTCGAGTCGATATATTGTTTCCACTACCACGGCTGCCATACAGTGTGATTGAACCTTCTGAATGACACAGCCCCGGAATGATGACGATGTTGATGAGGCTATTTCCTTTGCAAGCGGGTTGTAACATTGTGCGGTAAGAGAGCCATCCTTCGGTAAAAAAAAGGAGGCACTGATTTGGTAATTTGCTGCCTTGGTAATAAAAAGTGATGTGGCGAAACGAATTGACAAGCACAACGTTCAGTACGTAAGGGGTGACCAGTTCGAATTCCCTTGCTGGTGCCGACATTTTATCGTTTGCCCTTCTAACCTCAAAACTAGCAGCCTACAACTTATTTAGCGTCTCCCTTTGGTGTGCGGTACCTTCCAGGTCAGATCCGGAGAAGCCAATGAGCCTTCATCGTCACAGTTACAGCGTCGTCATATAGGAAGCTTTGAAATGAACAGGCTGTTCTGAATGGCATATGACGAATATGCAGCCAAAAGTTCCGGCCTGTAGCTTTGAGAAAACGTAACCATACATGTTCATGTCACGACTGCACAAGTGCGGAACCACAACAGGTGTCGTCACGCGCTGTCACGCGTCAGCGTGTGTTGCCGGAAATAAAGACAATGTACAGTCATGATCACCGTGACCAAGATCTGCTCGCGATGGCCGCAAGCGGGCAGCCCTCTCCTTGTCGTAGCAATATAATGCGCTGCGACAAGCCCTGTAGCATGAAAACAGTGAAGCCGTAAGCAAACCTTGCTCCTTTAATCGGCCTTATTTATTACAAGTTAGCTACGCCCCTCATAAAAATGGTCTATAGACAGTCTATAGACTTCTCATAGACTCTATTGCCTTCCTATAGATATTTCTTTTTGTCCATTCATTGTCTATAGACTCTCTATAGGCAAAAGTCCACTAAATGTGTACGAACATAAATCTATAGATTGTCTATAGACTGCCTATAGGATTTTCATTGCCTATAGACTGCTCTCTAGGGTTTGTCTACAGAAAGTCTATAGACCATATAGACAGAAGTCTATGGACAGTCTATAGACTATCTAAAGACATTTTTGTAAGGGGCCAAAAACGCGTTGCAGCGTAAACTGACTTCAGGACAGTGCTCGTGCTTTGCAAGTCTCATTGAGAGCAAGCGCATCTGGTGGTAGAGACGGAGCAAATAAAGGAATTAGAATAGAAGCAAGAGCTACAATAAGAGCAACAAAACTACGTTCAGTAAATACACAGACCGCTTGTCGCAACAATGCCAACAAAACCGGAGGTAATTCGCCAAGAGGAGGGCAAAGTATGAAAATTCCACGCCAACAGGGCGGTCCTTCTGACCTCAATCAGAGGTGAACGCTTCGGTTAAAACAGAAGACAGAATAAGCAAGGGCTCTGTACCCAGAGGGTACAAAAAATAACATCGATAGGTGCGCCCTCACGCGTGGCTTGGATTCGGAATACTCCGCGAGGAACACGATGAAGCAGCCAGGCGCAAAACAAAAAGAGATAAAAACAAAAGGCGAAGAATGCACTTTGCACCCCTACGGCCACGCCACGACCGCCCGTGAAGGGGGGGTCAGCGGCGCGCAGTGCATCGAGGCCTGTCGAACGCGAAAACAGCCTAGTCCCGCATTCGCCTCCGCCCCCGCAAGGGGAGGAGGAGGAGGAGGAGAGACCGAAAGAAAGCGGAGAGCCTGATTAGGCTATTAGCAAACGCACGGGGGAGAGAGAGAAGGAGGAAGAAGAAGAAAGGAATGACGAGGCCCTAGGGAGACGAACGATTGGGAATCCGGTTCGGCGGACCGCTCCTTTAGGCATCGGCGTGCCCAACTGCGGCGAGAGCACCGGTGCCCGCTGCGAACCGATGAACGATGGGGATCCGATGCTGCACGAGCGCACGCGAGCGGCGCCAAGGGGCCAGGGGGTTGTTTCCGCTCGCGTGCTGCTCGGTGGGGCGGCGCCCGCCACTCACGCGCCGAGCGTGGCCGCACCTCGGCATTTCGTGCACGGCGGCGGAACATCCGCGCGGACACCACGTGAACGAGGCTTCTGAAGAGAGTGAATTAAGCAGACCCACAGACAGTCTATGAAGGCGCCAAAGGTACCCGATAAGTGAATGCGATGAGAGCGACCGCGAGCGCAGTTGAAAGCATGCACGGAGTGGGAATCACAGGCACGCGTTTCGTACCGGTCGGTCTAATAAGTTGAAACCACTGACCGAATCGAGCGATGCGGTGAAAGAAAAAAAAAACGCTTTGTTTACCAGCGTAAAAAGATCGCGCTGGAGTGTTACGCGACACAGAAGGACTAATGTCAGCGGGATTGTATAGAGCGATAAAGTAGTGTCCGCCCTTCTCACCTCGTATTTTACACTAAGAGGCAGGTACACCTAAATCTTAGCGCACTGAAACCCAGAGGCATATTTATGAAGCGGGCGGGGACAATGCTGAACCATTTTTTTCGACCATGAAACTTGGACGACACCTAATTAGTTTTAGCTGCGACAATGCGACAGCTTGAAAGCCTCGTTGTGAGCTGCCATGCACGACCACATATACCATACATTACCATGCATTACTCTCTCCACTTTCCCACCTGCTAACCGTGGCAGGTGTCAGGTCGCAGCTGGCTCTTCCATGCGCCAGCATTGGCAGGTGACACAGAGTTCTTGCCATGGCAACCACCTTCCTGTCTCTCCCTCCCCTCCCCTAGGAGAGGACATGGGGTTTCCCTTTCTCTACTTTGCACCTGCCAACCGTGGCAGGTCGCAGCTGGCTCTTTCGTGTCCCTTCCTTGGCAGGTGACAGAGTTCTTCCCATGGCAACCACCTTCTGGTCTCTCTCTCCCCTCCCCTAGACGAGAACAGGGGGTTTCTCTTTCTCTACTTTGCACCTGACAACCGTGGCAGGTCGCAGCTGGCTCTTCCATGCGCCAGAATTGGCAGCTGACACAGAGTTCTTGCCATGGCAACCACCTTCCGGTCTCTCCCTCCCCTCCCCTACAAGAAGACAGGGGGTTTCTCTTTCTGTACATTGCACCTGCCAACCATGGCAGGTCGCAGCTGGCTCTTTCGTGTCCCTTCCTTGGCAGGTGACAGAGTTCTTGCCATGGCAACCACCTTCTGGTCTCTCTCTCCCCTCCCCTAGACGAGAACAGGGGGTTTCTTTTTCTCTACTTTGCACCTGACAACCGTGGCAGGTCGCAGCTGGCTCTTCCATGCGCCAGAATTGGCAGCTGACACAGAGTTCTTGCCATGGCAACCACCTTCCGGTCTCTCCCTCCCCTCCCCTACAAGAAGACAGGGGGTTTCTCTTTCTGTACATTGCACCTGCCAACCGTGGCAGGTCGCAGCTGGCTCTTTCGTGTCCCTTCCTTGGCAGGTGACAGAGTTCTTGCCATGGCAACCACCTTCTGGTCTCTCTCTCCCCTCCCCTAGACGAGAACAGGGGGTTTCTCTTTCTCTACTTTGCACCTGACAACCGTGGCAGGTCGCAGCTGGCTCTTCCATTCGCCAGAATTGGCAGCTGACACAGAGTTCTTGCCATGGCAACCACCTTCCGGTCTCTCCCTCCCCTCCCCTACAAGAAGACAGGGGGTTTCTCTTTCTGTACATTGCACCTGCCAACCGTGGCAGGTCGCAGCTGGCTCTTTCGTGTCCCTTCCTTGGCAGGAGGCAAGTGTGTGTGTATGGATGCATACATGGCATCCATACATGAAATACGAAGAAATACATGGTTCAAACAGGATGTTCCCCTCCCCCCTATACGACAGCTCGAAGAGGGAAACAAAATTTCGTTTTCCTTCGGATTCCCTACACAACGAACACAGCGGCCGCATCGCGGCGAATACAAGACCTGAGGTCCTGCGCATCTATTTGTTTCCTGTACGTTTCCATCTCTCCTGTGAATGCATTACGCCCATTCCAGCAAAGTATACGCGCTATCGTGTGCCTATAGATGGCGCCTAATTCGCGGTCCCCACTTATTCCACGCCCAGAATCGACGTTCCTTCTATCGAGCGCGCGTGGGTGGCAGCGCGTTGCGCGGCTCTGAACGTGCCCGGTGCAAATTTTGACCTTTCGTACTGTGGCGCCCTTCAGTCGTGACCGGATTCGCGGCGCGCGCCTAGCACCCCTCCCCATCTCTCTATTTTCCTTAGTTCGAACCTTCTTTATATTCTCGCGCGGGCATCTCAGCAAGGAAGCAGGTGGGCGGCAGCATCGGAACCAACAACTCTAAGAACATAAAACGCCGGGCCTAAATGACAAGCTCTCTGCCTGCAAGCAGCGTGCTGGCTTCTATACATGCATACCAAGAATGCACCCATGGACAGAGACATGCACGTGGCCAATTGTGAGTAACCGTTCCATCGCAACGATCTCATTTCTTTTGCGAACAATACAAATGCAGCTTAATAGGCTTCGCAAAGCAAGGTTAACGGACGCCCTGTACGGAAAGAGGAGGCTCAGCAGAACGTACGATCACAAGACGAAACAAAACGCTACGCTCAGCTGCAATGGAAAGACCGTAGTCTTGAGCCCGCATGTTATTACACTGCACGGCCATTTGTAACACACGACGTTAGACGCCTATGTACAAGCTCCCGTGTCTTCCCGCGAATTTGTGTGCGGTTATTAATGCAGTCGGCGCGCAGTCCTCGGCGCAGCAGCGAGGAGAGACAAATTGTTGGGAGCTCACAAGGGACGCCGTTCGGAAAGCAATTCTTTTCTTTAGTCGCCATTAGGCAGTCGACTCGCCATTAATTTTGTGGTTCGCACAGGCGCGGGCTTTACGCGTGCTCTTCGGCTCAACCGGAAGCGGATATGCGCCCACACCGCGCAAGTGTCGCTGTCCTCAACTGCAACCGCGGAGAACAATAGGAAGGACTGGGCGGCATCCGCTGCCTGCTGCGGCTTGTAGTTCCTCATTGCGGTTCGCAGTAAAAAAACAGAAAAAAAACAGGTAAGAGGTGGACGAAGAAAACAGTGCACGGGCGATCATCCGAAAGGTTAAGTGGTATAGAGTACAGTTTCTGACGACAGACCAAGACTTCCTGCTGATATGGCATTGAATCCACTTCATTCACCACAACAGAACATTGAACTATAGAGAATGTCGCCTACTGATCGTCATACTAGAGACCACGAAGTTAAAGACAGACTGCGGACCTTTAGGCACCGAACCATCACACTGCAGGCAGCCAGACAACCGACCTCCAAATTACAGACCATGTCAGATTTTGAACACCAGACTATTGATTATAAGAATAAAGACGACCCGACAACTATCTATTAGACACCAGACTATCAGACAATACACCAACAAACTACAGACTTCAGACTTAAAACCAGAACACTTGGCTACAGACAATCAGATTAAAGACACAGCACACCACAAGCTAGAAATTGTCAGCATTCATAACCCCCGACTACAGAATACCCATCTACAGGACAAAATACGGCAAACGTTGAGACTATCAAAAATTTCTGTTTTATTTTCTGGCTGGCAAAAAAAAAAAACAGATACAAGACTCCTTGATTAAAGCGTAGGAGCAGCATTATTTAGCGAGTACTATACAGAGAAATAACTAGGAGAATAAGAATGGGTTGGAGTGGATTTGGCTGGCACTCTCTGGTCATGATAAGCATCTTACCAGTATCCCTCAAGAAGAAAATGTAGAACGGCTGTATTTTGCCAATATTCGCCCCTGGGGCGAAAACGAAGATACTAACGGAAAGGTTTGAACTTAAGCTGAGCACAGTGCAGCGAGCTATATATATGAAAGGAAACTGTATACGTTACCCTTAAGATACTGGGAGAGGGTATAGAACGGGTGAGGGAACAAACGAGAGTTAATGACATTCAAGGTGAAATAAAGAAGAAATGGGCATGGGCAGGGAAGCTACTGCGAAGACTGACGGTCCCTTAGGGCAACGGAATGGATTCCGACAGAAGACAAGCATAGCAGGCGGCGGCAGAAAAGTCAGGTTGGCGGATGAGATCAGAAGATACGCAGGCATAATGTAGCCGCAGCTGGCACAGGACAGAGTTAATTGAAGGGATAGAGGCGAGGCCTCCCGGTCGCAAAGATAAAAGGAAATTTCATCATCACAGAGGATTTTTGTAGTACATTTGACCATTAGCTTGTAGTAAAACAGAAAATTCTGTGGTATTGCACTGTCTCTTGTCGCAACGACAGAACGACAGAAACATACTACAGAAAAATGCTACAATTCAACTGGAAAATCTGTCGTTATGACAAAACATTCTGTAACATTTCAGTCAAGATTCGATTGTTTCTTTTTTGGACTCCTGCAATGGACGTACTCAGGCTGCTGCTGATGACGATGATGACACAAGACGGGCGCACAGAAATACGAACAAAATCGCGTACATGCGGAGTTTTTATCGCCTCCACGAAACGAGAAGACGCGATTGAGAAATTTGACGACAAACCAAAGGATGTCCGACAAAATCAAAAACTATTCGCAGTCAGACAGAGGCTTGCAAAAACTCCTAAAGGTTTCAGATAGAGTAGTTATCCGATCCACTTTCTCACTCGGGACGACCAAAACAATTCTGCAAGCCGCGTCCTACGGTAGTCATGCTGAACAATGAGAAACTACCCGCCGCGTTGGCTCAGTGGTTAGGGCGCTCGACTAATGATCCGGAGTTCCCGGGTTCGATCCCGACCGCGGCGGCTGCGTTTTTATGGAGGAAAAACGCTAAGGCGCCCGTGTGCTGTGCGATGTCAGTGCACGTTAAAGATCCCCAGGTGGTCGAAATTATTCCGGAGCCCTCCACTACGGACCTATTTGTTCCTCTCTTCTTTCACTCCCTCCTTTATCCCTTCCCTTACGGCGCGGTTCAGGTGTCCAACGATATATGAGACAGATACTGCGCCATTTCCTTTCCACCAAAAACCAATTAATATTAACAATGAGAAACTGGATCAACGGAATCGCGGTGCAAGCAACAGTCGCACGACCGGCACTCTCGCGCAGTTTTCTGAGTTCCTCGTGCTGCTCCTCGCCACCAGAAAGACGGGGAAAACAACTGGACGGCACTATGAGAGTGAGAAACAACTTCACTACAAAACAACGTCAAGGGTCGAGGATATCCTGAGCCGGGGTGACCGAAGCCAACTGGCCCGTCAGCTGGTGCGAGGCTAGCCAGGCTCGCCACAGTGGTGGACAGGGGTGTGGGCAATGGGGACTTGAATGGCAACTGTGCAGGAGAACAGGGAATGTTCCGGGTTAGCATAGGGTTCGAGGCACTACGAAACTGGCAGCCCTGATTCAAATGGCCGAAATTGTCGAGACCCGGTTAGGCCTAGTGGACTGTATGTGAGGATACTAGAAGGAGACGACTCATTCCTACGAGTGACGGACAACATGTGATTTTATTTGCACGCTAGCGCAATCACACGTAGGATACACATAGAGCGCGCTGCCCTACAGACAAGAGGTGGAAGGTCCTTTAGCGACCTCTACAGAAATGAGTGGTGCGCAAACGTTTTCTAGAAAATTAGTTGTGATTTCGGCGTTCGAAAGTAAACATCCAGCACCGTTTTGAATTGATGCTCAAGTCAAATCGAACCGACGAAAGTAAGTCGCACTACAGAATATGAAATAGACTCTATAAACGTGCTTTAGGCCAGATAAATCTTATGCGTGCTGCGGATGTGTTGGCGGGGTGCGACATCGTTTTATGTACGATGCGGCTGGAAGGAGTGGGACGGTAAAGTGGTGGCAGGAATGGGACATTGTCGCCATCTCTTGGTCTCGCGTGTGATTAAAAGATCAGTCGAGTTCTGTGTGGTCACAGTTGAAAGCAAGGGTGTTAGTACTTTCAGCCACTGCATAGAACAGGAACGTCGTGTTCTATAGTTCCGACAACCAGGAAAACATATGGAGGACTGGATACAACTGAAGTGATGCTTCACATTTAATGAAGCATTTGACGCCTGTAATAGGAAGTAATAAAATATTTCTGTGCATTGTTTCCGGTGTACCGTTCTTCCTTTTCAGCGTCCCGCTCCTCCCACCTGAGCGAGCGGAATGGAACAAATTTGTTAGTTGGAATGAATTTTTTTCAGGTACTTCCTTTTAACTTAGGCAGCTGTACTTTTTACATGTTGTGGAAGTTGACTATTCTCACATTAATTCATACGGCTGCACATTTTTCAAGTGCGCCCAGCGGAGGAAAATAACATCCTTCAACGAAAACTGCTCCACGCCTAACCCTTTCCCTACGTTATGTTGTGTGCCACTATTTTTCAAGCGCGAGAGTCTGCACTGCCAGTGCGGTGCTACTGCGCTTGCATATGGAGACCCCAGCCTCCATACTTTTTCTCCGGCGCTAGATAGAGTTGGCGCCTTGAAGGTGCCATAATGCACATGCGCCTCGCGCCAGGCACACACGCAGCGAGGTGTCTAATCGTCCATCGTCGACTGAGGAGCTTCTTCAACGAATGCACGCTGCTAGCTCTCTCACGGGAAAAGTGGTGACGACCTGATAATACACAAGAGGATCAGCCTCGTTCTAAATGTCATGATCATCAACGTCATTATCATCAACATTGTTCCATCCAGTGCAGGACAAAGGTATTTCCATTGGCCTCTAAGAGCAGCGGTAACACTATGCTCTCCAACTTCCTAATCGCATCTCCATCTCGTACCCTCTTCAGCCGGAATCCGCTCCGACACTGCAAAGGTGAACGACTTTAAATAGCAGTCTCTCGAGAAGGCTTCTTCATTGCAGGATGCAAGTGATAGCGTTGCAGGCTTGCAGGGTTGGGCTGTACGCACACGTGCGTGCCTCTATGTGGGAGCGTAAGAGCTCGAGTGTGCCGCTACAGTGCAAAACGCGGCCGCACGGCGGCGCGCAGTGACGCACCGCGCGCACTGCAGGCTCCGTACATCGCGCGCTGCAACAGCTCTATCGGTGGTCGCCGCGTCGGGCAAGCGAGCGCGGGGCGGGCCGAGGTCGACGCCAACGGCGGTCGGGCGGCCGGCCCGCGGACGTAGCCGCATCGACGTGTGCCGCCGCGCCGCGTTTTCTATTAATCCGAAATTACAGGCTGCCAAAGCATCGGAGCCCCTCCCGCCGCCGAGAAGCGGGTTAACCTCCCTCGCAGCACGCGCCGCCACCGCCGCCGCTGACCTCCGTGCCGCTGCTGCTGCGTAGGAGAGACGGGACACAGATGCTGCTGCTGCTGCTGCATCCAGCCCGCTCTCCGAGCGGCAATTAGCCCCGGCACCGGAAGACGCCGCCGCTCCCCCGACCGGAGCAGAGGAGGAGGCTCTTTGCTGTATGCACGTGCGGCGTGCACCCGCTACAGTCGGATTCATCACCGCGCAGAGAACGGTGGTGTAGACGCTTCTGCGAAAACTCGCGCAGCTGAAGAGAGGAGCCCGCAGAGAATGGCAGCAGCCGTCGATGTCGAGGCTGTGCTCTGTGCGCATTCTCAAACTACTAATCCGACCCAGTAATCCGCCTTAATCCATTTTCTGGGATGGGCCTACTTTCGAAATTTCGGGGTACCTTAGGAATTTTGGGGGGTGGGCCTAACTTCAAAATTTTTGCAGTCCTCACATTGTCAACTTTCGCGGTGCTATATACATTGAGACACTGGTGGTCACGAGGTGTTGATGACGTCACGATCCTCTCAATCGCATTCATAGATCGCGGGGAGTCCCCATACCGCTCCTAGCTTAGTGATCCGGTGGTTAAGCGACGCGCCACTGCTTCAAGCACGGTGACCGGTGGGGCTTGTGAGGCCCAGGTAGCTCTTCCCGAATTCCCGTAAAGCTCATGCGCGGCGCTACGGTGGCCAGGTGGCAACTGCATTGAATTTGGCAGTGGTGGGCAGTTTGCTCACAATCCTGCTATCTGATCATTGCATTTCTTATCACTGCTCCTTTGTAGCTGACAGTTGGCGCGTATCCGCCAACTGTCAGGTCAGGCAACAAGCGCTATGTGCTTACGCTGACCTGTATGTAAGGCTGTCGAATAAACTGTATTGCAATGTATTGCACTGCATTTCGTCTTAAACTGCCGACCGTACGACCATATGCACATGTATAGAAGTACTTGTAGCTTTTGAAGAAAATAAGGTAAGAAAAAAAAGTGAATTTATAAAAATAGGCCCGAAAGAAAGAAGGTGGCCAGAGCACTTTTTTACAACCTTAAACCTCGTCTAGAATCCAGCGTCTCAAGAGCAACTCCAGCGCCGTACCGTATCACAACAGACAGTCGGAAATGGAAGCCTTCGGCGTAAGAGCACGTGTTACGGCGGACAAAGCGCCCGCTCACGACACGACGCCATCAGACGACAGCGACGAACGGGCCAGCAAATGCGCGCGCCGACCGTTCAAGTCACTCAGAACACCACCGAGACATGTGTGTGAATCGGCGAGTCGAAAGATGAGCCGGCTATCTCGCTTCCATTTTTTTTCTTTCCCTTTCCATTCGCTCCAGGAGGCTGCTAGTCGGTGTGCAGAGAGAGGAACCAGAAAGGAACGACGCCTCTCTGATCCATCTCACTCGGCGATCTGCCACCCTAGATCTGGCTGTATACGGTCTTTCTTTTTTGTCCACGCCGCGCAGGTCGAAGCCTCGAGAAAATAGAAGAGAGACGAGCACGGCAGCTTGCAGGATCGCGAAACAAGAAAACAAAACAGTTGATGGCTCTCCTGTCCCGCAGGATGTTCAAGGGGCGCGGAAGAACAGCGCTCCGTTCCAGCTTTCTCCTTTTCTCCAGTTGGTCCCGTCATTTTATCGCGAAAGTGAAAACTCGAAAGAGAAAACTACGCCGCTCTTGACACCCCGCTCTCACCCCCTGGCCTTACGCACATACCCCATCCACATCAACCGCTGCGGCGGACCCCGAGCGCGACCCGGGGCGCCCTTAATGACAGCTGCGTATCGGCTCTGGGAGGCCAAGATGGCTTCCCCCTCGGCCCCCGCCGCCTCGGGGGCGCATCTTGCGACAAGATGGATTGGCGACAGTTGCCGCCGAGCCGTGCCGACCGCACATGTGGCCGCGGCGAAGCGATGGGAGACGTCGATGCTGCCCTCCTCCTCTCCGCTCTCAACGTGAGCGCCCATCGGGAGCGATCCCACGCCGAGCGTTTTACGAGCCGTCAAGGTCTCCGAACCGCGCACCAGCCTCCCCCCCCCTCTCTCTCTCTCTAACTCGACTTTGTGCTGTCAGGGGAGCGAGTCTTCTCCAAATAAGCCACTACGAGTCACTTTGGTTAATCGACAAATGCGGCGACACCTGCGGCGGATGCCTGAATATTTTTCACGGTTCTCGCATGGTATGCCTCGAGGAACGGACACGCGTAACTACGAGCGAAAGGACGTAATCTAGAAAAGATACGGGATAATCCGAACTGCACGCGTGCTCGAAAATTCGCAGAATTTTTACTCTCGAGCCATCACTGTATAATCACATTTTTTTTTTAGAACAGGAAGGAAACGATGCGCCTAGAAGCGGCGAATACTTACGCACCAACCGGCGATAGAAGTCTTGCACAGTAGGATAGGGAGAGACAGAACAATGAAAATACGGAGGCCAATCAGGTAATGCTCAGCGTGCGGTTGAAAAAAAAAATGATTTTGAGAAAAGGAAACATCCTACAAGTGGGGAGGGGAGTTAACGCAGCGGAACAGTAGAGAGAAGGTAAGTTGAATTCACTTATAAGCATGGAACGTATCCATGTTGTCGTTTTGCCTGTAATTAAAGGGCGCCCGTATTGAGCCTTGAGTCCGACGCTAAAGTGTGCGTCTCTTAAATATTAGAGGAGCACCTTCAAGGGTTTCCAAGAAGACGAAGGTCGAGGCGACCGTGCCAGAAACTTGATCTCCGTTAGGAAATTCACGACCACAGGAATTCATACATCTGCAATAGGAATTCAGACGCCAAAAATGGCAACGTGTAGATGACACGAGAGCCCATAACGCCTCAGGGACGTCTGCAGTGCTCATGTGATGATCTTATTATGTTGGTCAACAAATCACCCTATAGTACATATGTGTTGCAACTCTCCCCGTTCACTTCACCCCGTTGACCTCTGCCTTCACGGCGCTGTTGAGGTGTCCTCCCGTACAAGAGCATTTGTCATGCCTTCCCTCTCTTCATTTATTCATACCACCCTGTTCCTTCAAGGGTCTTTAAATGGTGCGCCTTGTGCGAGCGAAAGGGGGGACGTTGTGCGGGCCCCGCCTGCGGCGCTGGCATCGGTTACCCATGCACGTCAAGCTGATATGCCATGGGACATTCATATCATTTCCGTATGTCGCCACTTGCGAGCAGCAACTCGAAGTCATTACGGTTGCTGTGACCGCATTCCGAGCTCCTGAAACGGCCGGGGCAACGTAGGCTCCCAGTTCACCCGTTCTCGTGGCATGTAAGTAAACAAGTAAAACAAAGGCGAGGCGGCAGCTAAGCCGAGCCGTGGGAAACGATGGATGCGGTGCTATTAGCGAATCTTCTCCATGTCACCGCTCTGCGCGATATGCTTCCTCCGTTTCTCCCCCTTCGCCTTTCTAGCCCAACCGACGAAGCCGCGTAGACACATCACGCAAGTCGGCAAGGACCGGCAGCGTATAGAAAGACTCCGCGTGAGCGGGGGAGTCAAAGCCCATTTGGTGCTGCGGGCGAGGATTCCACGACCGCGCACAAGCGCCACGCATTGGGGCCTTTTTGACGGGAAATGCCAGGGCGGTGCGAACGGGTGTCCCCCCACTGCGGATGGTGCGAGGAGATGCGCCGTCTTCTTCGGTAGTGGTGCGTCGGAGTACCCCTTGGACTCCCGGGAGGGAGCCCGTGCACGTAAGTTCTCAGGGGAATCATAATCCACGGTTTTGAACGGGAGGCCTTCATTCACTCTTGGCCTTGACACCGGTCTCGCGTGAAAGCGGTGGCTGACGAATTTAATCCCCCCCCGGAGAAACCACACGCACCGGACGGGGAGGAACTGTGCCGAGTTACCGCGAACAAGCGAAACCCGCTGTGCATGCGCGCAGCACTGGAGAGCGGTTCGCATTCCTTCCGGACAGAAAAGAGCAAACAGGTTCCTGCATGCTGCTGCTAAGATTGTGGTTCTTTTTAGAAGTCGGCGACGAATTGCGTGTGAACCTCGTTTATACGTAGTCGTTCTCATCGTTGGGAGAACATTTTTCGATGACTCTAACAAACATGTCCACAGCACTTCACTACGTTAGCAGTATAGCCTTCATTCGGCGAAAATGTCGCTGTCTGTTCGCTCGAAGCCTGCTCCATATAACCACCAAAGACCTCCACCAGCCGGAAGTCCACACAGCAGTGCAACGAAAAAGCGTCAGCGAATTCGAATCCGAAGATGTATTGGGGCAAGGCGATCGTTCTAAACCTTAAACCTAAAATGCAAAAGCAAATGTTGAAACAATATTACTAACAAAACACAGATTTGTCGCATCGCTTCATATTATCGTCCGTAAATTTTGCTTTTTTTTTGCGAAGTATAGTTTAGTAGTGTTTCTGCACACCCGCAATGCTAACGCAAACTTACATTCCTAAATGCATGATGCGAGCTCACAAAGCGCCCCAAGAAACTTGTACCAAAGTTTGAAAGTATGCCAGTGTAGTACAAAAGGACACAGTTTAGATCACGTTGACTGCTCATTGAAGCAACGCCGAATATTCGCGTACTCTGTTAAAAAGATCCTCAATTAATAACTACCAAGTATCGAATCGAGGGCGAAACTTTTGTTCAAAGTTTTGGAGCATCCTCGAGCAGAAAATGTATGACTAGGAAACTTTGCCGGATTATAAATTACTGATCAGTTTATATCCGGCCTCGAAAGGGCAACGCACGAAATATGAAATAGAAAATACCCCGTGAGATCCGCTGGTACGCCACCATGTCAGCGCTCTCACACGAGTATCTCATGAACGTAGTGCCCGCTACCTGCGTCAGGGCGGAATAAAACTATTAATACGAAATTAAACGTTGACGCGTAGCCATGCAAGCACTCGCGGGAGCCACGTCATCGCCGATAAGTTCGCGGCGAAAACAAAACGAGGAACAAAGCGGGAACGAAGGCGCCGCCAATTTGTGAAATCGGCCGCGCTCATTTCGGCCTCGCCCGCACCCTTCAGCAGACCGTGCATGAGCACACAGCTCATGAATGGGAAATCAGCCGAGAGCGCCGGGGGTGAGAGACAGCCCGGGGGCAGCAGCCGGGTGACGCCCACGCACAAGGGCCCGTTCTGGATGGGGGGAGGGGGAGTTGGAGTGCAGGAAAGGTTGCAGCAAAAAAGAGCGCCGCCGACACTTCCCCCAAACCTGTTGTTCGACTGTCGGCTCATTCCCTCCAGCGCAGGCCTCTTCTCGAACTCGGTCCGTGGTCGCCCGTGGGATGAAACACCGCCCTCCAAATCCAATCAAGCAGAGAGCGGCTCGAAGGGAAAACAAAAAAAGCCCTTCTCGATGCCTCGAGCATTTAATAATCAACCTGCGCGCGCTGCGCTACACAGTCGCCGAGCGAGCGAGCCTGTTCTCGCCTCGGCCTCAACCGTGGTGTAGAGAAACAAAAGATCCGGTGCCTCTCAGACGGTTAAAGAAAAAGAGCGTCGCGATGCTCATAGCTGAGGGTAAAAGAGAGCAAAAAAGAGCCGGGGGGGGGGGGGGGGGGGCTAAAGTCTCTCCCCCCTCCCCTTTCCTCCGCTTCCATCAGTGGAGTTCGGGAGGGTGATCGCGCACGGCCTATCCGATCCATTATGCGTCGCTGACCGGCTCTAATATCCGCCAGCGAGATTCCGCGCGCGCGCGCGAGATGGGCTCGCAGCCGGACATCGGGTCCCCCCGGCCGAGTTTGGGAGGAGCAGCGCCATCGATGCATCATCGAACCGCGGTGCTCCATTACACGCGGCCGCTTACCCTCCTCCCCAAGGTTCGGCCGGCGGGCCCCGCGCGCTATCTCCGAAGCGCGTTCGCTCCGTCTGCAGCGGAAGCCATCGACGCCTCCTCAACCCGGGGGCGCCGTGCGACGACGACCGTCTGGATCGCGCCCAGCATCGCCTCCCCGGCGCTCCCTATATGGCAGCAGGATCGTCCGGCTTCGGCACCCGGGTCCCCGGGCTTCGCGAGTGATAACGGCGCAGTTAGGCGCAGTGCTACGATAGGCGGGGGCTGTTCGGAGTGCACAACCCGCAAGACACAATGAATGCACGTGCGAAGATTGTGTATACGCTCTAACCCGTAGGATATGACGGGTCGGATTCTTCTGGCTATCGCGTCTCTATTTTTCCACTAGGCATACGCAACAGAGTTGTAACGGAACGTTGTAACAGCAACGTAGGCGAGCTGTCGCTGCACCACTGTCTTCTGCACATGAACCAATCCGGTGATATAGATAAGCGTGTTGCAGCAGGAGACACATAGGGTTTTACGGTATCAGAAGGACACTGTTTGATAACGTTTTCGCTGGCTGCTCTCATAACTTTCCCATGAAAACTGGAACACGAGTTTTGACTTTCATCTCAGATATAGCAATCAGGCAGGCTCGTACTGTCTCCAGAAGCGCGGCATTAATCACAACTGACCAATGGATCTTGGTCTGGCACCAAACCATATGAAAACAAAACTAAAATTCCGGTCAGAACGAGAAAAACAAGCAACATGGGTCGCCTGTGAAGAGTGTCTTGCTCGACTGCGCATCAAAGCACGTACTATGCAAGGGTAACGCAAGGATAAGTCCCGTAGCATTCCAGACACCGGCAACTACCATAAACCGGCGTCAAGATCTTGAGCCAGAACACGGATTCTTGAACCGGCCTTGAGAAGCTGTGCCACAGAAGAGTTTATAGAGACATGCGCCACCCCTGCGTGTCCATAAAGCGGCGGAAGAAAATGGAAACTCGTCTCCGCAGTATTCGCCGCGTCCGATAGCAACGATGAAATGACCTCGGATATGATGATGATGACGTCACCAGGCTTAATTGCACATGACCACGGCGGGGGATTGGCCAGGCTGATTAAGCCATTTCCCTTTCTTCTCCTTCGAAATCAAGGCATTCTTCCTTCACGGCCTTTTCTTCCTTTCCTGTTTTTTTTTTCTCACCAAGACTCACATTCCCTTTCCTAGTGCAAAGTAACCAACCGGAACTACTCCTGTTCATAACCTCCCTGCATTTCCACTTCACTTTCTTTTTGTTTTCTTTCTATGAACACTGCCGTGTCCAACGGCCGATGACACTGAAACGAGCTTGTTGCCGTATTCGTGTGCACTTAAATGTATTGTGCCTGTCAGGTACGCGGCAGTCAACAGTAAAACAGTAAAACCTCGACAGTAAACAGTGTCGAGGTTTTTTTTTTAAAGGTAAATCATTCAATGTACATGGTATTGCAAAGCAATCGACTGCGAACGAATTTTCGCAGCGGTAGTATCTGCCTGTCACGTCCTCCGGTGTTGCAGAAAGTTGGGATAGTGGAGAGTTGGAGACCCATCTTTGAAACAGAACCAGCGTAAATGGACGAAGAGATCGAAGAAGTAGACAGGACAACCGCTGGTTGTCTTGTGCGCTTCTTCCATGTCTCCAGCCTCTTACGTTGACCCCCTAACCTCGAAAAAATCATGAGTGCTCACTCACAAAAGTTTGGTGAACCTACGGGCTCACTCAAACTCACACTCACAGAGGCCTGGGCTCGCTCGGACTCACTGGTCACTCCTCTGGCGCCATTCTGTAACAACACTCTCCACAGCATACATATGCGGAGCGCGTCAAGTTCAAGTTCGTCTTTATTTACATCAGGACGATGTAGGTAGCCCCGGACAGAAAGTGAAACAAAGTTCACTTCAATCCAAAATTGGTCCCGCGAAGCCAGACGCCAGTTATGAGCTCCGGCAGTGTTGTACCGAACTATCGGCATAGAGCGGCACACACGTGAACCCATGCGAGGCGAAAATGATAGCGAAATGATAGCGGCGGAATTGATCAGCTGTCGCGTCTTTATCATTGGCGAGAAAAGCGAGGAGAGCCGTCCGTCAATAAAGGCAGGGAGGGGAGGAATCGGGCGATCGGCCTCTGCCCATTAGGGGGCACGCGAGAGGCCTGGAAGCGTGAGAGCGACGATATATCTGGCGCAGCGTGGGGTCCCGGATGAGCGGGCAGTCGGTGCGAGTCGCCGAGTGTGTGTATCTTTTAATGGCGGCGCCACCAGCGTCATTTCGCGGCCACTTATAATACCTCGGCGAATGTCGCCGTGCTGGCCACACACGTCTGGAAACAACGTCGAGCGATGAGCGAGCGAAACGATTTCTCGAGGTCTGACAGCACGGCTTCTCCTATCTCACGAGATTCGATCACGCTGGTGGGGCCCCGCGAGATTGCCGGGATTGTCGCGGGAGAAGAATAAGGATTCGGTACCCGGCGCGTCTTGCGTGATGATGCGCAGCCCAGGATGCTCGTTGAGGTGAATTTCCAGAACGCAAACCGACCAAGTCAGATGGGCTGGGACGCATGACTTTTGGGTTATATGCACAATCTAAACGTTGAATGTGCCGCCACATCTCGAAAAGAATAGAAGCGTGAATGACTGCGCGAAGGAAAAGAGGAGCTGAGCAGTTCTGGATTGAGGCGGCTTAACTGATACAATAAAGCAGAAGTGACGATGCGGACAGAGGCAAGACAGGGCCGGCATCTGACACGTTAATTCTTTTGCCCATGTCTTCACTTCTGCGCTGGTCCAAACATACGCGCTCTTGCTCCCTTTATCGTATCTAAAGTCGGCACAGTAGAAACACCGGCAAAAAAAAAAAAATGCTTCTCGTTTTAACTGCAGTGATATTAATTTTAGTAACGAACTGTGATAGAACGGCCAATTGGGCAAGTTGGTATGGATTCAATGCTACGGGAGCAGCGCGCAGGGAGGACAGACAAGAAAGGAGAGGACATACAATAAGGCGCTGTGTCCTTACAGGGTGTGCGTGTTTTAAAGTTTAACGTCAAAAAAATCACTCAGTGTAAGACCCAATGTATGCATGTAATAAGAATTGAAGTCGCTTTGAATAATTTCGTCTAATCCAAACATGACGAATTTTGTAAATTTTTCGCGCATTTTCACAGCTACATGAGCACTGGGTGGGGTGAACCAACGCGAGCACTATGCTCGCATATACGATGCGCTCTATGCGTATTCGAACACTTCTTTCTTACGTTTTGCACCCTTTATTGTAAATTTACTCGGAAACTACGCAAGTTCGTCGTCTTCGGTGTCAACGGGGAAGGGGTTACCAAGAAAGGGAAGGAACCGTAATAACGGTTCCACCATGGGTGACCAAACGAACCGGGGGATGCGGGGAAAGCATGGAGGGGATTTCTCCGTCCACAGGTTTCGCTGTCAAGGCGCGTGGCGGAACACTCACGGTACCCGCAAGGTTGCAGAACACCGCACGAGTGACGACGAGCGCCCTCATGGTCGACGGTGTACTCTGTCTGCTGGCCGGAACGTTTTGACAGGACTGTACGTACCACGCATGGTCTAGGGGGTGTGCGGGATGGACCAACCCCATTGTAACCAGGGTCATGGTATTGCCGCTCACAGTACACGCGACCGATTTAGTGGTACAGACAACGAGCTCAACTAAGCCTGAGAACTTCCGGACAACTCGCCCATCTGCGGCCGAACGCGCATCAGAGTAGTTTAGCAACGTGGTCTTGCAAGGCCCGTCAATAGCCACTCTGTTACACAGAGTACACAAGCAAATGCACAAGCTTGAAAATAAATGCACCAAAAGAAAAAAATGGGCTGCTTGTCTCCTCGATTCGAAAGCAGTGGCCGCTTGCGTCGCATCACAACTGATCGGCACGCCACCCAACGGGGTTTGAATGCAGCGGCTGGTTGATGGATGGAGCGTCGGCCCCACGTCGGCTCTGGACTCGCAGCTGGAGCCGCGGCTTCTTGGTCGGCTACTCGACCAGCGACCGCTGAAGCTTCGGCGGCTGCAGTCTCCGCTGGGAGCGGTCGGCTGTTGGTGGACGCGCGGTTTCCCACGCCTTCAGCGGAGGCATGAAGAGTTCAGCGCGCATTTGTCCGCCAAACGGTGTCAGAGATTGACACCCGCGCATCAACGCGTCCCAAGAAGGCAGAACAAACGAGCCTCCGCCGATAGACAGTGCCGTGTCCCGGCAGTGCAGATAGAGACCAAAAAAAGAACAGACTAAAATTGCTAGAGGAGGCCCCTTTGGAGAGTTAGCCTCATTGGGGACCAACTGCACTGCCGTAACTGCTAATCGTTAAAAGAGGTACCATTACTCCCTTAGGGTAATAAAAGTCTATTAGCAAAGGAATCATCAGCCACATTAAGTTTTGTCTCGGACGGACCGTTTGCCTCCAGGAGGAAGCTGTTCAATCAGTACTATTTCGCCCATTTTCGGCAGTATAAGTGCACAGTCAGGACTGAATGAAACGCAAATACGCATGTGTAATACTTTTCTATTTTGAAGCGAGATATTCCTTCGCAACTGGTTTATTAACATATACTTTGATAGACCCTTTACCCAGAAAAAAAAATCGAGTTAGTTGCACACTGCAACTGACAGTACACACGTAAAATATTTCGTTTTGTTCACAGACGCTGTTCGCGTTTCATTCCGGGCTGGTTGTACATTTATACTGTTCCCACTGTCCAGAGATCAGTGCAGATGTAGAATAAATACGATATTCATGTAAAAGCTGGCATTGCCACCAATTTTCCCTCCATCTCCCTCTTGCTCCTGGAGTGCTTGATGACACTCGGGCACGGGGGATGACCAGAGTACCTGAGCGGAGCAAGCCATCTTTCTCACCGGGCGTTAGCACCGGCCTCGAGTAAAGTTTTTTTCCTCCACCTCACGGCGCTACACAGCTGACGCTTTTCACTTTGCACATGAATGTGACCTCTGCAAATTACTCGGCACCCTTGAAGAATTCATGCATCTCTGATTCTAATATTATCCACTAAATCCCCCGCTGCCCTGCAATGGTGCTGTGATGCATAATGTTGCCTCGTGCACAGAGGGAAAGAGCCAGCTGTCTTCGGCGACGAGTGGTGTCTGTCGTCACGCAGCGGCTTGTACGGACCACCACAGACATGAAGAAAACAACAAATCCACTTTCCTGCGTGGTTATTCTTCCCCTCAAAAGTTACCCTTCGGTAAAGAGGTGAGAGAAAAAAATCGGTACTTTCTTATTGTAAATAGTAAACGCGAAAAAGCGAAGTAGTGTGTACTCGCCTAAAAGTGAACGTAAACAGAATCCGAGAACGGATTCAAGTGCATCGGCGAATGGCCTCTCCGCGAAACTGCATCCCTATAAGACGTGGCTCGGTACATAAACTGTCTATAGGGGGCGCATGACCACTATAGGCCCAAAATCGTATCATAGTGCCAGTGGGGGAAAGACAATCAACTATTGTTTTTCTTAAACAAACCATGTTTCACAGACTCCTCGATACGCGCGTCACAAGACGATATCGCGGCAAACTATCGAAATAATCACATTTCTCTTAGCTTTCGGCAGATCTACTTGAGTGTTCCATGTAAAATATTGACACGCCAATAAAACGCCACGAAAGTTCAGAGCGTAGCAATCATAACCTGTCAACAATGACCTGCACACGAACGACACATATAACTTGACACGCAACACCAAGCTGCCTTCATTTTTTTGGTCTCCTCTGCATTCCAATATACATTGCCAGTGCACCGGAGGTCCCGTAAGCGAAGCAGGAGCACTACATAGACATAGCTGCCACGCTTGGGTTAGCGTTCCATCTTCAAGCGCCATGTACTTTGCCTTCTTTTGCCGACGCTGTGCTAGCCAGCGCGCTCTGCCCTCCTCTTCTACATGTAGACAACCAATGGAGGTATCTTACTTTCAGTGACGTAAAAGAAGAAAAACGAACAAATAAAGAAACGGAAAACCCTTCTTACGCAACAGAAGCCACAAAGCGCGGCGGGGAAACCAGCAAAGGGCCGGCACGAATGTTTAGGGTTAACACAAAACCATCATCACATTTTGTGCGAACAACGTGAACACTAGACACGTGTTATTGTACTCCAAGCTTGAGAAGCCCCATCTTATAGCTCAGCACTCAGTCTTTGGTGGCCAGAGAGGCTGGGCAATACTTTCGGGCTGTGTCGCAGCCACTGACCACCGTCCAAGTCTATCAGCGCAGCGGGAAAGGGTTGTTCACGTATAACGAGCGTTTCTGGCCCTCCGTAACTTTGGGCGCCGCAAGGTGTGCGCGCTGTCCGTCGGACGAAACGACGAGGCGTCCCGCTGAGCACACATCGGCTCGCCCTCCGTGGCCCCCCCGCGGAGCCTCGCGCTGCGCCCACGTTTGGGCGATTAATTATGCACGTCGCGTGCGCCCGCGCATGTGGACACAGTGATCACCTTCGATAATTAGCCCCTGTCCGGCTCCGACTGCTCGGTGGACCGTTCGGAACGGAAATGACCGCCGCTGAATCATTAATACGCATCACCGTGATGCCCTCTTCGAGTTCGGTCACGTGCCTGCATTCGCGGTCGATTTGCATACAGAATGCGCGCGCTCCCGGCAACAACCCCCCGGGAGCGCATTGGAAGACCTGTGGCGGAGCCGTAGGCGAGTGATCGGTCCCGTGTGAAAGCATGCGGTAGTCGCAACTGCAATAAACGCCTCAAGATGTAGCCATGCAATGCAAGAGGATTCGCGATCTGCCAATGCCGATATGAAGATTTCCGCTCGTACATAGACTTGCATGTTTCCTGTGAACAGGGGTAGAAGAAAAGCGAGGTCATCGAAGAGAACAAATTAATGAAATTGGATAGTAAACATTCTTAAGAGCTAAGACAGGCTTTGCGTCTTAAGCTATATGCAAGTTAACTTCGTTAATGCTTCAAAAGCGGCCCATTACTATGCATTCACTCATGCGCCTGAGTTCTTAGGCACCAGGATGAATTCACTTGCCGTTTTCGTTGAGTTAATCGAGCTAAAATTCAGCTATGTATTCAGCTGCGCTGGAAACATATTCAACAGCGCAGGCATGCAGCGCATTAAATGCGCCATTCCGAGCGATCATCCCCACTGATTGGAGCCTTTTGAGCACAGCGCTCAGTCAAGGAAAAAGTTTGCCCAGCGGTAAGGCATGGTTTGCCTTTGGATGAACACTGCAGAACGCATCTGTGGCAAGGTGGACAATTTGGCTAGTTGTAAGTAGTAAAGCGGTCTGGAAGAGTCATTTTAAGACGTCGAACCAAAGTGTCAATTGGAGAAAATATTATGTTGCTTTTCGTGTTTACATAGCCTTTTCACGTCGATTCACGGGATTCAAGCGCTTTAGAAGCACCTTCAAAATCACCTAAAAATTTGTTTCTGACTTTTCATGGAATATCTGCGAGAACGAGACCTTGTGAAGACAGCTTGGTATTCATATCTGCGGTGAGATGCTGGAGACCGCGAGTGTCGAGGTGTGTGCGCGTATCAGGCATATATCCAAAAAAAAAAGAAGGGGTTAGGTAGGAAGTGAGGAGGTAGGGTCTCTTTCTCTCGTTAACAGACAGCCTCCCCTCCCCCACCCCCAACTGGGCTTGATGCAATGAAGCACACTGGGTTCCTCCCGAAAAGAAAAAAAAAATTACTAGCTACGCGCCTGGCGCCAGTCTTTAAATCCTTCGACATGGCGTACGCATTCTCCACAAGACATTTGTGTCATGCAAAGAAGTGTTATAACCAGGGTGCTCGTGAAGCATGAGGCGAAGAGAACCAAACAAAGCACTCGTGATGAAATCGACGCCGCGGGTATTCTTTTACAGCAGCCCGTATCCGGTCTCACCACCTTGAAAACGAATTCAAATATTCGTAATAAGTTTCTTCTCGTCGTCTACGACATTATTCCCCTAATACCACTTTCTAGAATCCGAAGCCAATGCGGGTTGCGGAAGACACACGCCTGCTTTGGCACGGCTTACATACTCAATTCGGGTACGCATAATCGGCCACGTGCTGAGCGCTCGGTGTGCGCGTTGAGGGCTTGCCAACAGCAAGTACTTCTGCTTCCACAAAACACATCAGCGGCACATAAACACCAGATATGTAGCCCTCAGTATACAAAGTGGCAGGTAAGCTTGCTGGCAAGCGGCAGTTGTAACCAAGGTCGCTTACCTCTATGACGAAAGCAATGGCTATAACGAAGAAATCCCGAGGCCCCTTCGACGATGTTCAACCGTAGTTTCTGGCTTCGTAGAAAGTCACGACCACAGCGGGTATACAGAAGATCCTCCTTGGACGTACCGGTGTTCCGAATCGCGCCTGACCCTTAGCGAATCACGTCCAGCATTTGTCCCGTGTGTCCAGACGTCTTGAGTAATGCTCAATGCGTCCTTCCGTAATTTTGCATAATCAGTGAGCAAAGAAAAGCGTTACCTTTTAACGACCAAAGAAATTTTCATTTTCTTTTACTTTCTTTTCGGAAATTCTTTCCATGCAGCGTTCGATAGTACCCTCCTGCAGGGTGAACGTTTAGGTTTAGGTTCTGCAGTACCTTTACCGCCACATGCCACGTGGGCCACAGTACCTTTGCCGTCACAGTACACCTGCCGTCACAACAATCACCACACAAATGAGCAGAGGCCAACGCGCACGGAGCCGCACGAAATAGTACCGAACGCGGGCGGCACATCGAGCCGCGCACGGCGGGGCCTTTAATAAAGTTAGAGCGCCGCCCGAAGACGGCGCGGGCCTCGTCGTCGATTCATTACGCATCTTTTTCGGATGCCTCGCCCGCCATCACAGCGGGAGAGGTGGTGGCGGGGGTCATCGCCGCAACAGGGCACACCTCGCTCTCTCCACCCCCCTCGCCCGCGCACCGCAGCCGTTCCCGAAGGCAAACAAACGCGGCCAATTCAATCGCGCAAAACTTATTTAATAACGCGGCCCGGCGAGCGCTGCGCTATCCATCTCTATTTCGCCAACGTCTTCTCTCTCCTTGTTGCTGCTGCGCCTCCGCAGAGAAGAAGGAGCTAGCACGCGCGCCCCATTCCTATTTCTCGCAGGGGGCGACTTCCCCGCCGACCCCCGGTGCCCGGTGTGTATGCATCCCTGCCCTCTCTTATCCGTTGGCTTCATCCACCGAATGCGGCTCGCGTTCTCTTGCCTCTGCACCGGTGTTCCCTCGGTGCGCCCGATTGCTTGGGCGTGCGTGTGTGCGTGCGTGAATACTTTGGTGAGCGTGTTGTGTGCGTGCGTATAGGCCCGCTTAGTACTGCATGCGTTTCCTTTTTGCAGCTGCATCGGCGGCCTGTGGGGAGACCGCGCGATAGCAGAGGGCGAGAGTAATCGAAACTTGGAGAGAGAAAGAAGCGCCCTCGTCGTTTAGTTCCTTTTTAGAGCGACAGGGAGCGCCAGTTGCTGGGCGAGTGGGCTTTTAGGCGAATGAACAGCACTTGTCGCCCCGTGCAGTGGTCTCCTCGGTCATCATCACACGCATGAATGGCGAGCGAAGGGGGACTGCTGAAAGAAAGCAAGGCGTACTGACGCACACGTGGCCGCTCCGGCATAACTGCGCGGTAATGCGCCTCGTACCAGTGCAGAAACACGTTAAACTATTTCGGAGTATTTTTTCTTGCTTTCACTGATGCGCGTAAGACCTCCAAGGGAAGGCATCGCAAGGAAATTCTTAAATACAAGATTAACATGAATGACGTCCTCAGTTAAGGCGTCATATTTCACGCAAGGTACCGCATTTATAGCGAAAACCAGTATTTTTATTCTCAACAGAATGAGTGAAAATCATTGGCGCATACTTCTTCATTAATTCAAGAAAGGTAGACGAGGTAATCGATCTATTTGAACACGCTGGGGCCACTCTGATCAGAGGAACTAAATAGGACGTGGGTCGCCAACTGAGAAGCGATCGAGTTAATATTGATTCAAGTTGCGCGTTTGGGTGTCAACGCGCAAAAACGTGAAAATGTGTCGGGGCTCTCTTTCTAAACGGGAAACTCATACGTATCTGCCCCCCAAAAAGTTTATTCTGCGACGCGTGTGGACATCAAGAAGTTCGCGTTGCTCTTACGCCCACGCTGTTTAAGCAGATGTTGATCTCACATAACTTCAAGAAGCAAAGTACTTGCGCCTCGCACCTTCCAACAAAATGTCTTCCGCACGACCACTGAAACTTACATTAAAGCACATAGAACGGTTCCTACAGCACATACACATCATCGCTTATATGTCAACGTCGCACCCATCTCTGCGTAAATGTTGCAACGCATTCGCCTGCCAGGAAGAAACTGTTGACACCCGGCGCTCCGAGCTGCTTACATGAATAACTTTAACATATGGAGCTTGTAGTACAAATTAAAGGGCCGAAAACAACGCAACAGATTCATGCAGGCAGCCTTTAAGACGCGAGGCTATGCAATATTCGCCAACCATTGTGGGTGTGCGCAGTAAGCGTCAACGCCCATAGAAAACTCCTGAGCAGCTTTGTACTCTCGCATGATTGTTAACTCGTAGCAATGGTGGAGAATTGATGTGGGAATCGTATGGGTATTATATCTCCTCACTTTCCCTAAAAGGACCCTGCGCGCAGCGCGCCGATGCTTCGGAAACGCGCGCGCAGTGGGTTGAGAAATGCCTCGTGTCCTAAAATTAGAGAGTTTTAGCACAGCGGGGACATATTAATGTTGACGCCTGCTGGTTTATGGAACGCCACCTGCGCGGATACAGCGGCATGGGTAGGGCTAGGAGTGGGCACTGCCGGTGCTCAGCCGGCGTCTGCTAAGCCGGTATGTATCGATCTACGCTGTAATACGTCTCCGCCATGCCAAAACTACCTATTACCGACGTTTGCCAGGTTACGAGGTACAAGAACAACTTCACGTGCGACGGCAAAGACGACGACAGTACCGGGTACAGCAACCTACGTTGCAGTCCATATGCGGCCTATTACGTGGCGACAGATCGAACAGTTTATCGATTACATCCAGAGAGCGAACGACGTCACAACCCGTTAAGTAAGCGCATTTGTGTGCGATCAACCTTCCGGAACAACCCCGCACGGTCTGCTACAAGAAGAAAAAAAGCAAAAAGGAATGACGCAAGACAAAATGAGTTCAAAAAATAGTCAAAAGGAGCGGCGAAGCCCTGCACTGCGAGATATAGCGAGAGCGGGGAACCCCTTTCGGTGGCCGAAGCAACAGCCGCCGTTCGGCAGCAGCGATCGATGACGGCATCGATGAGTCATCGCGCCGAGCAAACCCCGCGCGAGGGAACGGCGATTGGTCACCCCGACTCCCCAAGCGCCCCGGGATGAAAACAGGCGAGGCGACTCCCGCGGCTGCGAGGACGAAGGACGAGCGTCGAGCGGACTGCTGGCAGCCCCGCGCACGCAGTTAAAAACACTCCTTCGCACCCGTACGAAAGTTGCAAGGTGACAGAACCAACGGTATTCAAACTTGGCTCGCAGGAAAAGTCGAGCACAATATTTCGAAGCCCCTTTTGCAATGCGTTTTCTAGGTGCAGTTGCAAATTGTGAATGAGTGTAACGGCTTAGCATTAGTGTAACGCCTTCCAGATGGGCCCACAGATGGACACCCGGGTTCAGAAGTTTATGGAACGGGATATCAAAACTGGAGAACTGGAGGGGGCACTTAAGTTCCGCCTTAAGGGTATGATGCGGTATAGCGTTATTGGGCAATATATGTGGAATTGGTCATTCTGTACTTTATACTCATAGATCCCTGGGAATCCTCATACCACTCCTGGCGCAGCGGCGCAGTGGTTAAGCGATGTGCCCCTGCCCTGCAATGGCAGGCGTTGCGACCCGAGCAACCTTTCGCGACCAATCATTGAATTCACTGGCACCTGCTATCGTGGTCACTTTGCTCACATTCCGGTGGGCAGGCTGTGATGACGCCGCAAGGTCACATGATCAAGGTGGCCCACCTATAGGTTGCCGGAGGGGTCGGTTGCCGCTGCGCCTGCGAGACTTCAAACGGTCGCCAACGCTGATGCCGGACAATTTTTTCCGACGTGGTGGTACGAACGCTCACGTGTTAAAACTTCATTTCGTCACGATGTCTGCACCAACGCTGAATTAAATATGTGCACCTAAACATGAGCATGCGAATTACACATTGCGTTACTAAATCTTAAGCAATGTACACTGTAGGCAAAAAACAAAAATAAATGATTTTCCTTGCCACGATCGCATGCCCTAAACTAATCATGGCGAGTGTTAATTCCTCGAAAAGTGCTCTATTAACCGAGAGAACTGAAATCTGGCCTCTGCACCAGCGTCTGACAGCTGATTTTTGTGCGCAGCACAGTCATACAGATACGAGATTCGCAAATACGCTGCATCGTACGACGTTTGATTCATCTGACGAATCGTCTAAGGCAGCTGGTAAAGCGCGGTGCACAAGTGGGTGAGTGGTGAATATGGTGAGCAAGTGGGTGAATATGGTGAGCAAAACGAAAACAAGAACAAGCAGCTAGCGGTGCGGAAGTGTAAGAAGGCCTTAGTGCAAATGCATGCAGACATTCCAATAAGCAATACAAAGAAGAAACTCCCACTCAAACCAACGATACACAGACGGCTGCTCACCGCAAGCCTGTTGGCTTTCAGGAAACTTTGGTCAGCCCTGTTATGATAATCCATACAAATTGTCGACACTGGCATCCGTGGACGAGAATCACTCTTTAAATAAAGGTTGCCCCAGATGTCCCATTTTTTAAAACGTGCCACTTTCATCGCGAAACATTATCTCCGGGCATTTATTTTCCAAAGATAACATCTATCCAAGCAAGGAAACTCGACCAACGACTTACTCGTAGCCCGGACATTTTGTGTCGCGCTTTCGAAAGCGGGTTAAATCGAGGAACTGACACTAACCGCTCTCCGATTAACAGGGCTCTCGCAAGAGACGCGGCTTTAATTGTCCGTCTCGTTTGCCCAGGCACCACGAAATAAGCCTTAAAACACACTGTTCGCAATGTTCGCTCCAATACAGGCGGCCGCTTCCAGTTGCCATCTGTACCGCACAAATCACGCCAGCGCTGAAATCGAGAGGGATGCGGTGCAGGGCGAGCAATGCAAGCGCTCCGCGCGCTCATTAGTCACAGAGCATCGCGGCGCGTAATCTGTTTAACGTCGACAAATCACAGGCTCAGGATCCCGTCGGGACTCAGTGCACGGCGCGATGGTGTGTACACAACAGAGTTCGTGTCCTGCGGCCCCTCAGATATCGCAGCGCAATCCCCGCATCTACGTGTCTGCCCCGAATATTCAGTGAACGCGACGAATTGAGAATCGGAAGACCGCAACGAGAGGCCAACGGCTTTCTGCAGCACGAGATACATTGCATCAGGCGCAGATGCTGTCAGCCGTACAGAGGAGGACAATGGATCTAGCTTGGCGCGTCGGCGTAGTGGGAGTCCTATACACTATGCAGGTAATTACTCGCCACAGATTGTGTCAGGCTAAGCAGGCTTTCATCTGCGGCCGTGTGATTGGGAAACTCGTTGGAGCGTCTGCAACGACGGCCATATGCGTCATGTTTGCCTCATAAAGAAGAATTACAGTCTGGATGCTGGCAAGCGTACGCACACAGACGTTTCGGATAATTGTAAAGGCACTTCTAAACCCCACAAGCCTGTCTTGAAGCGACGACAAGACAGCCGCGAACAAAGCTTCGTGCCTGTCAGGTCTTTTAATTTTCTCCACAAGCTTATTTCATTCATTTTTCTCCGTTCTTAGGTTTTGAAAATCTGTGCGAGGTCGGTAACTGTGGGGCTGACCACACAGACACAATCTAGGGAAAATGTGTGATTGTTTTTATAGTCCTCAGTAGTACATGTTCTTCTTTCATTTTCCCAGCTCGTTCGTTTGCTTTTCTTTCCAGTTTTTTTTTCACTAACCCCCCAAAGCATTTAGTGACGCACCATCCCGCTCCGAAAGATGGAGCCATATATCAGACTCAGCATCACCTGTGGTCAGACGCAGTCGGGTCGGTCAAACATCAGAAGCGGCACCGAACAGGCTGAACATCTTGGACACAGCGCAAGCCCTAGATGATGCAGCGGCTCCAGGGCACTAAAAACATTGCGGTTATCTGATGGCCGATGGTCGGCACCTGTCCTTTTAGCACGGGAGGGACACAGGGGACATAGGAATATCTCGCTTTTGCCGCAAGCTTCATCGTAACTTCGGCAGAAGGCGGCTTCGGCACGCGTCTGTTCTATTAGTTTCTCTCACCTTTCGATACTTTCACCTCTATTGGCGACAGGCAACGACAGTGGCTCGGTTGGCGTCAGTCGACAGGCCCGTGCTCTTTCCTTTTCTTTCTTCGCACGCGCGCACACGCGCACGCACGCACGCGTACAGTCATGTTCATAAGGTGGAACACGATTGTTCCCTTGTGCTTCACTTTTTACTGGCGAGTTCATTTGCTCGATCACACATAAATGTTTTTTCCCGCGAACCCATCACCCGCAAACTTTTGTCCATGAGTAAGCTATACGCTTTTCTCCGTGTATGCGTTGCCAGGTATAATGTGTTGACTCTGCGCGCCTCCTAACTGCAGCAGCTGCCTTTTAGAGAGATTAACAGCCTCAATACTTCGTTTTTGTCGCGGATGGCGGGCTGAGGTGCTATCCGCTGAGCGACAAATCAAATACTGCATTCTTCCCATAGGAAAATTCAGTTCGACAACACATGGTCAGTCTATAAGAGTATGCCAGCAGATGAGCTGTCTAAAGAAAGGTGTTTATAAGGGCTGGCAGTGGCGGGAACATAATCATCAGGACGAAGTGTGAAAATTCCCGCATAAGCGTCGGATAGGCTTTTGGATCGAAACGTGCCTATCGTTCAGTTAAAAATTACGAAGACTCCTGAAACCAATTCTCTAGCTAACTTTACATATTGCCATAATCTCGATCGGCCTTAACTACAAGCTACAGTTGAATGCTATTTCTGCTCCTTTTTACATTATCGGCTTCATATGTGAGATTAAAAGTGGATTGAAGACAGAGGGCACCGGCGATGCAAAATGGCGCTGAGGCGTCACGTCAGCAGTGCACGATCAGGCGTAGAGTGCTCAGGCAGGCGCTGAAAAAAAAAAAAACACTTCTGCGCAAACAGTGAGATGCTTAAACGATTACGGTTTGATGATTGGTGATTTCGCTTGTTTTGGCTATGTGGGTCTGCGGAAGCTCTATTGTGAACTCACGCCAAATTTTTTTTTTTCGGCTTAGCGGGCTTGTGCATTGGCTTTTGTGGGCAGCTTGGTTGGCTCGCGAATTCGTGATGCTCCGACCCCGTCTCGTCGCGTTGCCACCGAGCTTCTTCCGATTGCCACTGTCTTCGAGACCCTTGTTGCTCGGCGGGCGGCCTCGAGGTTCTCGCTTGAAGTTGACATGTTCACGGCATCTAATGTCCAAGGTAAGAGCGCGACGAGATCACGTGACGACACGGGCGCGCTGGAGTAGGTGGAGGTCTTGGGGAGGGTGGAGTAGGTGCATGGGGTATACTGTTGGGTCGCGCGTCTGGACAGTGTCGTTAAGTGGGTGAGAGTGGGGCGGAGAAGTGGATCGATATTGTCGATGAGTGGGTGGCCATCCTCCTGGCTAGGGGGTTGTGGCGGTGCTCGTGGAGGTGACCGGAGGGCTGATGGAGGCTTCACGTTCCCGCTACAGACTGATAGACAGAGACGTCGGCATTTTCGTATCGTGACACTGGCGCTGCTTTCGCAGTATAAATGCCCCGATGCATTAAATCACACGGCTGCTCCAAGGACGTTGCTGTGTGCTGCACCGATCCCGTCTATACGCGCCTCGAATGCCACCACACAGCCCTCCTTTCATCGGCAATGCGATGCGCGCTAACCCGTCAACATCGGGCAAACGCAGCCTCCGGCACCCTTTCTTTCTCAAGGACAGGGGATGGGGAAGGGAAGGCTGAGAGCTTAACCTCACGTTACGCGGCGAAGACTAATGCCCAGGGTCGACTAGGTCCGCGCGTGCGGGCGCCCTGTTATCGACGACCATTGCGACACGATTCCTCGGCGCCTCGCTATACGAGATGATCTGCGCGCTGCAGGCGCGCTAAGCCGGCGGCGGTGGCCATCCGTAAAGATGATCGCCTCTCGCTGAGAGGACGGGGCGCGTTCCGGGCAGCGGCTAATGCTCGCGGCGAGGCAAGGCGTTTATCCGGCGAGACGGATCGCGCCCGGCGCCACGACCGCGAGACGCACTCCGTCAGGCGCGCTGTCAGCGCCACCGGCACGGTTGCGCTGCACCCCCCCCCCCCCCCCCCCCTACCCGTTCGTCGCGCGTTTGAGGGCCCCGCAGGCCAGCGCGCGAGCACTGCACCTTATCGCCAGATGAGGAGAAGCCAGTGCAGTGCCACTGCCTGTGAGGGACACCTCGTTACGCAGCCGTATACGGCCTGTGGATACAGAGTACGGCACCTGCATGGAACGACTGATCACCTGACGATGTCGCTGTAGCGATAAGAAATAAGCTGCTTCAGTGGCACCGGGAATTCATTAAGCAGTCATAAATGCTTTCAAGATTCGCGTAGCACTGTTAAAGGCAGTACTTGGACTCCTCGTATATAGGCTGTGCGAAACTAACTGGCGGCGACAAGTGCGCCACCAAGCTGCCTCTCGAGCTCCTTGGATGATTTTATAAGACCTGTCTCTCCAGGTTATAGCCGTGGTTCAAACTACTTACAAAAGAAAAAAAATGGAAATGTACTGAACTGGCTATGGGTGGCTGGCTGAAAAGCCCGGCCGTCAGTCGCTGCAACGCATTGTCACAGCTGTGAGCGCGAGCTCGCACTCGTCGCGTGTTGCTATACTACGAAGCCTGGTGCATAGGGAACGAACGACAGCTGCCTGCTATGCAGTCACGTGTCCATAAAATGACACAAAACGAGTTTAATTAACAACAATCATCTTTTTTTTTTATGCCGGCCGAAAGCATAGGTGCAGCCAACGCTTCTCAAAGTCCGCCGAACAGTCCGCGGAAATACAAATAAAAACCAACGACCTGCAAATGTTTCTTTTTTCTTAAGGTGCCCATAATGACCATACTGTAAGCGGTCTATGACTTTAATAGAAGGAGGCTGTAATGAACGGGCTGGCTGGTTTGCGCCATCGCTCTTCTGCCGCCGTTGACCATCGCCATCCCGAGCGGGTTAACGCGAATCTTTCTTCGTGGTGGACGGCAGGAGAGCCGGTTCTTGTTGAGGGCAAACCATTATGCAGTAAAGACCGCCGGTAATCAGCGGCTTACGTACTTCATCTTTCCTGGATACCGAATGATGATGCAGAGTTGTTTTACTTGAACGAATAATAGGGCACCGTTAGTCGCGCTCGATGGCCCGGTGAACGCCTTCTGAAATTCTGTGGTGTACGCAGAGGGGGATGCTCCACAGTCGATCAATTACGTGGCCCAATAAGGTCACGCCATCTGTTGTATCTCACACAAATGTCCCCGTCGTGTTTCCGAACCACGAATATCGTTCCAATAGTAAAATAAGGACGCCTCGCATTGCTTTCTCTGCTGTCACTGTTTGCAGTGACTGGGGCAACCGCGCTTCGGTGTGAGGGCAAGTTGAAGTCCGCTTTTCACCGACTGTCACCTTGGCCATCAGGCTTAGCACCCACTTATGGCGAAGCAGACAGACATCCGCCTGTGGCAACTGCAGAGCGAACGGGCCTCTCGAGAAGCGGAGCCGTAGTACCTCAGCAGCGATCGCGAAAGGCCATCAGAAAATAAACAGGGGCTTCTTATCGACCATCTCCGCGCTGAGCGGCATTCGGCAGCTCTCGAACTGCGCACGCACCTTGTTTCGTGAGAAGAGGCAGCCCTATAGAGGGTGGTGTCCCAGATGACGGGGTCCCCACAATGGGCCATTGGCTTCGATCGCCCCGCCCTCCCGCCTATTGGCAAAAGACGAGGAGGTGGGGGGAGACGCCGACTGCTTCGAGCCTCGTCGTCTCAATAACACGAACGAGGCACACGGCTCGTTGTGCAAACGGACCGCCGATCATGAGGACGCCGCCGTCGGTCGAGCATCAAAAGGCGCAGGCGTGCTCCTGCCTGATGCCCGCCCGGAGCCATTCCGTCAAGGTCAACAGCCAGAAATGGCCCTGACGGCGATTCTATTTGGTCGCCGTCCACGGCGATCTGGAGCGTCGCATCTACGATCTGGAATGTGCCGCCTCTCGGTGCAAGCGGGCGATGCGACTCTAAAGGAACAGAGGACAGGCGGGGAGGGGGTGTCGGCGCGTCATCATAAGGCACGGGAACGATGCATCGTCTATGCGCTGCGCTCTGCGCTATAGCAGCGATCGCAGTCAGTGCCGGAGGTGGAGGGGGGTGGGAGGGCGGCTAGGGTAAAAGAACGACGCCCAGACACGCCATAGCGATCAGGACTCGCCGCCTGGAGAAGACGCCGCCATACGCGCGCTCTCCGAACACTCCTCTTTCCCATCTTCTGGCCATAACTCCGCGTGTCAGAGGAGCTGCAGCCATCGTGCGCACCTTCTGCTTTTCGCCCGTCGCGCTTTGTTTGTTTTTCGCTTGGCGAGCGAAGGGAGAAAATCGTCGATCGGGCGTCCATTTCCGAAGGCGCCCCGCTGAGCGCCCGCCAGGACGATTGTCGGCGGCGACAGAGAGGGCGATACGGGTGCCCCCTTCGTGCTGTCCACTCGAGGTGGGGGGGGGGGGGGGGGGGGGGGGGGGGGCAAGCGTTGTGCGTGAACGATGCAGCACATCTTCGAACGCGAATGTTCTGCGAAGCTGTTCAGCGCCCAGTGCAAAAGCGGTCAAAAATCTCTCCCCAAATCACAGCATAAGGCATTTCACTCTGCAGTAGCAAGGTCAGAAAAATGCACGATACAATCCGTACAACGCGAGGCTCAGCGCACTAAGTTTTTCTCGCATATAGGGAAACGCATGCAGTCAAGCCTGGCCCTTGAATTGCAGGCTACGGGTCACTGGTTCTTCGTTCAGATTACCTTACTGTGATCGGAGCCACTTCCTTGTCACTAACCTTCGATTTAATCGCTTACACGGCTTGAAGCAACAACTGGACAACTCCATATGCCATGCGTTTCATAATTCTCTGCTAAACGTTTTATTCTCTCGTTTGTGCTATGAGCGCTGGCGTGTGGAGTGCGCACATCGTTTCTGCTCTTTCTGACCAGTTAAAAAACACAGAAATAATTTCCTTTGCTGTTACCGCAGAAATGCTTGCAGTATTTTGAGATGTAAACATGTCGTGATGGCAGGAAACCTTGTTGTTGCAGAAGTATTTTCTGTAGCATTGCACGGTCACCTGTCATCACACAAAACTGGCTATTCCGCAACACAAAATTTTTGTAGACGGCAGGGGCCCACGTAATACTACACAAAATTATTTTGCGACAACGCGGATTTATATTGTTGCGACAGGCTGACAGACCCCACCGGACAAATTCGTCGTCGTTTTTAACTGGGAACTTTCGCATTCCTTCCCTATTTTTCATTTTCTCCGTAAACTTCCTGTTTCATCAACTTCTTGGAGCTGGCAGGCACTGTGGCCCACCCGGTGACAGCTGCCTACATTTTATGCCGTCAACCCTCCAAGAGTAATAATAATACTCACTTTATGGTGGGGCAACTTCACGTGACAGTAAGCAGCCCGTATAGTAACTACGGCTCATCGACCATGACACAAGTGCGTCAACGGCATCTTAATATACAGCTGTATATCTGTATATTTATTAAAGCTATACAGCTACTAATAGCTACACACCTGCAGGTAGTTATACAGCTACAGCTACACAGCTACAGCTGTAGTCAGTTATACAACTGCAGTATTAAAACTATACAGCTACAGCTGAAAGCTGTATAGCTTTCCTTTGTAGCCTTATGGATGCGCTTGAGTGGATGCCAGTGAGTAATTACTCCCTTATTACAATCAGTATGCTGAAAGTACATCTCCGATTTGCACAACTTTGCTGGAGATGGGCAGTTCGCACTCGGGTGCGGATTAGCCGCCGATCAACTGCGATGCTCACAAAGGGAACACCATCATGAGACTCGCAGCGCATTGGTTGAGCGGATCGAAGCAGCGACTACCGTAATCTCCGTTATGTCAGCCGCGTGTCACATCAACACCCTCTAAATACTTTCTTCAGGCCTCTCCAGGCCCTCCTTTCCACACGCGCTACGTCACGCCAAGTGTCCGGTCAGGCTGCTCACCAAGCGCGGCTCCGCTCCGCTCGGTTGTCTCCCTCGATGTGCTCGCGCTTGCCCGGGCAAGCACAGACACGAACGCAGTCTTGCAGTGAGCGTCTAGCTGCTGCTTGAGTCTTTCAGCCTGGCGTTGGGTGCATTTCCGTTCGCTCCTCGCACGGCTGTGTCTGTTTCGTGTGGCCGTTTCTTGTGTGTCGTGCGTACCTGTGCTAGCGCACGAATGGGAAACTGATTGCCTGCCGTGTAGCGAGTGCAACTTCGTGAAACATGGGCCGGTGCTGTGTTCCCGGGTGCCGCGGGAACTACCAGAATGGTCCCAAAGTACGTGTTTATTGCTTCCCAAGAGACGAAGTACGAAGAAAAGCCTGGTTGCGAGCCATTCCACGGAAGGATTTCACACCTACAGAGCATTCGAGGGTAAGACTCTGAAATATTGCTTAATAGGCGCTGGTAATTATCTTAGTTGTAAGCTGTCGCTCCCGGAAAGGCATGCTGTCTTTGTAGGCAATGATATCACTTCTTACACTTATGTATGAATTGTCCAGGAAGCATTTAGTTCTGTGGATGTGCATAAGGCTTGTGTAAAAGCTGTGTAAATATGTAAAAGCTGTTCACTATTCAGACTCTTTTTACTTAGTGTTTTAGGCAATGGAGAGTCATGGCGAATGGCCTTGCTTCATTTTCTCGTGCAGGTGTGTGAACTGCACTTCCACGCAGGCGACTTCATTACGACGTTGTCACACCAAGATGAACTGACAGGGAAAATAATAGAGGTGAAGCGTGACAGGCTACAGTTGAAGATTGATGCTGCGCCTTCTGTTTTTCCAAACTGCCCAAAATACTTGTCCTCAACGCCTGGACGGAGTGAATCGCCAGAGACGAAAAAAGCAAGAAGGGAAAACGCTGCTTTGCAGGAGGCTATGAGGAAGTCACTTCAGTCTAATGAGCTTGAACAGAAAAGAAACAAAGTTTCATCTTACGAGGAGTTCAAATCTAAGTTGCCTGGAATCTGCAACACGAAATTCTGGACCGTTTCTGTCGATGAGCAGTGCGTTAGGTTCCTTCTCATCGAGAATGATCCTTCACCTAATGTGAAATGCGCCTTGGTAGTTCTCCCTGATCTGTCACTTTCTGTTTTCTTGAATGGAGTGAAGCTTCTGTCGCTTCCTTCAGGCAGGATTCTGCCAGCTCAAGTATGCGACACCTCCAGCCTGTCCTTGCTGCTAGAAGAACTCGAGATAGGCTTGCATAATATACCTGAGGTGACGAAAGAGTCGAAACATACTAAAGTATTGCAGTTTGTCGGTTCACTGCTTGCAGACCTCATTGAGGACAGTGATACGACGAAAGAACAGTCTTCTTTGCTGAAATTTCTGGTTGAGCAGATAGAGCTTCTCCTCGCGAAACAGCATGTGTATAGCGCAGAGCTGCTGGTATTCGCCAGTATTTTGAATTCAATTTCTCCTCACGCATATCACTTCACAAGAGCTGCATCAAGAATCATTCTGCCCCATCCTTCCACACTGCGCCGTGTTTGCTCAAATTACAAAGCTGACCCTCTTGTGGAGCAAAATCAACCGCACTGTCTCTCCTACATCCGAGAACGAGTCAAATCAATGAAAGACCACGAGAAGACAGTGACCCTGATGATCGATGAGATCCACATAAAACCATACTTCGACTACAAAGGGGGCACAATAGTAGGATCGTCGGTTCATTCAACGGAACCAGCAACAACAGCCCATGTGTTCATGGTACAATCACTCCTTTCTGCAAACAAGGACGTCATTCACATATTACCTGTGAGCAAACTGAGCGCAGAAATTTTGCACGAGCATGCTAAGAACATAATCATTAATGTTGAGAAAATGGGGCTCAAAATTATCGCTGTGATAACGGACAACAATGCTCTGAACCGCAAGATGATGTCGTTATTTGCTACAAGTCCTCAGGTGAGCATTGTCTATCCCCATCCAGCCGATAACGCTCGCCCTCTTTTCTACGTGGTCGATCCTGTGCATCTCTTGAAGTGCATTAGGAACAATTGGATTAACCAGAAAAACCCTGGAACATGCCTCTATTTCCCTGAAATGGACTTGAGTGGAGCAATGCCCGAAGGGCCTCCTCGTATGAAAGCTGCTTCTTTCGCAGCTGTGCGGCAGCTTTATTCTTCAGAGAAGACGTCGCTTGTGAAGGCTGCTTACAGACTGAACGCAAAAGCCGTGAATCCAACCTCAATGGAGCGGCAAAATGTAAAGCTCGCTCTCGACGTCATTAATCAGTTTGTTTCAAATGCCCTCAGGACACATGGTTCCGCGTTCAAGATTCCTCAAGCTGAGTCGACTGCTCTTTTCATTGACGTTATCCTCACATGGTGGCAAATAGTCAATGTTAAGACCCCTTGCAAAGGCCAGAGGCTAAGGGACAGCATGCAAGACCCTGTAAGGTCTGTTGATGACACACAGTTAGCTTTCCTGAGCGGCGTTGTGGACTGGTTGGACGCTTGGGCAAGAATAAACATCACCAGTGGCTCGCTGACGAAAGAGACTCACAGTGCTTTGCGACTGACATGCTATTCTCTGGTAGAACTCTCGCGCTACTGCTTAGAAGAACTTCACTTCAAGTACGTACTGCTGGGCAAATTTCAGACGGATGCGCTAGAAGACCGGTTCGGCCGTTACCGCCAGCTGGCAGGATCACAGTACCACATTTCCGTGCGTCAGCTCTACGAATGTGAGAAGAAGCTTCGTCTTCAAAAACTTTTGACATTTCCACGCGAGGAAACAGAGTTTGAAGACGTAAGTGAGGATCTTGTCCCATGCAACTTTTCTGTGGCTGTCAGCGACGACGATATTACACACGCCCACTCTGACATGGATGCTATTGTCTACATTGCAGGATACGCTGCTCATGCTGCTTTAAAGAAGCTTTCATGTTCTGATTGCTTCAGCACATTGGTGATTGAAAATCGAGAGATCGAAGCGGAAAATACTGCCATGATAGCTAACCTGTCGAGAGGAGGGCTGAAGTTTCCCCAGCCATGCACAGTTCACATGGTACTGATGACTAAACTAGTTGCAGAGAAGTTGTCTTTTGGAGCAACCGCGGAAGATTTTCTCTCCTGTAGAAATCAACGTGGTGTCGTGATTTCACAGACGATTTCCCTCCTGGACGAACACGACATTGAGACATGTGAAAATGGCCACACTGCACAAACTCTCCTGCGCTTGGTAGTACGCGTTGCAACCAACGTTGTTCTAAACAACTTTTGCAAACTAAGAAATGATGCCATACAAGACAATGCGCAGCAGAAGGCCGCAGCCCGGAAAGCAGCAACGCTTAAGAAGAAGTAAGTTTTATTCCCAAGCAATAAAAATGCTTTGCGCACACTTCATTGCTGGTGTCTCGTCGTTTTTTATTGTAAGGGTCAGATTAGCTGTACAAATACTCAACAGCGCAACATTATTGTGAGTGTCATTATTGCTGTGTGTGAAAGCTTTAAGCAAAACACAATACAGAATAAAACTAACACAATGCGCAGTAGACGGTGTTTTTTTTTTCAATGTTCACGAACTTCTACTTTAACAACTAGATATACGCATGTGCGGTCTGTGCGGATGGATTTTACCGCACGGCAGACATCATGTACGTGATAGAACCTAATAATTAGATGATTAATTGAAATTAACTAATCAATTTTTTATTATAATGACCAATAATGCGAAATTGGCGGCCGTATGCTAAATTGTTTATTATAAAAAACTGTATTAGCAGCTCGAACTTTCTTGACAATAAGGTGTTCTGCAATAAAAAAAATATATAAAGCAGATAAAATGATAGCCTAAGGCGCGCACAAACTAGCGAATTTCTTTTCTGCAGCAACGACAAAAATGAAAATGAAGGAATCACTTATAAGGCAGCTACGTACGGCAGTACCCGAATAGTGCAGACGGGCGCGGCGCGCTGAAATCGCGGAGCGCGGGGCCTGCACGGTCCCTTGGCGTGACGTCACGCGGCCGGTGGAGAGGCCTTAGCATTGAGAGGGTGTTGGTCACATGCCGAGGCCCACGGGCACGATAGCGTTGTTCTGGGAGTTGTACTTCTTATAAGAGTCTCTTAATCGTATTTTTTTTTTGTCTCCGTGGGTGCTTCGATAAGTTCACGGTTGTCTCGTCTCCGAGGCATTCATAAGCTTCCATCGGATGCGACGTGAGTGACGCCCTGCGGTGAGCTGGGGAAGCAGCGGCAAGAGAGCATGCGCCGTGGCTGACCTGAGTGAGCAGAGGCGGCGGAGACGGCGCGCAGCAGCCTCTTGTAGAGCGCCAGGAAGGCGGCCTCCGCAGCCAGGCTTCGCTCGCCCAGCCGGTCCACTTCGGCTTGGAAGTGCCTCAGCAGCGGAGACACGAGGCAGCGGACTTCCTGCGAGGGGACAGGCTTCGTTCACTAACGCCACGGGGTGAACTACGCGGAGGGGGGAACACGGGAGTGATCCGGCAACCAGGGAACACGGAAGCGACGAAACAAGTGTAATCAATCGCTTCGTGAGCAGGTGGAGCAGGAGAAGAAAAAAAATAGAAGGCGAGGAGCCACTTTCGTCTACTGTAAACATGCACACTGCTTAGTCTAACGCAAAAATACAACAACATCCAAGGCAGAGGTGCTAAGTATATAGATCCCTATGACAACTTCTCGTACAATTAACCGCGTCAAGCCGGCCAATTTTTTTATGCATCAAAGGCTGCAGGCTTGCAACAAACAAGAATGATGCCAGTAGCTCCAAGTCAAGTTTCGCGCCACCTTGGTGCTTTTTTATTAATTCACCGTGTATATACACACCAGCGCCTTCCAACCACCTACACATTTCGCACATCCGACGTCAAAAAAGCTGTGAAACATATTGACCAGCGCATACACAGACAGGGACCTCAGTAAGAATAAGAGACAGGACCCACGCTAGACTTGCAACTGGATATTGCAACTGGTGGCGCAGAAGGAAAGATTATAAATACTGCGTTTCAAGTAAAATATCCAGCTGCAAGTCTAGCGTGTGTCCTGTCCCTTACTCTTACTTTGGTCCCTGTCTGTGTATGCGCTGGTCAACATTTTTCACAGCTACAACCAACTAGCCCAAATGAAAGCCTTAGCAGTCAAAAAAGCGTTCATACTATATTCTAGCTATTGTGCAGCCATCGATTCTAAATCTACAACAAAACACGCGGCATTCAGCGTGCCCCTTTTTTTTTCGCACAGGAAATAGTGAAGACGTTCCGTGCGAACCGCTTGCCAGCGTTTCAGCGGGGGAAGCAAAGAGGGAAGTATTTCAAGAGCAAGCCGCGTCGGGGTGGTGACGTGACACCACGTTGTACGCTACCTCCTCGCACTTGAGACCAGAGAAGGTTGCTGCACCAGCTTTCTGGGACATTTTGTTATTGTTTACACTAAGCACCATGGTGAAAGAGGGAAAAAAAGAAGAGCACACTGGGAAAGGTGGCGTCAGAAGTGTGTCGAGTTACACAGGGACGAGCACTCAATCTCCGGACAGAGAGTTTTTGACCACATGCATCTATATGTGTTTGGAGTGGATCGGGGAACCTGGCGAGGGCGCCAGAGGGACAGATGACGTAGGTGCCCTTTCCCATGCCCTTTCCACAACATGTTCTCAAGCAGATGGAAACAAGATGGGGCAGTGAATTCCTTTAGTGGGGAAGGATGCCCCCGGTTACAAAAGCAGTGTGCATGATGTGGAAGAGAGATGAGAAGGTAGTGTATGCAAAATTACACACGCATAATACGTATGCGCTGAAATCAAACCTAAGCCTCATTACGTAAGAGGATGCTTGCAGCATACACGGCACTGGTCTTCATGTGAATACAAGTCACCAGAACAGATATGGAATTGGTATGCTGACCGCCGTGTTCACTTGACACAAATGATATTAAGCCAGAATTTTTCCTGCACTGCTGCGGTGAAACGCAGTAGCCATAGCATAAGATGCTTCGGCCTTCGAAAGATCCGTGCTCCATAAATGACGCGAGAATAGTTTATTGCCGCAAGCAGGAACATGTGAAAAAACACACTGCGTAAACCCGTCCGAAAAACTTGGTTTACATTCAGCATACTGCGGAAGGAAATATCGTAAATGGGTGAAAGTGAGAGGTAGAACCGAAAACAAGACTTAGGTATTTAGGAAAAAAATAAAGAAAACCGAGATTTCTTTTTCATGTTTTTTTTTTGGGGGGGGGGGGGGAGGATGCCAAGGAACCTTACAACAAAGAAAAAATATCTCGACCGTCGAGTCACCACACGCAAATTTACGCCTGCTTTCACACATCCAGTTCGCCATAGTACGAAACTGTCCCCGTACCGTTCGAAACTTCTCTGCTACGAAGTTACGCGTATCGCGTTCGCTCATTAGAAACACGCGCCGCGAGCAAAAAAAAAAAAAAAAACGTAACTTTGCTTCGCCACACAGCACTAAAGTAATACGGCGAAGCGCACCACTCCGTCGGCGCGGAGGAAAAGATCGCGCGTTCGCATCTCTCGGCTCGATGCAGCGACCGTCGCCATTCTTCTTGTCTCGCGCGGCGGGCGAAAATCCCCGATGGCGGCCGAGTATATTTCACGCGCTGCGCACTCCTCTTCCCACAACCCTGCCACCGAACAGCCTCCAGCGGGCGCCTAAATAACATAAATCAAAGCGTTATTTATTAAGCGTTATTTATCTGCGAGACAGGAGGAATAGGACGGCCGCGCAAAACGGCGGTGGCGCGTGCTGAGCTGCGCTCGCGCACCGCCAGCGGGCGCGCGCGGCGTCGACTGCGCGAGATGGCGGTTTGTGCGCGCTCCACGTGCTGGGTTCGTCTGTCTGTCCGAGCGCACGCGATGAACGCCACAGCTCAGCTCTGGGCTGTGTGTTGTGACAAAAATAGGGAGGAGGAGATGGGAGGGCACTGAAAGAAGGGAAGGAGGGTAGAGCCTTTTCTCCGCTCATTGCTCGCGCGCGGGTCCATTATAGAGGCGAAAGTGATGCTGCTTTCTCCGCGGACTCGGGTATAGCGCGTTATTTATCTGCCCGAGAGAAAACGCGACCGCCCTCTTTCCCCAAAGCTTCTAGCTTATTCCTCCTGTTTTTCTCCCCTGGCGTCTTTCGCGGAAAAAGAGACGGCAACCAATAATTTTGGGCGCGCACCCGTATACCCGCACACACCGTGCCGGCAATGCGGAAGAATTGAGAGGCCTTCGCTCACTCTCTCTGGTCGAGAGATGCGCCGGAAAGGGTTGAGAGAGGCGCGCGCATGCGTCAGAAGGGCCGAAGAGGATCTCTTTGAGAGAAAGTTGCACTTTCCGCGAGTTTCCGAGCCGGGTATTGTTTTGTGAGAGTGCGCTGCTGACATAGGTCATATGCCTTTCTACGCCAGTGAGGCATTTGGACGGTGTTTCATGCCGTGCTCGCTCCGAACGTGCTTCTGATTGCGACAGATTAAATGACAAAATAGTGCTTCGCCACGCGAGTGCTTCAACAGATTGGTCAATGTAAAGATGCGAGAATGTTCGTGACCTGACCGTTTGACCACTCTGATCTTGTGTTCTGTGGTATTCAAAGACAAAAGCGGAATTTTGCTTTCCACGGCCTCTGCAGGGTGCCACTTCATAGCTGCATGAGTCTAACTTCATTGTACGGAGAGTTATTTTAAACAACAGGCTACAGCGCACAACGAAAAAAAAAATACGAGAAAGGCGATTCGAAAAGACGCAGCACTGACTTAAATCAATATATTTTATTTTCGCGGCAGAGAACCTACAAGTGGATTTCATAAGCTTTGACCGCTGGGCTGTTACTTTTTAATAAGCGATGGAAATGAAAGATGTCAAGGTCAAACGAAAGCTTGGAATGTCTTCTTTCCCACGGGTCCATCACTTAGTGATACATTTCCCTACCAGAGGCGAAACATTTCCTCCATCTGTGTAGAAGAGAACAATAAGGGTGACTGCTGGCTGCATCGACGGTTCACTGCAATGGTAACCTATCCGTCACACTCAATGTATGTACCCGTAAGATGACCCTTCCCCTTTGGAAAACAGTCGGATGTATGACGCCGTGAGGTCAAGGATGTCGGCTGGGTTCCACCGCACGCTGTCTGGGCGGCGGCGTGCGCTTGTGGTTTTTGATACTAGTTTGTTATAAGGTGGCACGACGCGCTCTCTTTCGGTCATGAAAGTTCGCCCAACAGGGATCGGGCTCGAAGCTGCCACGCGCCAAACAGAGGACTCCCGAGAGCCAAATATGACTTTCGTAGTTTCAAAAAGGCGCCTTAGAGAAACCGTTATCTCGGAAAGCCTTGCCCCTTAGCCCGCGCTCAGTTTGACGCCAGAAGCTCGCCCGCGGACCCGTGCAACTTGTGCGGAAACAGAGCGCTATACTTTGGAAGGCGCTGTCATCCTAGCCGCCTTCGCTGCTTACGAGCCAGGACAAATACGCCCGGTGCCTTTGGGAGCCGCACAACAGCGCCGCAACCACGGGGCGAGGAGGAAGAGGAGGGTACCGTCGAGGTTCCCTCCCTCCCTCTGCCTCCGAGCGACACGAGCTGATCACCGCGGCTCACTTTGTTGCTCCCTGATCGGCGGCGTCGGCCCACGTGGGGTGGCTATCAGTGCGCCCTGGTTAGGTACACCCCCCGCCCAGCTCGACGTTTAGCCGCCCATCAGAGGCAAGTGGACGAGGCTGGCAGGCTGCCGACGAACCTCCGCTAGGCGGCGGGGGCAAGGGAACACCCGCTCCTCGAGCGGGAAGAGAGCTATCGGCCGCGGATCAGCTGTCTCAGCTTAGAGTCCCGCGCACAGGGAACGAGCCTTGTTCCGCACCCCCCAACCTCCTCCTCCCGGTCAGGCCACGGGTCTAAGCGATGCGCCGATACCGTTTGGCTTGGCGGGCCCGCGCAGCTGCCAAAGCGCTCCTCGGAGGCCGGAGACTGATGGCGCGGAGGCAGGGCCGCTAGGCGCGCAGTCTGTCGCCGATTGTCGCCGCTGATGTACCCCCCCCCCCCCCCCCCCCTCGCACCCCCCTACTGCCTGACGCCGGCGCTCGTCTTGATTCCCTCCCGAACGAGACGAATGGGAGTCTCGCGAAGCTCATCGCGGTTTAAATACAGCATCCCGTGAGGCCCGACAGACGACTGCGCAGCAGAGTGCTTTGTACGCAACTTTCTGCCCCGGTGCTCAAGTGTTTAGTTCCGGTTCGGTATACGTGGCTCCGCCAGAGAATTCCAGCGGTGACTCGCGGGCGCTTCGAAAGGATTCGCCCACTCGTATTGTTCTCTGTCTCGTGCGCCCGGTTTCGCCTTCTTGTTATGCTCCCCTGCACGCAATTCGTACTGCTTGCATTCCTTTCGCTTTTGACGGGTAGCGGCTTAGATAGATGGCTTCCTAAGGGGCAGGAATCTCTACCTCAGAGAGCGCTACTTTCATTGCTCGATCAAAGGAGCCCGAGATGAAAGATATCCTCAGCGTTGGTTCTATTTCAATGCTCCAGAAGTTCTAATTGTTGACCTGATAAGCACCGCACTAATTATGTTCATAGCTTTAAGAAAGCTCTGTAATCAAACAGCGCACAGGTCAGCCAACTTTATCGTGGCTGTGTACATCTCCCTGCCGCAACCGCAGCAGCATCAGCGCCAAAATCCGTTTAGCATACCGGCCTCAACCGATGTAGATGAAGAGTTTGAAATTACTCAAGTTGCCGCCTCTAAGTGATAAAACAAATCGTGAAGACTGGGGCCCCGTCCCCGCACGAACAGTTCGTACGCTGGAGTCGCCGATAATGAACAAAACATATGCAACTGCTGCTGGTAGGGCTTTGAAAACGAGATTCAGATTACCAAGTGCCGGCTTTCATCAGGATTTCCTTGCTCAGAGCGACGCTCCCATTAAAGGGCCAAACCGACGCTATTGAGAACGAAGAACTGGTACGGTCGGAGCCAGCAGCCACTGAGAGCGCACACTTAGTGGAGAAGACCCATCCACACAGCCCTCGCCACCACCCCATTCTGCTCCCCGTAGGTGCCGACAGCTTTTGTGATCTTAATCAACGCAGAACATGTAGGCTCCAAGTGTTGACTGCATCTCAAGCGCGCCGAGTGCGCGCACACAAGAGGCCCACCCTCCGGATATCGCGAGACGTGAGGGGCGCGCAAGTCCTCGTTACATCTCGCCCAGAGTTGTCTTTTGAAAAGGCGCGGCCCTAGCAGCCTATCATTCGTGGCCGCCTGAGGTTTTGTGGGTTTCCTTAACGCGACCCCGCACAGAGCTCGCGCCTCGCGTTCTGCACGTGCTCAACTTAAACCGAAGGGCTCACGTCCTACTCGCCGCTCGCACCTGCGCCGCGCGCCCCTCGACGCAAAGTGTGCGGTAATCTCAAAAGTTGTCGGCTTGGGCCGAAGTTCCAAAGAGGCTGCCCCCGGCGACGACCACTTTGCTCGCTCAGAGAGGGCAGCACATCCTTTGTTTCCCTAGAGGGTCCACCCTACACGGCCCTGCTCCCGCAATCCCACTTTTCTGCAGGAAGACAACGGCCTAGAAAGACGGTCAGCGCTTGATTAGGAATGCTCCGGCTGCTATTCTATGTCCTCCTCGCGATAATTTAGGCAGCAAGTTGTGCGGTGACGTATGTACTGCTGAGAAACTCAGCTAAGCGGGAGCACTGAATGGGAGAAAACCCACTTGGGTGTCAATGCAAGTTAGAGGAGAGTGAATACCCTCTACTTGTTCTAAGGAGGTGAATATTTCGGGGTCTGTGGCTCAGCGCCAAAGTTTTAGTGTTTTAGCTATCTATGCGTTTCAGTAACCTGACCTCCACTTAGGACAAATTATGTGCGACCACACAAGTAGTCCGAAGTGAAGTGATAAGAACTGACCTCTTTAAAGACAGTGACGCCACAGAGCATATAGGCTTCAAATACAACTATTACTGCTTTTTCCAAGTTAACTATTTTTCCTGCCACAAAAAAAAAATGTAAAGAAGCTGCTTAACTAATCTTTTCTTGGCAGCGGACAATGCAAGATGAAGGAGAGGAAAATGACTATGTCAGATGGATTGCCTTCAAGCCACCCGTAGGATGCGGCTTGAAGCGTGGGGAAGACAAAATGCAGTAACCTAGTCGGAACAGCCGTTAGTTAGTGAATTGGAGTAAGTAATAGCTTGGGTGATGATTGACAGACTCAGATTAATTATTTGATAAATTGATTATTTATCCGTTATTTCATTGGTTACTCACTCACTTTGCTAATTATTTACTTGCGTGACCAGACAATCACTGGCTTCAGAAGTCCTTCCGAACCTCCAGCATGCACACAAGGTTTGGAGGAAGCGTTTACAAAGGTGCCTCGTTATGATCAGAAATGACGCCGTAAAGCCATCTAAATGTACGGTGAACAGAAAGGGATACCCGCGTAAGATGCACTCGCTCGCTCCATCGCGCCCACATGCACATAACGGCACCAGGCCGCTCTCTCCTCACCCTAATAAGTGATGCGCTTTTCAGCGGCAGCGTCGCATTATAGCGAACCAGCCAGTGCCCTAATCGCCCACGCTTCGCTCTAAGAGCAGGCAACGCCCGCACCGGGCGGACGAGGCCGAAAGACACAAAGCACGTAGCGAAACCAGTCCATAGTCTACGCACACTCGGCTCAGAATCCCGACCGGCGCATAGCAGAGCTGTTGCCTCACTTGTACACCGAAGATGCCGAAGACGCGAGCAAGAGAAAGAACGCAAAGAGGCATTGGATTCGAGCGACGAGCAAGGCCAGGCGAGCCACGTTGCAGCGTCGAAGCCAGTCGCTGCAGGCTCGACCGGAAGGGGCCTAGCGTACGCACGCAGCCTGGGTTGCTAACCAGCCATAACGCGTGGCAGTTATGCGAAGGGCGAGACGCGCCTGGAAGAGGCGTGCGCCATTCGGGAGTCGCCTTCGCCGCGGAGGAGGAACGCGACGTACCGCCCGCAGCGCGATGATTCAGAGATGAGCATGCAGGCATGCGAGCTCCAACGACGTCGTACACGGGCGCCTATAAGCATATAATAACGCCCCGCCACACGTACACCGTGCCTGTCGTGAGACAGAAAAAGGAGCAAGCATGGGATCGACAAAGGAAAGCTTTAAGAGACAACCACGCGTGCAGTTATGGCCCGCTTATGGCCACATTCGCCTGCGGCTCCGGATCTGCGCCGTTCTATGTAGGCCTTTCTCCTGGCGCGAACCCGGGCTCCGCGCTGCGGCGTCGCTTTCCAACGACCGGCGGTGCGGTCAGCTAGCGTGCTATATACTCGCGCGCAGTTCCTCTCAGGCGAGCGCTTCTGTGCCGTGTCCTGCAGCGCGCGCCGCCCGCCAGAAGCGGCCGGTTATAACGCTCTTTCGTTACTTCCCGGCCATGAGCTCCGAAGCGCGCGTAATTTCTCTCTTCGCGCGGACTCTAGCGCGCGCTGAGTGAGTTACCGTCCTCAGCTTGACGTTTACGCGCGTAGCGCCACACAGTGAGCGGGAAACAAAAGAGAATCGGAAGAAGAAGCCGCCATGGCGCAGCTCTCCCGGTGTGGTAAACTGGCTTCTTATTATTTTCTCACTTCCGTTGTCGTGTAGTGTTTCTTTTTCCTTTTGTTTGTTAACTACGTTCTATTCGTTTTCAGCCACAGGCTGGGAACAGAACTAACTCGTGTTGGTGGCGATGTCGTTGCGAGAGCAATAAATTCCGACGGCCCGCAGACTGGGCTCTTTCCACTGGCTGGCTCCAGCGCTGGAGCGCGGCGCTAAGACAAGCGAGATGAAGCGATGGATGGTGGTGCGCCGGACTGTGTGCGCGCGCCAGCCGCGGTCTTGCGCTTTTTTGAGATTAGCGGCGCAGAAAATTAAGGCCGCGCGCTCGCTCGCCGGCGGACAACGGCTTCAGGCGCGACACAGGAGACGCGCATGCGGGGAGTGTAACGAGGGAGGAGCCACGCAATTAAAAAAAAAAGAAAAGAAAAGATGAGGCTGTGAAAGTGATACAGCCGCGCCCATTGTGGCCCAGTTCATGTCCACACTAAGCCTAGTCAGCGTGTAGCACGCGGGTTAGAAGCACGAGCGGGATGCGAGAACGGCGCGCACGCAGAACTGTATAAAGGCACAAAGGAGAAATTCCGGCGATGTAATGACCTTAAACACCGCTGCGTTTTGTTTATTCTCGGACGGCTCACCTCTACACTTTTTGTATACCGATGAAAGCGAAATCAAACGGCCGTTATAGCAGAGCCCAGTGTGGCTATCAATGCAATGTATACCGCAATTGTTCGCAGTTTTTTTTCTCGGTAGATACTATTTACAGACTCTAGTAAACGTATAAGTTTGACGAAAGTAAGGCAAAAACTTTACCCGAAGTGACAACATCCAGCATTCCATAGTTAAAAAAACAAAACAACAACACGCGTCCTCGCTTTTTGGATTCAATTAAATCGAAGAAAATGCGGCGTTTTTGAATCTGACTTTAGACATAGGTCCCCCGCGCAGTTATCCGCAATAAGATTATTCCGAACCTATATTTCAGTCAAGACTGTGATTTTCGTGTTGGTTAAAAGAGCTAAGATGTCATAGATGTTTCTCAATTTCTTACCCAATCGATCGCTACACTGTACACACCGGAGTCACTCTTGATTTTTTTTTTTAAGGATAGCAAATGCGCGAGTGGAAAGGAAAACGCCGGAGTAGAAAGAGCATGACCCCAAAGCAGCACGTAAGCTCCGTACACCGAACTTCGCTGAGTGTGCTGAGAGCAGAGCGCTCTCTGCCGACACGCTTTACGCTTCTGACGATGTCAATGCTTTCTTTTTTTTTTTCGCCGAGTTCTTTTACCGCTTCGTAGGTGCGCGACAGAGAAATAAAACGAAGGAAGACCGAAGTAAGCGCCATATTTTCCACATCGCGCACTCGTTAATGACGGGATGGCCGACTGAGCCTTTTGTGCCAGCACCCAGAATCCCCCAACCAGGGGCACCAGCTCCTCCAGCAATGCCGCGTTCTTGTCGTCTCCTTCTTCTTGTATCGTTTTAGTTTAGACTTCGCTCGACTTTCCACCTTACCGACTCGCAGCCCGATCTATCTTTTCCCTTTCTTTTCATCTTCCCCCTGGCTCCGAGCTGCTTCGCTCCCACTACCAGATCTCGCAAAAAAAAAAAAAGTCTTGCCCTCGAGCGATTATGCCTCACCGAAATTCCTCGCCTCCTACTGGCGACCTTTACTTTATGCTCGCGCGACCGCCGACACAAGTCGAGAGGCTTGCGCGCCAAGCCCCACACCACGTCTTTCCATTCGGCCGCGTCACGCTCTCCTCACCGAGAACAGCCAAAGGCGCGCTTTGTTATCGAAAAGTCTCATCGCGCGCGGTGGCGTTCCGCGACGATGTTCACCGCTGCGGTGATTCGGAATAATTTTCGACCCGGTTGCCACGTCTGGCGAAAATTATTCGCCTTCGCTCCGCGTTCCTCGCCTCTATTTCCTGAAAGGGTTTCGGAAGAAGAATAAAAAGAAAAAAATGTACAAAGAAGCTACCCACGCAGAAAAGGATCTTTAAAAGGATCGCGTACACGAAAGGTTAGAAGCGGCAAGAAATAAAAAATTGAGAAATAAGGGGCCCGCCGCGGAGCAGGGTGTGAGAGCGGCTGCGGAAGCGAGTTAAATAATTCAAGGGAATCTCGGCACCTCGATCACAGCGATGACGCTCAAAGGAGAATTTGCCTATGAAAAGCGCGCGCGTCACGGGGCCACGGTGGAAAGAAAGCTGATGGAACCATTGTCGAGGGCGAGGTGACAAAACGTTCGTTTCGGTGGGATGGCTCTCGCCGCACCACCCCTTCCTTTCCATTCCGCTTCTTGGTCGTGCTTCCGTGGTACGCCTCCGTCGCTGAAGCAAGCAGCGAGCGGTCGTCGCGCTGTGCTGCGGCGTTTCTCTCCTCCCCTCCTCCTCTCCCCAGCCTGCGGTCTCCCCTCTCTCACTCGAGCACCTCACCCCAGCATTGGGTTCAGGGCATGACTGCCCGAGGCGACAAGGAAACGAGTCGAATACAAACCGTTTCCTTTTGAATCCCATCTCACCGTTTGCGGAGGAGCCCGCAACGTATTTGCTCCCTGTCTTGTATCCTCACTACCATTATTTTTTCTTCTTCTTCTTCTTCTTCAATCTTTATCTGAACGAGAAGAAAGTACGCGCGCACCGTTCTCCGGCTCCTCCGAATTCTCCCGTTGCTTTGCTTATCGCTTTTGTGCAGTATTTAAAGCCCCTTCGAGCGGAAATTCTCAACGTTTTCGCTTAATTCTGCCTTTCTAGATCATCAACGGTGCAGTCTCTTTTTTTTTTTACTTCCTAAAGCCCGCCCATTTAAAACACCCCGAACGGCAAAAACACCGGGCGAACACAAGTGCGGAAGTTATGGTGGAGGAGGGCGGGTTTGCAATAAGGCGCTCGCAGCTTTCTTTCTTTCTTTCCCTTTCTTCATTTTAATTCTTCCCTCTTCTTTCTTTTCGAGCCTTTCGAATGAGACCTCAGAGACCTAGCGGCCCCGTTGCCATTGCTTTTCCCTCTCCGAGTCTCCGCTGGCTTCGTCGGCACATGCGGCGGCGGCAGCGGCGTTTGTAATTGTTCGAGGCGGCTTCTTCTTGTGTGGTGGTGGTACAGAGCATCGGCGTCGTGGCAAGCCTTTCTTGTTTCCCGCATTGAAGAACGGAAGCGCAAGATCGTTCCTCGTACGCACGCTCCGAGTCCCACGCCTCCGAGGGTGACGGTGTACAGGAAGCGAGTCGCGCGCCTGGCTTCTTTGCACGCTCCGCCAGATACGAGACGTCGCGCGCCCGCGATTGTCGCGAGAAAATAGAAAAAAAGATCTTTTCGGTCATTCAACATCGGCGTCTAATGCATCTACGAACGTAAGTATGCCGCGCTTGCTGAATCGGAACGGGTTATCGAACGAGACACGGTGCCACGTACAATGTGTGTGTTCATTCGGGCGTTCAAGGTTGCGACTTTTCGTTTTTCCTCCTCTCCACTAAATCGCTTTAGTTCTTCTCCATTCTATTCGTTCGGGATTAGAAATGGGCTCCAGGTTCAGCCAATGGCGCGCAAATAAAGCGGGCGCGGTGGAAAGGCAGGAAGCAAGACGGGACGAAGTAGAATTATATCGCAGTAGTTTCGTGGAGTCGTTTTCGGCTCGTCTCTTTGAATAAAAGGTTAAGTGAAAGCTAGAGGAGTCCCTGTTCGGAAGGAGACTGCAAAAAAAAAAAGCTTGCCCGCGCCTCATATATAAGATGAGTAAGAAGGTAACTAAATGAAGAGCGTTTAGAATGCTTCCATTTATTCCTGATCTCTCATCTTGATCGTTACACTCCTCAACTTGCTGCAATGCCTTATGCAGGAAACAATGACTGAGGGAAAATATCAACGTGGGCTGCCTCCTTGGCACACACGGCAGTATAAACGACAAGGGATATAGGAATAAAAAGAAGTCAGAAGAATGTAGCGCCCGCCATATTTTAAAATGTTTCATTCCGGTCAACCTTTCGCCAGAAGCAGTCATGAACGTCGAAATCCTATATTAAATGCGCATTAACCTCAAATAAATTCATCTTGTTCGAAAGAACTGTGCCATGCGAGTATAACACGCTGGTCCCACGGCAGCGAACCATTTCCTTGCATAGTACTGCATTTCGCCGCACTATATACTCTTACACATCATACTGTATTCCACTGCGATCACCTGCCATGTTACCTTCATCGAACTTAATAAGATGATTCTCATTCGCACGTATCCGCTTTCTATCTCGTATATATCTGCATTTCTGCGCGTTGCAAGCATTTTCACCATAAATATCTAAGCCTCACCAGGAATCCACAAGTTCTCCTTGCGTACGTGCGCGCGCAATTTCTCTTGACGCATCTTACTAAAAGCAAAATACTTGAAGATAGCGCTCTAACAGCAACTCTTGCCATTTTGTCATTGTGAGTTGCCTCTCACCTCACCTCACCTCACCTCACCTAAACTAACCTAACCTAACCTAACCTCACCTCACCTCACCCCCTCACCTAACCTAACCTAACCTAACATCACCTGACCTAACCTAACCTAACCTAACCTAACCTAACCTAACCTAACCTAACCTAACCTCACCTCACCTAACCAAACCAAACCAAACCAAACCAAACCAAACCAAACCAAACCAAACCAAACCTCACCTCACCTCACCTCACCTCACCTCACCTAACCTAACCTAACCTAACCTCACCTCACCTAACAGGTCCCACAAGCTTAAGTTTCTCGTTCCCACACAAAGCGAAGAAGGACGCAGACAGGTGCCACTCGCAGCTTTACCATGACGACTTCAGGATTCCCGCGTGCCTGTTGATATCATTTGCATGGGTGAAAGATATGTAAACTGTATAAAGTGATCCCTCGCGAAGACGACAGTATAGGAGAGCATCTGCATGCCACGTAATCGCACCACCACTGCTATTCTTTATAGTGCTGCGCAAGGTGCTCATAGAAGCATTACAGTTCACACAGAGGCCGAGAGTAGAAGTTCGCATGCCCCGCATGTGCGTAGAGAGAGCAACGGAGAACTGGCGCGCACACATTGTGCTCATCCACTGTGGGTTCGCCAACCACATTTTCCTTTTTGCCAAGCGCACTCTCTTCTGCCTTCGAAACGCACCTTGAGGTCCACCGGTACCGCTGGCTACTCCAGCAGCACGCATTCGCCGGGAAGCATATGGCTCAAAGCGACGCCTTTCAAACCCAGAGGTCGACAGTTCGAATCTTAGTTGGACCTGCGTTGAGTTGTATTCGCTTACTTATTACCTGACGACTTGCGAAAGACCGCATTTACAAGGCACTCTACAAGAATTGCGAGAGATTACGGGAGCATGCCATAGATGTTTTTGACTGCGCTCTTAAAGAAATTCGTGCTTTACTAAGCAATGCTTGCAAACTCTATCCTCAAACTCCAGGTTAACGCTTTCGGCTGGTATGTTCAGCACGCTCGCTGCACAACAGAGCCAAGAAAGACAGAGCGGCTGTGTACAGAGCTACTCCGAGCACTCTTGCTCACCGTTTTCACACATCCGGACCAGTGCCCCGGTGAATGATGCCCGGGATTGAGAACACGCCACAAATCACCTAATCTAGTTGTGCGCAGCGCTGCCCGAACGCAGTGAGGCCAGTGAAGCTGTGCCATTGTGTAAGTGAGGGTGGCTCAAATTTGAACGCTTAAGGAATGTTTCCCATCTAAAGCGCACATACAGGAAGGTTACCGCCGCTAAGATAGTTGGAGAGAATTGTTACGGAGAACGCGACGAATGCCGACGATGTGATCCAGTGCTCTGGCAGAGAGGGAAGCGAGATGTTTCGCACTGTAACTGACCTTGCCAAGAACGTAGAAGATAAAGCAACACTCTTTACACTCTAATCGTTAACACACAAGCGTCACGTCTGTGCATGTGTACTTGGCTCACCTCAGGGCACCGTCATCAATACATTATCAATGAAAAGAGCTCCGGTTAATGCATGTATTCCTACAATTTTAAGCGCTTTGCCTCGTTGGTCTTTCCGCTAAGCCGCGCACTTAGTCGCCCTTGAAACTAGCACAGTAAACCGGAACGCTTTGTCATTACCTGTGCCCAGAAGCAATCCCGATGCTCGCGCCATATACACTTCGGTCGCGCTCTTTGCAAAGCCCACGCTTGGCAGTTGGGGCAGCGGAACGCGCTCACTGCACGCAACTGTCCGGGGCCGAGGGGCCCTGGCTGGCGGCTCGAACCCTCTCCGCTACTTTCGCTTTCCGCGCTCTCTCCAATGCGGCGGCTATAAATTTCCAGAAATCTCCCCGGCCAGCGGCGGGCGCAGTATAGCGGCGACAACGCGCCCCGCATTTCTCTCTTCCTACGGCCTCGCTAGGACCTTCCGGTTCAACGCTCCGCCGGGAGCGTCACTCAAAAGGCACCCGACGACAAACCGCGAGGCCCCGAATGAACCGAATAAAGGAAAAGAAAGCACTCCAGTAAGGGGATCGCAAACGCCTTGAGCACCAGGGGTTCGAACGACCAGAGCAGGACTATAGAGCGCCCGGCACAAAATACAAACCGGCCAACACAAAAACTGCACAGCACGACAAGGGAGGCGAGGAGTAGGAGGAAGGGTGGTTGAGGGGGTGGAGTTATATAGGAAACGTACGACATCTATCGCCGTGAACGCTCAGGCACTCGCTCGCTCGACTGCCCGCCCCGGAGAGAGTCTATATTTTTCGCGGCACGTACGGTGTTTTCCTTTACTACCCCCCCCCCCCCCCCCTCCTTACAAGCTAGCTGCTTATGGCGCCTTATCCCGATTATTTACTGGACCGCCGGGGACTCCCGCCGCCTATCCCGCCAAACATTTCCGTCACGGACTCGGCGTGGATGTTTTCCTTGCTGGCGCGCTTTTTCACTCTTTTTTGCCTCGCTATAGATGTGGGTCGGTATTACTGTACTTTGCCCGCTGGCCGCTATTTGCTTCGCGGCCGCTGGGCGTACGGGCGCCAGAGCCACTCTAGCGGCAAAACCGAACCTGCTTGTCGCGCTTGAATCATCCCCCTTTATCGCGCCTGCCTCGCGGTCGGCCGTGCGATTCGGTGGTGGACCTGCTGTCTTGGCGGTGTCTCGTTTTCGCTTATTCGCGGCTAGTGTGGGAGTGGTGGGAGGGCGAAAGGCACAGAGTGAGGGGGGTGGGGGGAGTTGTTTGAGCGTGCACACCGATCGCGGTCCATATAGCGTGGGCCGAGTTGCCTCCGACGAGGCAATGGAAAGAAGAGTTGTGTCTACATTTCCGGTGATTCGATAGCGCTCAATGTTCCCCATATCGAGGCTCGTGAAGGGAAAGAGGGGACGACAAAAAGGAAAGGCGCTCCTGAAGCACAGAAGCCACAACTAAGAAGTGAAGAAAAAAAAAAGAATGAGGAAGAGGTGATGGAAGGTTGTGGAGACCCCGGGAAGGCCAAGTGGCCCCTACGTAGACGAGTGTCGAGAAGGCCTTGCGGGAAAGCGATTCGCAGCGTTGCCGCACGACCGGTTATGGCTACAAACGGGGCTGACCGCGGACATTGGTTCTGCTTGCGCTACAAGCGGCGTCCACTGCTCCACCGAGGTACGGTCGTCGTCGCCTCGGCGATTCTTTGTGCGTCGTTTTCCGAAGGCAACTGGGCGCGATGTTTCCGCGGTTGGCCGCTATCGCGCTCGAGCAGAAGCCACGGATGCCGTACGGATGCCGCTCCCGCACACGCGTTATTGGCTTTTTCTCATAGCTTCGGTGCTGGGCAGAAAAGAGGCGATAACGTGAAGTGCGGGGTGAGGGAGCCGAGGTACTTTCTCTTGTTTATCCATGAAAGAAAACGCCATACGCTGCCTTACGTTTCATGAGCTTTGGACACCTTCTTACACACCCTGCTAGCAGGCTAAAATAGTTTTGAATTTAATTTTTAATGACAACAATTATAATAAACGCACTACTGCAGCGCAGTAGCGGTGGAGATCTGTCTCGCGGCACGAGTTACCGGGTTCGATACCGGCCGGAGTGGTAGCATTTTTACTGAGGCAGAATGCAGAATGCTCACTTTCTCAGGATTTTGGTGCTCGGAAAAGAACCATAGCTGATAGAAATATTCCGAAGCACTGGCATGTGGCATGTGACTGCGTCATGCCACATGATTAACAATGTTGTTCTGACACGTAAAGATTTATAAACTGCAGGCTATTAGCCAATAATTGTATTAGAAATAAAAAAGTTGCATAATATGATTTCAGCTATGGAGGCAAATAAAAATGCGACTTTTCTTGTGCTTTGCCCGAAGGTTATGCGATAATTAAGCCTGATTTTCGAAAGTGAGACATACTGATTGTTCTGTCTGCAGAAATTTATAAACGTCGAAAAATGACATGCGACAAATTTTCGCACAATAAGGCCTAACATGAGTGCTGCTGCACCACAGCAACAGTAAACGGCTTGTCACGTACAGACAGGGGTCGATTTTGTAAATAGAGGCCCCCCCCCCCCCCCCCCCGCCACATTCCCATTCAAGCCAGACTTTTTACAGAGCAAAACCATGCTGAATATCACTTTTTCTCGACAAAAAACTACAAAGAAATGAATGGTTCATATGCGAACGCCCTCCACATCCGCCTCCTCCCAGATTAACCGATAAGACCGCTCCTGCGTACAGAGGGCAATAAAATAATAAAGCTTTGATTGGAAATGTAACATCACCAAGGTGTGTTGACCATTTGACGAAAACAGGCGCTAAATGCTCGTAAACGACTTAGATTATGAATACAGAGGCCTTAGGTTGTTTTTTCCACCGAAATACAAACTTTCTGAAAATGAGAACTCAGAAGACATTTGCTTTCAGCTCGTCAGGATATTTCTTCAGCTTGCGAACATAACATGCAGTTATTATTCGTAGGGCGAAAGATGACGCCATAACTAAGCACACACACATCGCACGAAGCTGTCTACAAAGTCAAATATTGACGGATATTCCGAAATAGAGCGCAAGAGAAAAAAAAAAGTGTAAGTTTGCGTCCCTTGAGGCGCGTGGCGGGCTAAGCCCATTATTTACATTATTTACATGGAGAACTAAGTGCGCTATGATGTCCAGTAAGCGTATCTCGATAGAGGCTATGGAAAAACAACATGAATATGGGCGGGAATTGAGGCGGAACGTTTGCGGCGGTTTAGTGGACAACGTTGCAGGTTTCTAAGCCAGTATTGTTAGGATGCGCTCACTTTGCCGTAATGGATATTACCTTTTTGTTTTCTTTTTGCGTACAAAGCGCCTGTAGTAGGACATGAATGCAGCGAAATACTGTTCCCACCCTACATTTGTAATCGCCCTTTTTAATAAATTATCTTTCAGGAATAAAATAACTGCATTGTTAATTTTTCATTGATCAACACCACAAACTAAAAAAGGAATAAAATATTCTCCTATGCTCCCTGGTTTCAGTGACTGTTGGCTTCCTTCATATAGCTTACCTAGTATGTAAATTCGGCCCCGACTCTCTTGCACATTAGTTTAGTTATATATAGCGATGTGCATGTTCAAGTGACGCGCATGTTCCGCCGTCTGGTCGGTTGAAGTATAGAGCCACTCTCAAAGGTCCGTTTTCAGAACACAGCCAGCGCCGCCCAGAGACAGAAAGCAGTAAACTCAGGGCCGTGGATATAGCGGCAGCTCTGCGCTTCGGCACTGCGCCGCAGTAGATTCGCACCAAACATTGGACGCCATGGTATGCTGGTTCGAATAATCCCCGCGCGGTGCTCTCGCCTTATTTTTTTTTTCCTTTCAGTAGATCACTCAGTCTTGTCTTCAAACTGGGGCCCGCCGAGGTGGCTCAGTGGTTAGGGCGCTCGGCTACTGATCCGGAGCTCCCGGGTTCGAACCCGACCGCGGCGGCTGCGTTTCGATGGAGGCGAAACGCTAAGGTGCCCGTGTGCTGTGCGATGTCAGTGCACATGAAAGATTCCCAGGTGGTCGAAATTATTCCGGAGCCCTCCACTACGGCACCTCTCTCTTTCTTTCTTCTTTCACTCTCTCCTTTATCCCCTCCCTTGCGGCGCGGTTCAGGTGTCTAAAGATATATGAGACAGATACTGCGCCATTTCCTTTCCCCAGAAAACCAATTATTATTATTATTATTATTGCTCTTCAAACTGGCAGCATGATTATTGTTTGCGGTTACTGCAGGATTTTGAGTATTATTTAGCTTAGCCCTCGAGGTGTTTACGAGCCTAAATCATAATTAAGAAGCTGTGAGAGCAGCTGGTCGTGCTTCTAGCTGCAGCTGGCGAATACTCCACCAGAAGAGATCGCCCAGGGCACTTCCAGTTGACGTTCACATCTGGCGCGCACTCGCTGTCGTGAACCGCCACCATGGCGCGCGCCCGTGACGTCACGAGCAAGCCATCTATACCCGCCAGCCGCATGACGCGACACCTGACGGCGACGGAAAATTTCGAAGCTCGCTTCCCGAACGGCGCCAAACTTGGCCGGCTCCGCGGGTCGAATCCCGGAAGGTGGCCGCTCCCCGGGCGGCCGTTATCCGAGAGGACGGCGAGACGTTTAATTTGGCGATGCGACGGCGCACACACAGCGCACCCGCCGCCAAGAAATCCACGCTGACGGCGCGAGCGAGCGCAGCTGCCTCAATTTGTCTCCGCTAATGAACGACGTCCCCAACGGCGAAGAACGCGCCCAGAGGCACTCGGCGCGCGCGCGCGGATTTCTTGCAGCCCAAGCCGCGCGCGGGCTTTGGTGAATTTGCGCGCGAGAGGGGGGGAAGCGAGCTAGGGCCGGATCCCCGGAAAAGGCGTCCGCCTTGTTGAGGCCCTATACCTGCCCGGGGCCGCCGGCCTTTCCATCTCGACAGTGAGGTGTATACGTGGGCTCGCTGTTTGCTGCTGGTGCTGCAGGCTGTGCGCAGCCGCGGCTGACGACGTATTTTCGGGCCAACGAATGCCCGCTGCCGGAGGTAGAAGAGGAATCGAATACACGGCCAGACCTTGTGCCTCCTCCTTTTCCTCCTCCTCAACTCCCCCTCGCCCTTTTTTTTCGACTGTCTTATAAATAGTGCACCGGTTCGTTTCGAATGAGACGCGAACCACTGGCGCCAGCCCGGAGGAGACCCGAGGCATTTCGTTCTTTTTTCTCTCTCCTTCTTCTTTTGTTTCTACGCCATTTTGAAAGAAGCGGGGTGGTGAGGAGGAGGAGGAGGTTTCATTGCGACAATTTTGAATGCGCGTGACAGTGATCCATGGTCCTGCTTGACGTTCGCTGGCATCGCGTCTGCCGCTGGTGGGGACAGCAGCGCGATACACACCGAGAGTAGGAAGCGGGAGAATAATCGTGGCCTAGACGGCGGAACGATCAGCAAAGCGTGACGGGAGCGCGTTTGCGTCTAATGCGCACGAGAAATAGGCTCGCGATGGCGCCGCGTTCGCGCGTGTTTTGCTTTAGGGGCGAAAGCGCAAGAATCTCTCCGGGACTAAGTTAGCTCGCAGAAGCGCCATCTGTGAACTGAAGGTGCAGCTATTGACGGTGTTATGTCTATACTTTGAGAGCGCTGAGTAGTTCGCCTGAATTCCGCTAGTGGCGTGACGGTCGCGTGCCTGTTAACCAATCTGAGTAAGTACCTGATCTCGATACGTGGGGCATATGGAGAACTTCAGAATTAGCATCTTCAAAAAGCTCTGTTCAGCACCCGTATATGTTGCACTATATCGCCTTTAACGACGAAGACCTTTTTTTGTTTAGTCTGCAAGTTTGCGCAGCGAATGGCGCGGCAGCTACAAGAAAACCCGTTGAACCTGTAAATAGCTGTTTTCGCTTTGTACCCATGACGTCGCGAATTCAGCAGTATACATAACAATGTACATATAAACAACCGAAGAATATGCTCACAACAGCAGCTCACGTGCTCTTAGCTTTGACAAGTGGTTTGTACGGCACCAAGGCTGAGTACAAACAAGTTTTTTAACATTTGTGTATCAACACTGAAACAGTGAATTAAAAAAAAAATGACGCGAACTAAAACTAGCTGCGAGCACTTTTATGCTATCACTGAAGAGAACGATATATGTGAGAGAGACTTCAGCTCTGTTTAGATTTATTTTGGTTGCAGGTAAACGATTGACGGCGTCGAAATGAGTTTGCTAGCACAAAGTTTTGTACTTGTTGATCCGTTCATCATACATGGGCAATCAGCTAAGCTCTTACTATGTTTATATTATTTTAATTTCGTGCGCTAAGCAACGCAAAAATCCCGAAATTATCGCAGTGCCACTTGGAGAGTTTGAGGCAGAGGTGGATGAGACCGTTAGCCAAACAAACCACACTGCTTACAACTAGAGATCACAGGCACAGGGACTTTCCCATCTCCCATTGTTCTTGAAGGTGCCAGTCCCATTAAAAACCGTTTGGCGAGTACCACCCTGCTATTATTTCTTTGGCTTGATGCAAGTTTATGCAAGAATTTCAGCATGATAGTGCTACGTCAGCCTCCCCGTTGTGGGCGGCTAACTTATGAAAATCGGAGGCGCCGACTGACGGGGATTAATTGCAGTGTCTTCAGCCTTTCACCGTTCAAAGAGAAATAAGTTCGCCACAATGCACTTCGCACGTACTGTGTATATATAGGCAGGAACTTCAGAAAAGTATGCCTTCCTCCGGAGTGCGTTTCATGTCATGGCGTCAATATTTTCTCAACGGACGCGAACAACGAGGGAAACCTGCCATGCCTGAAAGCACCGTCGCGGCGAAAAAACAAAACAAAAAACAAAATCGAATGAAGTGGTAGTGAAACTAAGTTTTCTCGCGGGTCTGCGGGGCTCCGCCACTCAGCTACGGGAAAGTAAATGAGCCTTTGTTTTTTTAAACCTGGCAACAACGGCCGAGTCCGTATTATATAAAGCAATAACAGCCTCTCCTCGAAGTTTCCGGTAATACGACCGAGATAAACAGAAGCGCGAAATAAGGGATAAAGCCGCGAATAAAGAGGACGCATCGTTCATTCGAGCCAACTTTGAAGTGCCTCGTTAATAAAGTCTGCCTCCTCCTCTAGGAGAAAAATGAAAAAAGAAAAGAAAAACATCTTCGTCCAGAGCCAAAATTTGCGAGCTCCTAAAGAACGGGCGTGTTTTCCTGCTTTGCACTCGCGCGCAAACTCTTCGAACTCTCACCTCACTCTTTTTTCGGCGCGGTGCTGACAGCTGTCAGTCGAAGCCGGAACGAGCGAAAGAAAGAAAGAAAGAGAGAGAGAGAGAGAGCAGGGAAGCAGCGCGAACGAGATGAAGCCAGGTTCATTTTTAATAAAGGCGTCATTGCGTACCCGTGATTTCAGAAAGCATCTCCTTTCGTTCCCGGCCCTCGTCCGCTGCACCGCACTGAAATCGCGGCCGAGTAAATAAACAAGATGTGTCACGCACGCACGCACGCACGCACGCACGCACGCACGCACGCACGCGCCGCGCACACTTTCTCTCGTTCTCTGTCTACGCACTTTTCCCGCCGAAAACAAAGAGTTTGCGGAAAAAGCGACAGCCCGCGTGTGTTCCCAATCCAAACAACAGGTAACCGGAGCGAAGTCTCGACAGTACACAGGACGGTGGGGAGAAAAAGGAAGGAAAGGGTTCATTGGACGAGTGAGACCGCGGGGGCTGCGCCTTCAATATCCGGCCCTGTGCCACTCAGATTTCGCGGGTCTCCAGGAGACAATAACGCCGCTCAGGTTGATGAGGGCAAATTTGTTGCGTATACACGCTATATACAGCCCCGGCTATATGGAGCCTGTACAAGAAGGAAGCAAATGTCGGGAGGAGGTCACGCCACCGTCTCTGTGGAGAGGACGCCGTTCTTATGTACGGTATAAGCATTTTCAGCGTTCACAGAGGAGGAGGAAATGGGCTGGGAAAAGGAGGAGAGAGGATAATGTCGAAGGCGGAGGCTAGGATGTAATTGAAAAAGAGTGCGCCAGGGACTGTGTTTGGGGAAAAACGCTATTACGATGGGTTTCGTTGCGACTGTACCAAGCGAGCGGGGCACCGGAAGTCAAGAGCACCTACAACCTGATTCATCGAAGCTAGTACATGCTTTTCCCTGAAACTTTCCCCAGGCCCTCGGCAAGGCCACCGTTGTATAGTAGCCACAGAATGGGGCCATACGCAACGCTCACGCGCGACTTTTCCGATTCTCGACCAGTCATGTATAGTCTTTGCCAAAAGTAACTAGGCTACATGGTTTACTTGTCCCTCATATAGTGGAGCCCCTGCGGCTTTCCTAAAAACCAACAGGTATTGGAAGGTGAGGAAAAGGGTTCCTCTTACCTCACGGTGATTTATAGTTTTGATGTGTGCGATAACTGTTCAGCTATATAACTGAGAAGCAAACCGGGCAGGCCGGTTACTTTTGGCAAAGGGGTACATCATCACGATATATATCGTTTTTCATCTTTTCCAGATATGCGCTTATGAAAGCTTTCGCCTGAGTTGCACTACACAAGGAACTATCTTCAGTGGTGCAGCAGAAGCCACAAAAGGTGCAGAAAGCAAACCTGCAGGTGACTGGCACTCACGTGTGGCGCGTTCTTCTTGAATTCCCGGCACAGTTGCACGAGCCGGGACCTGGCTGCATCGCTCGCGTCTTGCCTGTCCACCAGTTCTGTGGCCGTCACGTCCAGTTCCTTCTGCGAGGAGACCACGGTTTGAGCCCAAACAAAAGTGCAACTGGAATACTCGCGAGCATCAGGCGCACACACACTCACTCTCACGATTGAATACACCCGTGTGCTCGGACATGTGTGCGATTGTATAACCAGGCCTGCCGTGCGACCTGATCTCGGGAATCACAGTCGACAACGCACTTCCTCTCCAGAACAGCATTTGGTCACCCCGGAATAGCACTTGACCAGTCTCCTATATGAGTACACCAATTAACGCTAGACCCTCAGCCCCAGCGGCTGCGGTCCAACTGATCACGGCGGGGGTCAGACCTGTGACGCAGCGGAGGGTGTTAAGAATCTCTGCCTTCGGACAGGCCGCCTATGAGAACTGGCCCTGACAACATTTAACGCGAGTTAAACTTGTTAAAGTAGTTAAAGCAGCCAAAGAGTTCTACATAAATCAATACAGTAGCCAATGTAATCAATGCGTTAATGAGAGAGACAGAGAGAGAGAGAGAGTAGTGCACAGCAATAGGACACCGATCTGGATTAGGAAGAATTGGGAATAAAAATCAGTGGAGAATATCTTGGTATTTTCCAATCTGCTGATGACATTTTCCCGCTAAATAACTCAAGAGAAGAATTGCAGGGCATGATCGAGGACCTAGACAGGCAAATAAGATGGATGTATCTAAAAACTAAAATGAAGAAATCTGAAGTAATATTACAGCCAGCGAAGCTTTAGACGCGATAAGGGAATGCATCTACATGCTAATGGCAAATAGTTGCAACAGATCAAGACAACGAAAGTAAAATAACTATGAATATAAAAATGGGGTGTAGTGCATCTGGCAGGTGCTCCGAAATCATGGACAACAGTTCACCGCTATCCCTCAGGAGGAAAGTATAGTTGTAGTATTCTCCGATGGGGCAGAAACGTGGAGGCTAAAGAAAAGGGCTAAACTTAAAGTGAGGACAACGCAGAGAGCCATGGAAATGAGAATGATAGGTGTAACGTTAAGATACCGGAAGAGAGCAGAGTGGGTCAGGGAACAAACACGGATTAATGACATCCCAGTCGAAATCAAGAGGAAGAAATGGGCTTGGGCAGGGCATGTAATGCGAAGGCAAGATAGCCGCTGGTCCTTAAGGGTAACGGAGTGGATTCCAAGAGAAAGTAAGCGTAACAGGGGGCGGCAGAAGGTTAGGTGGGCGGATGAGATTAGGAAGTTTGCGGGCATAAGATGGCCTCGGCTGGCACAAGACGGGGTTAATTGGGTTACATCTACGTAAACGACGTTACCACTACCTCTATGTTAGGTTACCTTCCCTACTGAAAAATGTATATAGGTTTGAATGGGTCAGCAAATAGGATTATGGCACATTTGGTTTGGCTTTATAGGATGGAAGTCCCAAAGCGGCTCAGTCTATGAGGGACGCCGTAGTGGAGGGCTCCGGATAATTTCGGTCACCTGGGGTTCTTAACGAGCACTAACAACGCACAGTACACGGACATTTCACATTTTTCCTCCATCGAAGTGCTACCGTAGCGGGTGGGTTCGAACCCACGACTTGCATGCACTGTGGGATGTAAGTGCACTGTAATTAACCACGGGTAATCTAAGTTATACGGAGCCCTCCACTAAGGAGTCTCTCAAAGGCTGGATCGCTTTGGAAGCGTCATCCTATAATGTTAAACGAAATGTGCCATAATCCTATTTGTCGACCTATTCAAACCTGTACACAATTTGCAATAGGGAAATTTACGTAAATGACGTAGCATGTATCCACAAAGAGACAAATCTCATATTGTATACGCTTACGACATTAGCATATCTATACCTTCGTCCTGTCCCGCCATGTTAATTCACCAAGTAAATGTATTTCTTCACAAGTTGAGCACTTGATCCAAGCAGAACTCCGTAACAGTTACCACCTCCGAAACGAGAGCCTTTATTTTTCACACTAAAGATCCGCATTCTCCAACAGACATAAACATAACGCTTAATTCAGCAGAGAATGAAATTGTTAATACTATTAAGAAATTTGGGGCGTATTTTTCCTGTCATCTATTATCGGACGACCAAGTTAATTTTGTCGCTCAGAAAGCTAGCCGCACTGTAGGCCTATTGAGTCGAAACAGACATACATTTCCTAGATCAGTAAAACTTCGTTTATAATGCATTATTCGTGCCCCATATACAGTAGTGTCATTTGATATGGGGCTCAACAACTGGATACAACATTAACAAACATAATATTGCAAAAAAATCTTGCGTATTATTGAAAACCAGCTAACGTACACAGAGCACACTGAAGCAGTCTTTGAAAAATATAATCTCCTCAAACTCAGCAAGCATACACTCACGGAGTAATAAAACAATTTTATCTCTGTTGCTTGTTCGGGGGTCAAGGGCCCCTCAAACTGCTTGCATGCAGCTTTTACCTCGAGCTCCTCCATCTTAGAGAATGGGAAATAAAAGAATGAAATGGAAATATAGGTGAAATGAAACGCTATCGAAATGAGACGTTTGAGGTTGTCGACAAGGCGGTACCGAGGCTGTCCCTATACCCATAGATATTAAAGTAGATATACGACTCCATAGTACGTCTTCGATGCTATATGTGCCATGTATGCTTTCAAGACAGTGGTCAGGTAATAAAAGGCAAATCGAAACCACGCAACTCTCTCGTCGTTTCCTCACCCTTTCAGTAGAGCTGCCCTCACTTACACGGAAGTGGCTGAGAATCCATTAGAGCTGTCCGCGCCGGAAGCGGCTGGCCGGGCAACCGTTCTCCCAAGTGTCGCGACACCGGTCATCAGCGGCCGAGGCGGCGAAGAGAAGCCGCGCGACGCGATGTATCGACGGGTGCGCCTATCTGACGGAGACGGTGTCAAATGGAGATGTCCCGCGCGGCGAACGACCCGCCGTTCGAATCGAGAGAATCGAAGTCGCCGGGCCACCCGCGCCCACCGGCACAATACATCGACCCGTGATTGGCGCGCGTCTCGCTCCGAAGCGGCCGAATCGCCACCACGAGCGGGTCACGCACGCGAGCCGCCGGCGCGCCCACGAAGACGGGGTGTGGATCATCGGGCAGCACGTTTATAAGATGACGGCACAGTTGACTCCGAGGTGGCTGAGCTGGCAGGTCACCGCACATGCTGTGCACACAACAACCGCAACGCCCTTACAAGAATATCTTTAGACAGTCTATAGAGTGTCCGTACACTTTTCTGTCTGTAAAGTCTATAGACTCTCTACGGACAAACCCTAGAGAACAGTCTATAGGCAATACAAGCCCTGTAGACAGTCATAGACAATCTATAGATCTATGACCATACACTTTTAGTAGACTTCTGTCTACAGACAGTCTACAGACTATGAATAGACAAAAATAAATATCTATAGGAAGGAAATAGAGTCTATAAGAAGTCTATAGACTATTTATAGGCCATTTTTGTAAGGGCGGGCTTCCTTCCTTCCCTTATAATCCCATGCGGCGTCAAGCCATAGCCGTGCATTAAGGTTCATTGCAACAAGCGTACATCAAAACATGACGTAACTTGCGAGAAACGTCACGGAGGTCGTGACGGTGGACCACATCGGTGCAGGTGCCGCTAAGCGGAACAGTGGTACACGCGCGCCTATACGGAAAGTGGTAGGCTGGACGGAGTCCTCTAGACTTGGGCAGTTAAGCGACGTAAAATGAGCCCCTCAAAACGAAAGCGTTACCGGTTTTCTAAGATATATATGAGATGAATTTAAGAATCGCGATAACTGGTCTGGTAAATCGTTGATTAACATGCACACATATAGAAACGGCATTTTGATGAAAGGCGGAGCAAAACACCGATGGAACTATGAGTGGCCGAGAAATGCGAGAAGCATCCCTGAATAGAATTTTACTTCGAAAGTGTGCTGTGCGATGTCAGTGCACGTTAAAGATCCCCAGGTGGTCGAAATTATCCCGGAGCCCTCCACTACGGCACCTCTTTCTTCTTCCACTCCCTCCTTTATCCCTTCCCTTACGGCGCGGTTCAGGTGTCCAACGATATATGAGACAGATACTGCGCCATTTCCTTTCCCCAAAAACCAATTATTAGTATTATTAACGTTTCTGCAACTAGTGTAAACCGCGACGCGTTAACGTTAAAGTATACCCCGCTTTCTGGGCGGTCACAGAACTAGACCGAACCTCGACTGGGGTGGAACAGCGGAGTAGCAACCCGCTGAAAGGAGGAAGAGAGAAAGAGGTGCCCTAGTGGAAGTCTCCGGAACAATTAGACTCGATGGGGACCTTCCACGTGCACGGACATCGCGCCGCACAGGGGCGTCTTTTGCGTCCCGCCTCCATCGAAACGCAGACGCCGCGGAAGGGATTTCATCCCGCTTCCCCGTGCTCACCAGCCGAACGCCAGAACGGCTGAACCATCGCCGCCGACAACATATTCAGTGCTTTCCCAACACACGAATGCGATGGTTTCGCCACTCGCTTCATTTCCCCTCTCCATGTTTCAACTCTCCTCATGTGGCTTGTCAGCTGGAAATAAGAGTAACAAGGCAGTATTCTAGCTGCCTTGGAAATCGCATAACGCAGAGAGAGAGAGAGAGAGAGAGAGAGAGAGAGAGAGAGAGAGAGAGAGAGAGAGAGAGAGAGAGAGAGAGAGAGAGAGAGAGAGAGAGAGAGAGAGAGAGAGAGAGAGAGAGAGACGTAAAATCTTGCTGTACTGCCGCCATGATGAGGGCAGTGGAATGTGCGTTTCAAATGCTGAAGCAAAGGAGCGCTTTCACAACGGGCAGATTTCCACAGCGCGCAGCCTACCTGAGAAAGCACTCGCAGTTCGCTGTGTCAGTAGCAACGCGAGCTCAGAAATTCTAGATTACCAGCCGCGTACAACGCCCGCCGTCTTCTTAACCTCCTGGCATATCATTTTTCTCTCTCCCTCTGGTCTGCGCGAAATAGGCCATTCTTTGTATTGTTTCATTTCTAACCAGTCACGCAATCGTTCTCGCTTACGCTGCAGCAATAAGATCGCTGGCTGGCGTACTACTGATAAATGTGTCCGGCCTCCCCGTACAGATAAACAAGATCGTGTGATATAGCTGGTGGCACGCCGAGGAAGCGTTGTTCAGCGATTTCTACCGTCTCGTCCGGGCATGCATGCATGCATGCATGCATGCATGCATGCATGCATACATACATACATACATACATACATACATACATACATACATACATACATACATACATACATACATACATACATACACGCACGCGCACGCGCACGCACACGCACACGCACACGCACACGCACACGCACACACACACACACACACACACACACACACACACACACACACACACACACACACACACACACACACACACACACACACAGAGAGAGAGAGAGAGAGAGAGAGAGAGAGAGAGACAGGCAGACAGACAGACACCGAGTGTCTCGCGAGCTTTCCTGAACTTGACACCCATAACGAGAGTTACCTTGTGGTCACCGACGATACACCTTCCAAAAATGTAGCCCGCACTTATCTAGACGTAATATATACAAGGCCGGTCTTGTATTTTAAAGGTGGGCAAATTTTGATTAGCGTGATCGTCAGCAAATCGAAAAGCATGGGGTTTCGCGTACCGCTGAAAATTATTCCATCACACCGCCATCGTCTCAAGAGAAAGCCGAATGCGTCAAAATGTCGATGAAATGGTTGTTTTGGCGCTAATCGTTTCGAAAGGTGTCATAAATGCGTACGTCCCTTTAAACTTTTTGACCACGTCGCCAGGGACCTGACAACGGCGTGCACTTTTGCACTGGAAAGCTTGAGTGTCTGCGCATTCTAGAGAAGTGACATTCAAATATATGTGGAGATTCAAGGAGTCACATAGGGAGCTGCTCCAAAGCGCGGCGCTTGCTTTTTTCCCCGTCTCTCTTCCTAGACGAAAACACAAGAAACTCGACCACACTGAAAAGCCACCAACACCGTGTAACCGGATATCCTGTATTAATTACATGGAGATATCCTCTGAGTGCAAGCCGGAAACGAAACTTCAGGCAGGTTCAACACCATGCAAGCAGCGATAGTCAACGAGTAACTATACGGTGACTTCGCCAAATGAACCCGTAACCAAGAACATTCGAAGAAAGCGGCATTAAAACGACCGGCACGACAGTGCTGATTCTCATCCCTAAAGCGAAATAAAAATAAAAAAGGCTGCGCGCCACACTTAAAAAAAATCATTAAAGGCAAACTTACGCTCCCTTAGTTCTCGAATAGGGTTCCCGTGGAACCGGTATAAAAAATCGAACTGCCCCTCGCATGCGCGTTTGCCAGTTGATCAATGCTTCGCGTGGCTTGAACTCCATGTCTGCGCGAGCTCGCTACAGTAGCGGAGAAAGTGAATTCACGTACACGACTCGCCGGTTACACTTTATTTTCGATGCATGGAACGCGCAGCAGGTTACACAGGAGCGTACGGATTCCCCCTCTACTTCCCTTTTCCCTAATTTGAGTCCGCGGGATAATTGTCGGTGGGGGCGCGGGGCATAAACATCGAGCGCGCAGCTCCCAACCCACCTTTTCGCACGAGGCAATCGTGCGTCGCTGCTGCAAGGAGGAGGACTTTCGTGCACTTCTCGGCGAGCGCAGCGCCCCCGAGTGACTGTATACGGCGCTGTTTGCTAGCAGGCTGTGTTTTCGGCGCAACCGTCGTCGTCGCTCACGGCGGAGTTTATTAGCTAGACGCGGCCGGGCCCCGAAGTGGACGTAGTTGGCGGCCGTGATACAATCATTACAGCGCGATGACGGTGGCGTGACTCGACAGGCGACGCTGTTTTCCTGGGCCGCACCGCTGGCGGCATAAAATCGTTGGCGTGTTTCAACCCTCCGTTCCTCCGGCGGCTGATTGCTGGCTTCGATTTTTCTACGCCCCGGCACGCGCTTCGAAAAGCTTGTCGCTTCGATTGCGAATAGCGCGCGCCCGGCCGGCTGGCTGCTGCTGAGCTGCATATTAGCCACGGTGTGGCATAATTCGCGCGCTCTAAATGCGGTTCCTGCATTAGCGTCATTGGTGCTAGATATATACCTTTTCGCACGCTATACACGCGGTCGCGTCGTCAATAAACGTTAATGACCGTTAGTGCGGTGCGACTTATCGGGAAGAGTAAAAGCTGGGCCACGCGTATGAAGCGTGTACATCTCCGGCGCTTTGCACACGTTTCCAACGTATGTGCACGAGCACGTCACCGCTCCATCCAAATGTAGCCGCCGCGGCCTGCATCGAACTGCAACTTCGGGCTGAGAAGCCGAACGCCGCAATGAAACTCTGCAAAGGGTTTGCGCGATATTCATACAATGTTGCAATACGCATGCGTGTCCAGCCTCTTCTCAACTTGATTACACCGTACGGCAATCAGAATACTATGTGCCAATTAGCAGGTATTACTTACGGTGTTCTGTGTGAAGGCGACATTTCGTTCTGAACAAACGACAGGTGTCAGCTTAATGAGTCAAACTACATCTCGTAAATCCTTTGCTATTTGCTAGGGGACAAGGCATAAGAAAGTTTGATTGCTTCTAGCCAGCAATTAATCGCCACTAAGTGCCCGTTTCGAGTGTGTATATGGTGATCTGTTCCAAACGCGAGGTTGCGTGACTGTGGGATCGTACAGTCACGTTACTCTCTGTGTTAAATGACACCGCGCGGCCAGGTGAGGCTAAGCAAGTTTCAGAGCGGTAACTGTATCTCTTACGCATCTGCGCAAGTGCATCGGCTGTCTGAATGCGAAACCCAAGCGCAACATGGCGGTCATCTTCGCCAGTAGCGAAGATGAAGAAAATTTCCCTGCAATCTTGGGCACACGCTTCGTCCTTACCATTCATTTTAATTTCGTACAGGAATTATTTACCTCAAAAACACTATGTGCCCCCCAATTATTGGCCAATCCCTCTATGTGGGCATGTGCCATAGTATGTGGACAACAATAACAACAACACGCTTCGGATGTTATCATGCATGTTATCATGGAAGTCGGGGTGCAAAACAGAGAAGTATGCAGTTGTTATCAGAATAATTGCTTGAGTGTGCAGTTTCAATATGGACACTGAGAATACGCAGTTACCGTCAGCGATATTAGAAAGATTTAGCATAGCGGATACGTGTTAAGGGGGCTTTTGAAGCGGTAGCTTCGCTACTAGAGGTAACGGGCTGAGATCTCCGTGTACTTTCCACGACTTTCAAGGCTCAGCCAAGGCGAAGCATGTTTCGAGAAGCAGTGAATAGTCAGTGGTCAGACCAATGATCAAGCCATTACAAAGGTCGAGGTCAAGGGCCAAGATCATTTCAAAGTCAAGACATGATCACGTGAAGGTCACGTCAAGGTCAACCAAAATTGGGTTTAATAAAAGAACCCCAAAGCATAGTATAACAAGACTTTGCCAGGCTAAATTATTGTGAAGCTACCGCTTCTCCCTCGGTTTAATCAAAGTTAGACCACAGTTAGTTTTTAACGCATTACCAGATGCCTCCTCCGCACGCGCAATGGCAGGGGCGGGGCAATGTGGGTATCTGCATGTGCGCAGCCGGTATCGGGTAGCCCGGCATACGTCTCCGTTATGCTAAATCACTCTATGATGGTCAGGCCACGCGTTTTGAAGGAACATAACACCCATAACGAGCGTTATCACATATGCGGTCAGCCATGATACTCGTTCCAAAAATGTATCACGTACTTATCTGGAAGTAATATACCGGGTGTCCCAGTTAACTTGACAAGGGTTAAAAATGAACTATTAGAGACAGGTGAGTGAAACCAGTTGCGTATTGGTGACAGCCACCTTGCGCACCACAGACATTTTGTGTTTCGCAATTAATTAGTAGTTTAATGAAAATTAATTATATAAATTAATGAATACTGACTTTAGACAACAAATTTCATCTGAAGAGTTGACGAGCACCTTCAGAAACCCCTATTACATCATTTACAATAAGGAAAACCTCACGTGTGTCTTTTTTCCACCGCTGCAAAGAAAGCCCGCGAAATACAAAATAAACCACGTGACTAACGCATTTGCGCGCCACGATCATGCTGCTCTCAAGCGGGGTACGAGCAAACGAAATCGCCTGGAGCCTTGACTCGACGGCCCCGCACCAGCGGCAGGCCGATATGTTGGCGGTGGTTTCTCGTCTGCGTCAGCCAGTAGCACACATGACGGTGCGAGTAGCCACCGCCAACATATCGGCCTGCCGCTGGTGCGGGGCCGTCGAGTCAAGGCTCCAGGCGATTTCGTTTGCTCGAACCTCATTTGAGAGCAGCACGATCGTGGCGCGCAAATGCGTTAGTCACGTGGTTTATTTTGTATTTCGCGGGCTTTCTTTGCAGCGGGGGGGGGGGGGGGGGGAAGACACACGTAAGGTTTTCCTTATTGTAAATGATGTAATAGGGGTTTCTGAAGGTGCTCGTCAACTCTTCAAATGAAATTTGTTGTCTAAAGTCAGTATTCATTAATTATATAATTAATTTTCATTAAACTATTAATTGATTGCGAAACAAAAAATTGCCTGTGGTGCGCAAGATGGCTGTCACCAATATGCTACTGGTTTCACTCACATGTCTTTAATAATTTATTTTTAACCCTTGCCTCAAGTTAGCTGGGACACCCGGTATACAAGACCACTCATTAATTTCATAAGTGACGAAATTTCGTCGCTTTTTTCGAAATTTCATCAATTTCGCTCACATTCGCTATACCGCAGGTGAGTGTACCGAGCCACACATTGCTAATTTTGCCCAATTAAATGCAAAACTGTCGTGTACTTTCGCTATCAGAAAGGTACATTTTTCTAAATTTGCAAGTTAGTCATCTGCTTCATCTTGCCTCCTCATGGGTGGGCATGAACACCCCTAACTAAACAGCCCGCACTTAACGCGAACCGAAAAAAAAAACAGATCCCACAATTCGAAACGTCATAATTAATGCGGCATGTCTGAATAGACATTCTTATTCACGTAAGGCTTACTCTATACTCCTGTCTGATGTGTTCTCCACATCTTTTTTTTTTTTTCCAGATCCACTCCTTGCTCGTCGCCATGCCTACAACGGGCGTTGCGTACGCCTGTTTGAGTGTTTTACTTGACTCCGCCATCCTGGCGAGCAAATTCAATTTTGCATTTCCAAGCAGCCTCTGGTCTGCTTGGAAGCGGCGGCAGGGAGCGGGTTGCATCACCCCACCTACTTTCTCCATCCGAACAGCGCCAGAATTGAAAACCACCCGCTCGCCCACGTAGCCAGCTTTCCCTCAAAACCCCCCGACGACGCACAACTCAGACGTAATCAAAGTGGCCCTACATCAACTTCACCGAGCTCCGCACCCATGAAACTCCGCGAATGGGGAGGGCGATACCTATACCCGAACCAAAGCCGCCGCATAATAAAGCTGCGCACAGACTCTCGAGCAGGAGATGAGCCTGATGCGAAGAAAGCCTGGCAAAGAAATGAGCGCGCGTTTTTGGGCGCTATCCAGCCTCCTATGTAGACCAGTGCGCCTACAAGCACGGTATACGGCCGCTGCGGTTTTAGAGGGAGACGGAGCAAAAAAAAAAAAGCTGAACTTTTCTAGAAAGAGGCGTTGTGGATTGTGATTAATGCACGATGCCAGAAAGGCTGCGCGCCGGCCATCCGTAATACGTCGGGAGAAAATACGCCTTCACCTTTTATTTTCCCTTTCTCCCGCCCCCTCCCTCCTTGTTCGAAGCCCCAAACATTGTACATATGTGGAGATCGACCTGAAAAAAAAAAAAAAAGCGCACACAGACGAGAAAGGCGTTCGAATCACTACAGCATTCTGTCTGCGAACTCGCGAAAACGCTCGGCGAGTTTAATATCATTCCCGTAATAAGCCTCGAGGGCGCGTATTCTGCAGGCAGTGCATGCCGCAAGGGCGGAGAGCGCCATCTATCAGGCGTGCGCATACGCGGCTCTTCCGAAGTAAACACAACACATCCCGAGGCGCATCGTCGGCGAGCGGTTTCGGCGAGACCGATATGCTCCTGCCGGGCTGCTAGTAGACAGACAGCTCGCGCAAACAAGGGCGCGCTCACGCGCCAGCTTAAAACACACGCGCGGGCACGCACGCACACACAAACATGTACAAAACACGCGGAGAAGGGCTGCTACAACGGGTTCGAGAGGCGAGCGCGCGTACCGCCGAACGGTCCGGAAAACAATCTGTGGCGGCGGTCTGGCGCTTCATTCAACCGCGCCGCCGCCGCCGCCGGAACACGAGGCATCAACGCTTTGAGGCTGTGTACGCTTTCTTGCCCGTCGAGTCACCCACGAACGGAGGAGGAAAAAAAACGCATTAGTGCGCTCACGCTTTCTCGTTGGCGCATTCGACACATTCATCTCCAGCCGCCTACTGGCCGCGCAGTTATTTTCCGAGCCGGAGAACAAAAGAAAAATAAACGAAAACGAACCTCTCGCCGCTGAAGCCTCTGTGCAGGTTCGGTGGTTCCGTATATACAGTTCTAAGCGCTTGGGCGTTCGCCGTTCATTAGGATTTATTTCATTACGCAGAACTCCGGTGCCTGGTTGCGCGGGGCAAGGCGTGCGAGAGAGGCAGACTTGCACTCTCCCACTTTGTGGCGAGACCACCACGACAGTGAAAAGAAAACAAAACAGAAAGAACAAAACTGCAATAACTTGACATATTCACTCACGGCAAAGAGTTTTCAAACGCGCCACGTTTTCTGGCTAGTTCCGGGCTTTCTTCGCACTGTTATCCGCGCTGGCCTTACACTGTTCTGCGCGTCGTTCTCCCCCATGCGTCCTTCACTCTCGACTCCGCACAGTTAATAATAATAATAATTGTTTTTTTGGGGAAAGGAAATGGCGCAGTATGTCTCCTATATCGTTGGACACCTGAACCGCGCAGTAAGGGAAGGGATAGAGGAGGGAGTGAAAGAAGAAAGGAAGAAGGATGTGCCGTAGTGGAGGGCTCCGGAATAATTTCGACCACCTGGGGATCTTTAACGTGCACTGACATCGCACAGCACACGGGCGCACTGTTCGCCGCACCGTTTTCCGCCACAGCATTCCTGAGAGTTCTCTGAATACTTATCAGCACTCTCATCGACGCTGTTCTCGGGCGAAAATGTATCCCTGAATCTTTAAACGCGCTGCATCTGCTCAGGTGAACACTCTTGTTCCTCCTCCTCCTCCATCGTGGGTATTATCGCTTGCACTGTGCACAGCGCCGTGTTTTAAATGGAGAATTGTCTTTGGGGCATCCGAACACACCCGCGTTGCCGAACGAACGGATGAATTAAATATGATGAAAACGACACACAAAGCACAATGCGAGAGGCTGCGATGATCGGCATTGATACGAACAAAAAACCGATTGGAGCCGAATGATTGTTAGTATCGGGGAAGGGTACGCTCCGACATAATTCAAGCCGGAGTGGCACTCCCCTTTGGTGATGTGCTTAGCCTTGCCTCCATTCTAGTGCTTTGTTACTTGGATGCGTCTTATTTCGAATGGGATTTCATACTGTTTTCTAAAAACTCTGTAAATATCCATTGTGTTGGGGCATCAAAAGGCGAAACACACAGAAACAAAAAAGACAGGACGAACTGCTCTTCGTCGCGTCCTCTCTGTTTTTGTGGTGGTGAAAAACATTTATTGGCTATAAAGGAGTTCCTCTGAGCGGGAAGGGGCCCTAAGTCCAGTGCCCCTACGTCCATTGCTGTCATATGGGCCCAGTGCATCAGCGGCCACTGGTATTCCATGCTAGAGCTGGATAACGCATGCTTCCCACTGCTCAGGGTTGGGGTTACTTGGGCTGCTTTCACTTTCGGGCAACTCCTTCCAGTGTGATGTAGGGTGGGATGCACGCGTCGCAGAGTGTAGATTTGATGAGGTAGAGTGCGAGTTTTTTTTATTTCTGGTTGAGACTCGCACGGAAAGTTTCGGAATATTTTGGCTAAGTTCGCCTTCATATCCGGCTTCAGCTTGGGGCGATGTTCGCCTTAAGATGCCGAGAATGAAAGCTAAAAACAATTGACGCTTAAAAATTTCCTGCGCAGACACCTCTCAAGAGGAACGGGGGCTCTGCGAACCAGCTGGCATAAACACCAGTCTCATACACCCCAGTTCATTCCCTAATTTGAGGAATGCAGACAGAGCCTACGAATTCTCAACACAAAACGACACTGGCACCGCAAAGGTCGGTCAGTGGTCTAAAAATGAGAGTGCGTTTCATAATTCGTTTTTAATACCGTGTCCTCGTTGAATGATGTGCGCTGACTACATCTGCGAACATCGTAGATAACCTCTCGAAAATGCCCATAGCAGACTGAAGTCTGCTTCATGAATGGTGCTCGAGTGCTAGGACACTCCTGAGAGAAAAACAAAGGGGGGGGGGGGGGGGATGAAAAAATGAAAAGCGTACCAGGCGCAGTACAAGGATGAATGAATTTATCGGGATATAATTTTAAACGCTGGCAACGATTACAGTCTGCCTCTCCATAGCCCTTATTATGTAATGACTTGAAACATTTCACAAGCGGAGGTCGTTATAAGGTATGTTTCTGGGAAATCTACCTGGGAATTCGAAATTCGGACTGAGCGCCTGCAATGGCGACAGCAAAATATATGCTGTGCTGTGCCTTTCTTCCATTTTGAAGGGAGGGGTAAACACGGCTTACGCGTGTAAAATTCGTTGGAGTGTAGTTATTAACGTATAGAGAAATAATCGGGCTTGGCAGTGGCACCAACGCAGCTAACTACACACGGCCAGCCACCAAACATTCGAATGATGGCACATTTCTCAGCGTCACTTGCTCTGTCAGGTCCTCCCCTCCCCTTAAAAAAAGAAGTAAAAGAACAAAGAACAAGAAAGTAAAACAAGAACTACATGCGTCAGAGTCTGGTGGTATATGGCCTCATGCTTAGCTCACGATGCCTTTACCGGTCGGGTCAAATTTTCCCGTCAATTTCCCCACAGCTCGAAGGTTGCCCAAATCCAGCCCGAAAACCGTCCTCGCTTGTAACAGGAAATTCGTCCCACGAAATTATTTTTCTGAAACGCCCCAGAGCGTCCTCTCAAAGTACACAACAACAGCAACGATACAGAAAGTATTATTTGCAAAATTCTGCGGAAGTAGGACAGTGACTATGGTCAATAGTAAAGCAGAGCGAAGTGCGAGACACCCTGTAAACGGTTTCTCTTCGACACCGAAATTTGCGGTCACTTCCTAATCCTTCTTGATTTTTTTTCTCTTATCCCAGACCACAGCAACAAGCACGCAGCTGCTATTTATAACAGCCACTGCAAACGTGTCTAAGCGCGTTTCTGTGTGTCTTGTCGCACAACTTTAAAGTGATGAGAGGCTGCCGTTCTGGCAGACACTCAATGGACTCCTTAACCTGGAAATCCTTCCGGACCATGCACTTGCTTCCAAGGGTAATATCTCTCAGAGCACGAGAAGTAGCCCGTCAGCATGCACTACTACTAATGCGGAGGCTTCGTAGTGTTAGTGCTTGTCTGCCTCAAAGCCAGCTAAGTCTCTATTCCTTTCATTTCGAGCATGCTGCCTGACATAGAGACAGTGAAGTGAGCGATATGCCTCTTTCTATGCTGGATGGCGACGCAAACATGATACATGTGCACGAATTATTGGCTCGTAGGGAAGAATCTAAAAGCTTTCCTGACATTTTTGTACACGCAGCATCTAGGGTTGTGATTGCATACGTTCTCGTGTCAGTTATATGCACGTGATCCGGCGTGCTGTCGTGGCTGCCATTAGGTAACGAGGGTGGCTCACTAACTTTGCACGCGCAGCAACTGCCCAGCCTCGTCATGCAGGCAGGACAGTCGTGAGGAGAGGACAGTCTTATGCCTGCTGTTCTAGGACGCTTGGTCCTGGCACGTCACGCCACTCGACAGTTTAGAACCAGAGACATCTTTCATTGAGGTCGACAAAATGTCCTATTTCTCAGAACACCCGGAGATCAGCCTCGTTAGTGTTTGACATTGCTTCATCAGAAGTGTACTCGACGCCGGAATATGGTGAAACACCGAAGAGAAGCAGCAGCTCGGAATAACGAATGCATTGCAGCCCTTGGCAAAGACTGGATCTCTCGTAAAGCAGGGCCGTCACTGGAGTCCTTGGAGAAAGTTGGATGAGGAGATGAGGTCATGCGCTCAATGGTCGGCAGTGATGAACCGCGTATTCGGTACGATGCGCCTCATGTGCTGGGACGATCGACTGACAGCCAATTCAGTGGGCCACCTTGGTTATACCATGAGCAGTGTATACGTCACTGTTGTGCTCACTGAGTGCCATTTCCGCTTTAGTTGCCTGTCCGAAGTGATTTTGTTGTCGACATTTTGGCAAGAACGTCTTTTGTCCCGCGACAGCCTTAAAATCTTCCCTGTGGATTTCGCATGACAACCGATCAAGTGTGACTCGAGGGGAAAGCGTCGTTTGTTCACCTGCTTTCTCTTCTGCTTCTAAATGCACACCGCATACACACTAGCCTACAGCTGATCCTCTGCAGCGCAGCCACTGACAGGTCACGTGACAAGAAGCCGCACCGAGTAGGGACAGCTCTCCTGCATGTAAAGTGTTGCATAATCACGGTAGTGCAAGGATTTTCGGTTCGCTTCTTTCGCACCCAAACTTGAATAAGAGAGAGAAAAAAAAAAACGTCAATAACGCCGTCATTAAAGCGGGTACGATTACCTTTTTTCTCCGATCGGACCCAGTCGTCGTGAACTCGTTTAGAGCACCATATTCGCGTCTAGTAGCAGCTCCTCTTTGGTGCGCGCTAATGCAAAGAACGCCCTCTGTCGAGGCGTTCGCGACGAATTAAAACCAAGCAGCGAGTGTTCGTAGTTCCCGCCGCGGTGGGAATTGCGGGCGCGCCACTTCGCGCCGGGGTCAGCGTCGCGACAGCTGGCGCCGGCTGGTCCCGGCAGCGCGAAGCAGCGCTCAAAAGGCGGGACCGGCGCGGGAGCGTGCTCCTCCGCATGCTCTGCGCACGGAGGGAAGAACGGGCCTCCGCGTCGCGGCCACGTGCGGAGCATGCGGAGGACGCAGCAGACGCGGCTCGCGGGCCGCGGGGAGCAGTTCGGAACGCTGCCGCCGCTCGCGCCCGCAGTGGCAGCTCCATGCCGCCTGCCGCGTCTCGAGCCCATGAGCGGCGCGAAGCAAGGCGCGATGGCCATGTTTGCTGTCTGATTTTTCCGATTCGTAAAAACTTAGCGACCCTTGAATATGGCTCCTATGTTAACTTAGTTTACATAACCTGATAAGGAGAGGTTGGTGCCTGACAGTGGCGTTGAGTGAAAAAATCGACCAAGAACTGACAACATCCTGCTAAACACAGCACATCACAACACGTCAGGGCCGTCGTGGTTACTCAGTGGTTTGCGCTCGGCTGCTGATCCGAAAAATGCGGGTTCGATTCCGGCCGCGGCAGTCGAATTTCGATGGAGGCGATATGTTAGAGGCCCGTGTACTTTTCGATGTCAGAGCAAATTAATGAACCTCAGGTGGCCGAAATTTCCCGAGCCCTTCACTACGGCGTTCCTCATAGTCTGAGTCACTTTGGGACGTTAAACAACCATAAACCACACACCTGGGCAGGTTGCCCGTCACCATGTGAGCAGGTGGGCAGCCTACCACAAAACAGGCTTCAGAAAAGCAAACATACACACAACGGCTAAATGCGCAGAATGGTCACCAGCGCATTAAAAATGGATATGGCGATGGCTTTTCGGAGACTATAGCGCGCCTCTAAAACGCTAAGTTGCAGAGGTTTGTACAGCGTAAAGAAGCATTATCTTTTAAGCCAGTCTTGCTCCTAATTGTGCACGTACAATTACACGTAGACGTACATGTACCGCCGTAAAGGATTTCTGGTATGCGCACAGGTGCTAAAACAACCTTTCTGCCGCTATAATCGGCAAAATCTGAGATCTATTCCTCTCGATAATACCTGACATTGGTTTCCTTCGACCTTTCCTGTGCAGTGGAGGCAAAAATGCAAAGGTAATACGGAACAAACATTTCTGATGGAACTTTTTAACGATACATTCTCTTCCTATCCGCCCATTCGGCACTCAGTGAGCGTGCCTTGGTAGCCCTCTCCTTCCTAGGCCAGCAAGGTTATGAGAAGAGACAAAGCTGCAAACACGAAAAAAACTGAAGGGCTTCGCAAGGGCTCTCTTCGCATGTTTTGAAAATTCGCATGTTTTGAAACATAACGCTAAGGCGCCCGTGTGCTGTGCGATGTCAGTGCACGTTAAAGATCCCCAGGTGGTCGAAATTATTCCGGAGCCCTCCACTACGGCACCTCTTTCTTCCTTTCCTCTTCCACTCCCTCCTTTATCCCTTCCCTTGGGGCGCGGTTCAGGTGTCCAACGATATATGAGACAGATACTGCGCCATTTCCTTTCCCCAAAAACCAGTTATTATTATTATTTTTATTGAAACGACCAGCGTCTTTATCAGTGTGTATTTCAAGGTAGGAGTAATACAAAGGAATAATAAAGCATAAAACGCTAAAGCGTAGAGTGGTTGACGTGACCCGAGTTCAGTTGGAGAGTCGCGCAGGACGGAAGGTAGAATCTGCACGCCGGGATTTGCAGCAGAGGCACACGCGCGCTTATTCAGGCGACGAGTAGACCCCCACAGTTTCCAGTATACAACCCACCCCTTGTGTATAGTCCGCAGAGCTCAATTTCAGCTGAAAAAAAAATTGACAAAAATATTCGCGCCCACTATATAGTATAGTTCGGAGGCCCCAGGTGTGCAATCCGCGGATAAAAAAAGTTTGTTCACGGGCTAATTTGTACTGCCCGGGCTATCGAAGCAAGAAATGTATAGTTGTTTCGATTTCAAAAGAAGGTTTATGCGGTTTAACGTTCCAACGTGACTCAGGCTATGAGAGACGCCGTATGTGGAGGGCTCCCGATAATTGCTACCACCTGGACTTCTTAACGTGCACTGACAACGCAGCGTACACGGGTCTCTAGCATTTATACTCTATCGAAATGCGAGCGCCGCGGCCGGGATTGAACCCGAGTCTTTCGGGTCGGCAGCCGAGCACCGTAACTGCTGAGCCACCACGGCGGCTTTCTATGTCGAAAGACGACCGGTCATCGTGTTCCGTATATTCGTTGTTACTCTCTTCATCTCGCGCAGACATACGGAAGCTGGCTTTAGCGAAGCCGTTAACTGTAACATGACAAGGAATCGCTCTCCAAGATTTCGTCGCCCACTGTCACACTTCTGCGCAGGTTCACGTTCGAATTCGAGGTGGCAGCTAGTGACACTAAGCACGCGTGTAACCAATCAGTCACACAATGGCGACAGAAGTACTCCGCAAGTATAACAAAAGTTAGCGTTAGAGGTACGTTGGTCATTTCTTTCTAGATTGGACTGTACTGCAAAAAAAAAAAAAAAACGTTGTATAGTACCCTCCAAACACGAATACGCCCATATGGGAGTAAAAAGAGAGTAAGCTGTCCTGTAGCGCTCTCTCTTAAATAAAAGGGTCGGCACTTGAGCACAGCTCACACCCTATTTATTCATTTATGTTTGAGAGTGTGCGCACCTATGATAGTTCGCAAAACACGAAATTTCAGTTTTTAAACGTGTATAGCCTGATGATCGCGGATTGTACGGCGGAATTTACGGCAGTTGGACATGTAGATGTACAGACTTCCGCGGGTGCATCTCAGACAAGCAGAATTTTGCGCGTATTCACGCAAAACACGCGATAATTCGGGCCGGCATTCAGGCGCAAAAAAAGTGCAGCTCTGGTTACATCAGCTGATCTTTGAATCGGGGAGTAACATCAGCTGTAGCTCAGTGAAGTAAGGTTAAGATTTAGGCACTCAATGTGTGACTGCATGAACTATGGGCACCGGCACACGCTACCGCACTCGTAGCGCGCGTATAAGCAATATCCAACCCCTCCGCGTCTCCCCTGCAGTGCCTATACACGTACCGCTCACACACGCAAACCATCGCGCAGCGGATCGCGTGCTTCCCGCCACCGTTGAGCCTCGATGCCCTCCCCGTTCGATGCTTGTTTGCGCCGCCATTTCCTTTCCCTCTCTCCCCATTTCGTTTCTTTTTTTTTTCTCGCAAATTGCTGACGCTCTACTGAAGCGCGTCTTCTTCACCCCTGTTCTGCGCAGTATAAGGCGGATGGGCCTGCGGGAACAAGCGTTCAAAATAGCAAAGCTGCATACTCAGCGAAGGTTAGTTTTTTTTCCTGTCACTTAATTCCCACCTGGTTTATAGAGTGCCTTAGCTGGTTAATGCTTAATGTAAAGTATCCCCCCAGGCTTCCCTTGAACATACACTGTGGATATGAGCTGGTTTCGCTGTTGTTCGCCAGAAAGTTCTCCGTGACCTCTCGAGGAAACATCGACCGCGTTATTTCCGTGAATGAGTACATTCCTATAAAGGAACACCTAGGGGGCGCAAATTCATGCTGCACATTATTCAAAGCGTCACCAAACAAGCGCAGCTCCGACGCTTTATTCAGGCCCGCGTTGCCTTACCATTAAGGGTGCAACGCTTGAGGACGTGAGGTCCACGACGAGAGGTTCAAGACGTGAGGTTCATAGTGGCATAATGACATGTCCGTACCTATAATTACAGCTCCTGCGGAAGAGAGCCCGTGCTTTGCTTGTAGACGTTGACGAACTTCTTGATAAGTGTTGTGCAGGTTTTACATTAGGCACTGATGCTCAACTTTCTTACGTAAGGCTCGCATTTTGAGTGAGAACAAAGATTGTTCGTAGACATGCGAACACTCGAGGCCACATCTGTCAAGAGCTACATAGCGCGCATGTGAACACGCAAGCCCTTCTCTCCACAGAGGCACCGCACTCGCGCAGCCGTGCATGCACACAACTTCGCGGCCAGACGACGTGCACTCCCGCCATCGAACTGCTGCCCGGTCCTTTTAATCATTGAATTCGCCGCCGAGAAAAAAAATATAAAGGAGGCCCGTCTATTATTGTTATTGTTCTGTTTTGTTTGTCGAAAGCGCCGTTACCCACGAATGCAGGCAGGACTCACCTCTTTGTTTCTTTCTCCACGCGCGACCCGCGCCGATCATTCATTACAATTTGCATGGCGATGAGTAATGCCGGGCACGGGGAAACAACAGCAGCACGAGCCGCGTCGGGTTGCAAACGCCGCGCTCTCAGCAGTCGCCCCAAACACGACGCGATCAAAACAAAGCGCGCGCGGATCGACAAAAAGAAGAAAGAAAAAGAAAACAAAGCCTGTAAGGGAGAGGGCTGCGCAGAGTGAAAGAAGAAAGAAAGAAAAAGCAGAGTGGCACCCAAAGCAGGAGAAAGAGAAGGCCTGCGAACAGGGCGCGCGCGCTGCCTCAGAAATCTCAAAAACGTGACGTCCCCTCCAGCCCTTGTGAGTCAGAGGAACGAACCCCTTTCTGGCACGCGCGAGAGAGCGATCTGTCGGCCGCTCCAGAGAGCGCCCGCTGCAAGGCGTAACAAATGTCGGCATTTTGAGATTGAAAGGGTTTCCCGACCGCCCGGCGGCAGCGCGTGCTCCTCCGAGCTGCGCCGTGACTAAAACAGCGCGCGCAGCTCGCCAAGCGTCCGGCATCTGTGGCGAGCGCGCTAACGCTTGCTTGCTGAGTGCGTAGTTTCCACGTTGTTTGTTTGTGCATTTGAGGGTTGGCGACAGCCGAAAGGAAGAAACTAGCGCCCTCTTTTACCGCCGTTTGGTATAGTGCTGTGCAGGAAGCGCTGCAACGATATAAATGTGAAGAGAATGTCTCTAGGTGGCGCCAGCCGGTGGTACGTCAACAGCGGATATGACTCGGAGGCTCGGGTGGGGCGATACAAAGTGACAAACCGCAATCAGGCGGAAGCAGTCAGATATACGTGCACGCGTTCTAGAATTGGATTCGTTCCGAGATACGTGCTCGCTTGGAAGCTTCACCTGTCCACCCTGTTGTTTATACGGGCACGGGTGGCGTCACTGATTATGTGACTTCTTACGCACTGCAAAATATAATTTGTCTATAGAAATAAACTACAGCGTCTGAACGCGTTCCATCGTCTTACAGTATGTCCGCGAGGAACACAACAACGAACAATACATGAAATGTCTCTTCACCGTTCGTTTGACCCTGTCTTTACCGCAGTTTACTTTATAGGGCATGACCCAAGTAGCCTGCAAGCATGTTCTACCGTTGGACAGGGGGTGGGCAAGTGGTTAATGGTAGCTACCACTGAAGCATTCGCTCGAAGAAAATTTTAGGCCACAGCTTTGACCAATCGGTAGACCGAGACGCACTGCGACACATTTTGCAACCGGCAAACAATTATCGTTATAAGATCGTAAAAGCTCTCAAAAGACGAAAACACGGACATAACTTTATAATGCACAACCAACTAGCCTAAACACTTCGACGCTGAAACAATTATCTTTCCTCCGAATGCCACCAAAGTAAAGAAACTTCTTACTAAAATTTTTCTCTCCTAGTCTATGATAAAAAGAGCTTTTAGCTGCTACAACAGCCGCACATGCGGCGCCAGTAATGCATCATCACAGTATGCACACCGAGGAATTGAAATCCACCAGTGTAAGGGTAAGGGCTAGCTGGTGATCCATGACGAGAAATCGCAGCGCAGCACACAAGAAAACGGCGCGCAATACAGGTTGACACAATGAAGCGCAGCCTTATATAACTGAACAAAGGGCGGGAAAAGGAGAATGGGAGGGAGGCGGGGGGGGGGGGCTGTTGAAAACCCGACGGGAACAGTGTTGAGGCCAACGCAGGCGGCTGCCAAATCCCTAAGCGACCGCCGGCACGAACAAGCGTCCGGTACATTCCCTGCAAGTTACGCCGCCAGCGCTGTGAGAACGAAAAGATGTCATGCATCCTCATTCCGTGAGGACTCACTGGCACGACAGTTTGTGGAGGACTGAGCTGACAGCTACCGTCGTCAAACTGTGGTGGATTTTTAACGAGATAGCGTTAAGGAACACGTGTCGCAGAAAATCCGGCGTCGTCGGCGTCTTTGACTATGAGTGAAAAATCCACGAGAAATCCCCAAATATATGTTGCCCAATTACACGCAAGCATCTAGTTTGACCGTTCATTAGTATGCATTTAAGAAATTTCGAGCTCAGAGCCAAAGGTGCACACTGCATCATCCGTATCGAAAATCCCAATCGCGCGCTTGTGTCGATTAAGTTCGGACTCAGTTGCGATTTAAATTAACAGCGTAGCGATGCTTTACGTGCCCTGAGTTCGGTAGTAGTCAACTCCATCATAATCTAAAGTGTCCGTGTAACAGCGGCAGAAGGTCGAAGTGCACCTACGATGAAGCGAGCCCTGCAAAAAGGCAACTGCAGAGTTCACATGTCTGAGAGTGACTGTGATAGCAGTTGGTGCTCTGCTTTCAGAGCTGTATGTTCATTCGAATATCGGCCGGCCACTGCAAGGTGATCGAATTCTTCGTACACATCGCATTAAATAAGTGCTTGTAATGTTTTCATGGCGTCCGCCACCTCAGTGGAAGACTACTAGCTCCATCCTAAAAGCACTAAGTGGTTCGTTCATTCATTCATTCATTCTCTTCTTTTTCCTTCATTCCTTCCTTCCTTTCATTTCTTTCCTTATTTTTTCCTTTATTTCTCTCTTCCTTGTTTCATTACTTTCTTTCTTTCTTTCTTTCTTTCTTTCTTTCTTTCTTTCTTTCTTTCTTTCTTTCTTTCTTTCTTTCTTTCTTTCTTTCTTTCTTTCTTTCTTTCTTTCTTTCTTTCTTTCTTTCTTTCTTTCTTCCTTTCTTTCTTTCGTTCTTTCTTTCGTTCTTTCTTTCGTTCTTTCTTTATTGTTTCTTTCCTTCCTTCCTTCCGATTTTCCTCTCTTACTTCTTTCATTTCTTTCCTTGCTTTTTTCTTCCTTTCTTTCTTTCCTTTTGGTTTCCTTTTTATTTTCTCCTTCCTTCCTTCCTTCCTTCCATCCCTTTTCTTTCTTTTTTCTTTCTTTCTATTTCTTTCTTTCCAATCTTTATTTCCTTCCTTCTTTCTTTCGTTCTTTCTCTCTCTATCTTTCCTTTCTTCCTTTCTTGATTTCCTTTTTCTTGCCTCTTTTTTTCCTTCCTTCTTCCTTTCTGTCTTTGTTTCCTTGCTTTATTTCTTTTCTTTCTTTCCTTATTTCCTTCCTTCCTTTCTTTCCTTCTTCATTTCTTTCCCTATTTCTTTCTTTCTTTTTTCTTTCCTTCCTTCTTTCTTTCTTTGGGGGACCCGCTTCAAAGCAAATTAGTACGTAACTGATGTTTGCACCTTACTAAAAGACTGACCGGGTCAGTGCGATGTAAAAGAAATTTATACGCGAGAATCGATATCAGCATATCAAATGCATGCCGTTCCAGTTGAGCGCATTTCACTTTAAAGCGAAATCATTATATGTCCCATTAGCGCATAAGTCGGCGTCCACCGTACGCTGTCTAAGGCACGAAATTCGGGGGATGTCAGAACGCCAGTGTAGAATGTCACAACAGATGCAAGCGAGCATGTGTAGACATGAATGACGAAACGTGACCTATGAGAGTCATGACTCATGACGTCATAGTCATTCTGCAACGTAAGCATGACTCAGCACATTACAAGGAAGGTAATGTAAGGTGTAGAGAGTTTGTACAAAGTATGCATAGTCATGACTCAGGTTTTCTGTAACGTAACATGACTCATCACTTTACAAGGAATGCAACGTAAGATGTAGAGAATTTGCAGAAAGCATGGAATCATGCCTCGTAGTCTTAGTCATGACTCACAGTCATAATGCAATGCAGAATGACGCAGAACTTTAATCGTTTCACATTCTCACACGTAAGCAGTCTCGAGTGTCTCTGCCGAATTTTTTCTCACACCCTATTTTTGGGGACAAGTATGACATCCTCTTTTCTTTCTTCGTAAGGTGCATAAAAGAATCCCCGTCCTTTAATGCATCGCGATCTGCTGCTATAAAGCAGTATTAATGGCAGCGCGCAGGAGTTTCCTGCATGAGCCACAGCGTTGCTTAGTAAATGGACCCACTCAAGCGTAGACTGTCTGCCATCACATGCAGGCGTTAACGGAGCTATTAACGTGATAACTTGTCTCAACTCCTCGCGAAATACAGAGGCGCACACCGCGCTTAGCATGTATGGACAAAAATAATCTCGCACAGCCAGTGAAAGGAAAACAAAAACTACAGCACTTCGCTCATACCTCGTCCACCGTTATTATTAGTAGGTTCGGAACCCTTGCGAAAAAACTACTAAGAACAAAGTGTCAAGAATGGAAAGGCTTGCCGCCGAAAGGGACGCTTAGTTCCCCCACTCCCCTTTCTGTACATTTTTGGTACCTGTCTCAGTTTTTGGCGTCTTCGGGAGTGCGTATCCCGCGATAAAGATAGATGAAAGAAACCCGGATGGAGCTTTCTATGAAAAGGAAGACATTCTGCGTATAAATGACGGCAAGTGCCGGGACAGCGCAATTCCACCGTGGAAGGCGAAAGGTGTGCTTCGGAGAACAGTGCCCTGAACCATCTTGGGAGAAGTTTTCTGTTATCCAATGAAGGCTTCCTGGAAACGTGACATTTATCTAGCGCCCACCGCGAAAACTTCCCGAGTATAGGCGTCTGCAATACGGACGCAAAAACAGCGCGGATAGCCTAGCGCCTTTGGCGCCACCGTAGAGTCGTCAGCTGCCACAAACCGCGAGCAACCCTCCCATTTGCATACGCACTGGAACTGCTCCCAATGAGAAACACGACTTTGTTTCCTTTTTTTTTATCTCGCAATTTACAAAACAGGAGCGTCCCACGTTCGGGCGCATCCCTCGACGCCCCGTTATTGTTGTTGGGACCATTTTTCGCTGTCGCTCCGTTTGCCGCCCACATCCACACGTAGTGAGAAGCGAAGGAGAGAACGAAAGAAGAAAGAAGAGCGCCTCAGTTAGAGGCGCTCCGCCCTGCTGCCCGGCGCCAAATACGTATACCCGCCAAAATCGCCGTGCCTCCCGAAAAACAAGTAAAGGACGACCCTTCAATGCGAGATCACCACCGCCGGCGCGGGAGACGCCAACCAAACGACGTGGCGGGACCCGGGGAGTCATAGGAGATGGCCCCCGTGCCTCGACACTCCCGCCTCTCCCCTTCCCTTTCCCCCGCCCCCTTTTTGCTCCCCTAATGCGCTTTGTTATTGTGTCGGAATAGGGCGTGCAATTCGTTATGCATGCATTGCCGCGCAGCCGCTTATAAATATAGATGGCGCGCTCGAAGACGGCGAGCGGCGCATGATGCCGCCGCCCCGATGATTTCGGCTCCAAAATGGCGCGCGTAGGCAGAGCGTAATGCGTAGAGGCCGCACTCAGGTTCTGCGCCGTTCTTGGCATGCTGCAGTGACGACGGCCGTAGGTGGCGGAATGAGCGAGGGTGTACGTCACGCGCCACCGTTTCGGAAATCGAGCGTTCTGAGAAGGCGAAATGAAGACGCTCGGGCCATGCTATGCGAACAATGTGGCATTCTGGCCGGATGCCGTTGGGAGGGATTCTGAGAAGATGAAAATCGAAATTGAGAGCCTCACGGCTGCATTTATATACATATGCCGTTCGCCTCGAGGGAACTCATAGGTGAGCGCCGTATTTCCCCTAAAATGACTTAGCATCTTCTGCATTGTCAGAGGTGTATGCAAATGGCCGGCGGATGAACTCACGTCTCAGCTACACAGTTGCCGGGCGATTCACTGCTACCAGGGTTCTCGCAGCACCAAGGTAAGAGTAGGTGCCCTGCTGAATTATGCTAATGACAGTATGGCTTCTGCTCTTATTGCCAATCAACAAACGATCAATGAATCGATGAACTGATCAATCAATGCGTCATTGGGAGCACGAAAAAAAAAAGAATTTCCTAAACGTTGTCCTGCGGAGAGGCACGCATGATTTATTTCAGTATTTTGAGTTTCAGTAGGTTAAATCAGTTTAAGTTTGTGAGCAGTTTCCGCCGCAGAAAGCATTATACCTATGTGTTGTACGTATTCTCTCACGCCATCGCCAGTACTCTCACGGGCCTGTACTGAAACCAAATTCCATACCCACAACCGCCTGTAAAGGGTACTCCACCGCGCGCACACTGACAATGCAAAAGAGCCCACTGCTTGTATTTAGGAAAACAGGACGGTGCAGGAAGAATGTGAAAATTGAGGAGGATATGGGAAGACGGAGACGCCTTTAGAAGAAACAAGCGCTAGTCTGCTCACCAAGTCTGCTCATCGGCTCACCAAGTGCGGGCCGCACGAATGCGGAGAGCGAGCACGTTTGAAGAAATTTTCGCATTTCACAAGTTTCTGGGGTTGCAAGTAGGGCAAATCCAAATTTTGAGTTCAGCGTAGTGCTTACCGAAAACAAGTGAAATGATGTAGGCGAGGAATAGCGCATTGCTGAGAAATTATGAGTGGGAATAAGGAGAGTTCCACGGCCCATATTGTTGAAAATGGAGAACGGCCGGTGTGCCGTACTTCTACACATCTTGCGGGTCCCAACTCAGAGGCCCAATTTTTGTTTCGCTACAGAAGGCTTAGCCGCACAGGAGAAGAAAAAGGACTGAAAAGCGATGCCCACTTCCACAGAAAAAACATGCACAAAAATGGAAAGATGCAAAAGATGCGTAAACAGTGCTCAGCAAATATCAAAGTGCCAGCGGTTATGACAGCCAGGCGATCACCACTGCATGATTCAAACATAACAAATCATTCCTGAAACAGAAATAATATAAAAAGAAAGCACTTGCTTTGTGCGCCTTCCAAGTTCTCAAGGAATATCTACACTTCTGGTTGCTACCGCGAGGCTCGGGCGCAATCCCTGGGACGAAATCCAGCAACTATGCGGGCGCCCTATCACCATGCGCCCCAGCGTTTTCGGTCGCCAGACTGAATCCGACTGAACCTTTCTTGCTGTCTGGCAGATTTGATGCTGGCTATCCTCATACGCGGGCACAGAACCTCCGACCACGCTGCGCCATAACCGCGCTGGGATGGTGGGTATTCGCTCGACGGCCCGGTACACAAGAGAGGCCCATTAAAAACGGCGCCGATAATTGTTTATCGCTTGGCGACCATTTCCAGCGCTGAACCCGCACGCCGGGCGCAAATCGCCAAATGCGCGCTTTGCCGCGCGCCATCGTGGCGAAAGCCGGTGACGCCGTGTGCGTTATTAGACGAGGCACTCCTTCTAGCAGCGCGTGGCGGCCGGCAATGCCATTATCGATGCGAAACGAGCCGAAATTGTGGGAGACGCGTGTGAGAAGGGGGTGGAAGCCGTTACTGCCATCTACTCCCTGCCATCTACGCCCGTAAGGGTCTTTTTTTCTCCTCTTCATGCTGTGAAGGCATGGAGTCATATTTACGTGGGTGGAAGCAACAGCAACATCTGCAACAGCGCGAGCTTATCGCCGCGGCAAGGCGCGGACAGAGCAGAAAGCGAGGAGATGCAAAGAAAGAAAGAAAAAGAAGAGAATGTTTAATTACTTGCCGCCCAGTACGTTATCTGCGCATGCGTGTCGAAGACGCGTATATCCTTCTCCCTCTGCAGCGAGTGTCTAATCGGAAGGCTTCCCCCTCTCCCCTTTCCCGCTCTCCCGATGAGCGGCGGATCCCGGACGGCCGTTCGCCTAACGACCGGCGGCGATTAAAAGTTAACGCAGTCAATGAAGCACATCATTTGCCTCCCTTCGGGTGAGCGCGTATCGTTTTTCGAGCCGCGCGCCTACCCTCCGCGGGCGACGCTTGTTGACGCTTGCGCGCGCAAATTCGGCAACTTTTCTTTGCGCCCAGTGTGCGCTGTCGCTTTCTTTTGTCTACGGCCCCAAGCAGTAAGCGATATCGCCAGCCTCGGCTCCCCGCACCCATTCTTCTTCTGCTTCTTCTTCTTCTTCGACTTCTTATTCTTCTACGCTCGCGTGCTTGCTTAACACCACGCTCACTACTCGCGTTCCTTCGTGCGTCTTCAGACACTTCTCTCTTCTTGCATGCGCGCCATTATTTTTGCCCATCGCAACGCCAGCAGCAGTAGCAGCAACAGCAGAAGCAGCTCTACCCTATCCTTTCCTTGCTTCTGACTTTGCAGCGCAATAATGACTGCCGACGTGGCAACTGCTGCCGCTGACGCGAAGCGCTACTTGTTCACCCTGCAGTCTTCTTTTTCTGTGCCCCCCACCCCCTCGCATCCCCCTCCCTATATCCTGCCTGTATTCTTTTCATCTTTGTGAAGCGGCCTTGCCAACAACACACGATCGCGCGCGCAGCAACATACTCGCCTACTATGCTTTTGCAACGTTCGTTTGGCTCCCGTAGCGCCCGCAGGATCCCCCCTTCCATCTGTCTCCTTTTTCGCGCCTTGCTTTCCTCCTGCCCACTTCTCATTCCATTCCGCGCATGCGTCGTTGCTGCACACACCTACGAGAGCGTCGTAGCGCCACCTCAGCTCTTCCCCAGTCTTCATTCCTGTTCGTTTTTTTTTCCACCCCGCTTTCACTACTATCTTGTTTCTCTTTGCGCCACAGTTTTCGGAGCCAGCACAACGCGCGAACACACACGCACGCACGGATGGCTGAACTCGCTGTCGGCGTGCCTCGTTATTCACCCACCATTGCTTTCTTCTCGCTGACTCCCGGTGTGGCCTATTTGCCCGCTCATTAAACACACGCGTACACTGCTTCGGTGCTTTGGTATCAGTTTACCGATGACAAAAAAAAATGGGCTGGGCGAGTCACACAAAATTTGCCTCGACATTCGAGACGCGCGGAGGTTCCAGCTGAGAACAGAAGAGCAGACGTTTTAGTAGGCGCGTGTATGATTCCTGCTAGCGTCTTCGTGCCGTAACCTTACATAACGAGACAAGGATAAAACATAATGATAGAAATTCCTTTCATGGCCACCTGCCAAACCACTCTTTTTCACCCTGTTCTAGCGTTTAAACTTCCTCTCTGCTAATTTAACCTCGCCTAACCTAACAATTTTTTTGCGGTAATTCTTTCCCCTTAGGTTCTTTCATACCACGGACAATCGTTATTTCTCACCCATGATACCTGCTATCAGCGTCAAATGAAACGCGAACAAGACAACTGAAGCGGCCAAGAGCTACACGAGAAGGTATCAGCTGAGAGAAGCTGACTACTAGCGCAGTTGATTGTCACTTCGAAGGAACGAAGGGCGCTCTTAGGCAGTGTTAGTAACATCCCCCTCCCCCTTTCCTTCCCACGTTTCCTTTCAGGCAGGTCTTTTATTATTATTATTTTGTGTTCGTGTTTTGTTTCGACGCTTATGGTACGTATACGTTACATAGGCCACTCGCGGAAGAAAAATAATAATGATGATAAAATAGGGCTGGAGATTCTTGCTAGAAATGCTATGCTATTATATAAATAGGTCTCATGGTTTACTGGAAAAACCAAGATACGACGGCTGAGCGCTCTGTGGCTTGTTGAGAATGGGAGAGGCTATCGACCAGCCGCTTTTCAAGAGAAGGAGGCAGTGACGCGAGTGGTGTCTCACTTGCGTTGGAGAAAAGTTTACGCTTTCCGTTTCACGAGTCATTTTGTTGCGTCACGCCTGCAGCGCCCCGTGTTTCTCGATAGCAGCCTCGACTAACAAATCGCAACGCTCGCCATCGCTTCCTGTAATCTCCGGCTCTTCTGATCACTTCAGACGTCGCTTTCGTATGCACCTCTGACATCATCTGTGCCGGTGGTGAATCTTCTTAATCAGACGAAGAGGTGATATTTAAATAACTAAGCACTCTATCACAGTCCAGTAGACGGTTTTCCTTAGGAACAGAACAATGTCCAAAGTGCCCAGACTTCGTCCATAGTCCCTGGTGTTTAAGAGTGAGTGAGTGTTAGTGAAATAGTCCCTGGTGTTTAAGAGTGAGTGAGTGAGAGGGTGAGTGAGAGTGAGTTAGTGAATGGAGTGAGTGAGAGAGAGTTAGTGAGTGGAGTGAGTGAGTGAGTGAGTGAGCGAGTGAGTAACTGGAGTGATTCAGTGAGTGAGTGAGTGAGTGAGTGAGTTAAAGGGTGGGAGAGTCGACACAGCACCATGTTAGGGCCAATTTGTTTAGGAGTATCCTCAGAGGTAGAGATTTTAAACAAGGAAGTAATTGCACATTGGCATCTACTCAAGAATCCAAAGAGCAAGAACTAATTTTCCTTAATTACGAAGTTTCTGTGAAAGGCATATGTTTCCAGTGTAGCCGCATGCTTGCGCTTGAGTTGACGCTGACGAGTAATTACTCTTTTATTACTGCATCAGGTTACGATAGAAAGATGGCAGGAAGATGGGATTCTTGACAGCAGAAAACAAAGCGAACAAGGGTTTAGGGGGAGCCTCTGTCAGCTACCCAACGTTTAGAAAAGCCCTCTGGTCGATACGTTGGCCAGAGGACTGAGGTTTTCCACCCCCTTTAACTCTTGCTCAATTTGTTTGGTGCATCATGTTATGGGTAACTGCACGACCCTTTAAATAACGTCGCTCAAGATTCCTCTTAGTTTCGTTTTTTTTTTACACCACTACCTGACGACGGAGTCGTAGACGTTCCCTACATCCTTCGCTGGCTTAGCACGCATCCCTCGTGAACTCAGTCCGCTAAGCTTAATCCTAATCATGAAGTCTCACAATGTGCGCGAAAATCAATGCGCTCAGCGCCTCGGCTCCATTCGCGGCTCGTCACAGAGACGACGAACTGACAACAACAAAGCGAGCTCATTCATGGCGTGGTCGCGATCACAGCAGAGCGAATCCTTGAAGAGTCGTCCGATTCAACTTTTCTCGCCACCCCCCAGCCGATAATGGCGAAAACGAGCGCCGTTTTTTTGAAAGGTCGAAACTTGTGCCGGAAGGACGCGACCGACTCGGATCTCTCAAAGTCCATTTCTCCAACAACGATTCGTATATCAGCGTCCGCGAGCTTTAGTGACCCGAGTCGAGCGCGCGCATTATAGGCAATGCATCGCGAAGCGAAGGCGTCATCAAATGCGCCGCATTCGGATCTGCGCCCGCAAGACTGCGCCGCTGCAGCCGGGTCGCGGTGATTTCAAAAGCGCGCTTTTTGTTCAAGCGCCAACGTGAACGAACAAAGTGGTTCTACAAGCACGAGAGGATAGAAAGAGGCGAAGAAATAAAATTGCTTCACACGCACTCACGCACATAAAAAGAAAAAAAAAGTTGATAATAGAGCAAGGCTAAAGGGCTTCGTCATTCAGTCACTTGCGTGGTTTGAGCGAAAGAGTATTTTGCGCCGTAGCCGTTGCCGCTTCCGAAGACCGCCACTTCCTCCTCTTGTATTTTTCTTTATAATTGGGCTCGACGATCGCTGTTTTCGCCCGACGCGAAAATATCTCTCGGGCCAATAAAGATGACTCGCGCAGATGGCCCGAAGAAGACCTTTCTTCTTTAGATAGAAACATCACAGAAACTTGGCGAAGGAAGGGGGAGCCGACAAAAAAAATAATAATAAAGCTATTTTGTGCAGGGTCGATTTACGGAGAGTCTGGGGAGGGCTCGAACCGGAGCTAGGCAGAGGGGTTTGTGTGTGGCCGAGTGCTCAGAAAGCGGGCGGGAAAGAGGTGGAAAGGAGGGAAGAATCTGCGGAAGACCATCGGCTAGATAGAAAACCCAGGCAGGGCGGTGGGCAATCTGCGGACAGCTCGAGGTTGGGGCTCGATGACTCGACGCGCCAGAGAATGGGCACCGTGCTGTTTCTCCGCGCTCTTTTTTCTTTTTTTTTCTTCCCTTCACACTTTTTGCCCGCTCCTGTTTCCGGTCATTTCTCTTCTCTCCAACTCCGAGATTCGCGACACGAGCCGCTATGTGGCGTTGTTCGAGGCCGGCTCTGGCGGTGAAAAAGAATTACTCCGAGAATTATCCGACGACGAGTCCGCCACTAACCGCGCGAGCGGTGCGAATGCAAATTCGTGGCCGTGAGAATTAGAAGACGGAAGCCGATCCGAGCCGATCCGAGGCCGAGCATTCGAAGGGGCTGCTGCGCAGCTCTCGAATTTCCCGGCGTCGCCGCACACGAGCCAGTAAAATCCACCAACGAAGGAGGAGCCGAGCGACACCCTCCTTTCTCGACTATCATGCCCTCTTCCCCTCTGTATCTGCATGCTTTGCTCACACCAGAAAAGAGAGGAGACCTGATGAATGTGCGCCTGTCCATTACCGGCCGCGCCCATTTGTTAGGGCGCCGATATTTGCATAGGGACGAGTCAGGATAGCGCCATCTTCGCTGTCCCCGAGTCCCTGCGCAGAACTATGGCCCTTCCCCGGCGCGCCCGGGTGCGGGTCCTTTCCTCGATTCGGTATCATGGTGTCCGCGCGGTGGGGACCCGGTTGGCTCGCGTTTTACGCCTGTGAACGGTACGCGGGGAAAAGATTTCTGTTTTCGCCGCTTTTTTCCCGGCTCCCGGATGATCCCAAAGAGCGCGGAAGTAATGGCAGTCGCCGCCGCTGGGGAAAGGGTTGCCTTTTATTTCAGGAAGGCGCTCGTGAAACGAGCCGGGTTTGAAGGGGCTGGATGGAGGGTAAAGAGATAGAAGAAGCGCTGGCAGGGAGAAAGAAGACAGGATGGTGTTTCAACTTTTGCAAGAAGAAACGGAAGAGATCACGCTACAGTGCGACAACAACAAAACAAGGATAGAGAGAGAGAGAGAGCGCGAAAAAAAACGTCATTGTTAAAGTGAAAAGTGTGAGCCATGCGACTCCGAAAAGAAAATCAAACGCGAAGAAAGAAAGAATGAAAATCTATTCGCTCCAATTTGCGTCCTCCCGAACCTAGACTGTTCGTCAGTGTCGCCGCGAGGCCGAACCCTTCGAAACAAAAGCTGAGTCGCGGAGGAAAAGGCCCGAAAGGGGGCGTCAAGAACGGCATTCAAGCCGGAAGGCAACAACACGCGCGAAAGAAAATTAAACGAAAGGGATGCACGCTGCGTCCGTGATCGCCGTCGCATCCCGCTCGCTTGTTTGTGAATTTTATCTTTTTCTTTTTAGTTTCGCGCGAAACGCAGCGGCCGGCGCATGCAAGCTAGTCTTTCGCTCGCTCCTCCGATCGGCCGGAGCGCAGAAAAGAATCTCTGAACGCGTGCCAGCGGGCTTGGCGCTCGCGTCGCGTCCTAAGATCGGCGGCGGAGAGTACGCGACTCGGTTAAACTCTCCATTTGTCTTCGTAGAATATTCCTCCATCCCCGGCGCGCCCCCCCGCCGACTTTGTTCGGTCTTCGATGGATGGATCGGAACGGGCGGACTCATGCATCGTCGCGATCGCCGTTGCGCGATGTCGCCAGCGCGGCTGCAGGCTTTCTCGGAGGGGCGCTTTCAATAGAGGAGCCGGCCGTGGCCGCAGAGATAAATAGGCAAGCGCAAGAAGCCGCTGGCGGATGCATGGAGCGTCAGTCACCCGTGAGCGGGCCGCGCATGGAGTCTTTTCTTTTTCTATTTGCTTTTTCTTCTGCGTTGGCAATGTAAGCGCGTGCGCGGCACGGAGCCAAGGCTGAGAAGAAAGAACGACCTCCGAGGGTCGCGACACGCGCTGCGCATTTTTTGTCGCGCGGTTTGCGCGTGTTTAGCGATGGCTGGCGTTCGGAAAGTGTGGCACATTCGAGTAAGACACACGCGCTTAGATTGGAAGCAATTGGGTCTGGTGAGAACAGATAATAATAATAATAATAATTGGTTTCGGGGGAAAGGAAATGGCGCAGTATCTGTCTCATATATCGTTGGACACCTGAACCGCGCCGTAAGGGAAGGGATAAAGGAGGGAGTTAAAGAAGACAGGAAGAAAGCGGTGCCGCAGTGGAGGGCTTCGGAATAATTTCGACCAACTGGGGATCTTTAACGTGCACTGACATCGCACAGCACACGGGCGCCTTAGCGTTTCGCCTCCATAAAAACGCAAACGCCGCGGCCGGGTTCGAACCCGGGAACTCCGGATCAGTAGTCGAGCGCCCTAACCACTGAGCCACCACAGCGGGTGGTGAGAACAGATGAATATCGCATTTAAGGTCACATATAGCGCCGGCGCACACAACAACGCGCCAGCCCAAGTCGACCCCAGTTGTTCGTGCTTTGTCGGCAATGGTAGATTCCTTCGACAGGGCCTGCATGTTGGCCTCGTGGGTCTGTGAAACAAGTCTGAACATAAAATGGCCCATTGCAGTGTCGAAGACATCTGTCCCTCGAACTAGACTGATTAATTTCGTTTTCGCTTCTGGCCCAGCGCTAATATGTGCACAGACAACTGAAAAGCGAACAAACGTGTTGTGGAAAGCCAGTTGAAAATTATGGCGGGGGCACCACGAGGGGTTTTGGAGCAAAAGGAGCTCCGAGGGGCTTTGGAGCAAAAATCTTCGTTTAAAAAGCATTCAGACCAGCCAGGAGACAATAAGACTACGAGTTGGTTTGTTGTATCGTTGACGGAACGGAAATACGCGTTCACTTCACAAACACGTCGGTTTCATGTTACTTAAAACCATCAGTTAGGAAACGCAATTAGACGCGGCAAGATGGAAAACCGTGGTTAACTAACAGCAATTACTTTTCCCTGCGTTGACTGGTGAAAAAAGTTATGATCGCGCCACTACCGCGCACAAACCAATGCGCATATATGGTTCGCGCACAAAAGCTGCGCGTGACGGCATCTTTTGCCTGTGTTTTCGTGGATCCAAGTAAGAGCGAAACCATGCCAACGCGCGAGAATTAGCGCCATGGTGTTGTGCTATATGGGATTCATTAGCTCCTCCGCGTGCTGCTCACGTGTGTGCTAATCGCTTTCGGAACCGTGCTTGCCTCCTTTTGCCACAGGTTCAAAACAGAAGCGTCAAGCTTCCTCTTCTCGCTCACCACGCCCTGTACGATACGCAATAATTCGTCCTCATTTTCTGTGCTTTTCTGTTTCTGGCACTGCGCTCCAGTTCGACAGCAAGGTTCCCCAGATGAGTTCACACTGAGCAGAAAGTGACGACAATCGTGAGAGTTAATGAGATTAACACGTTCATCCAGCAGTTGCCCCTTACTAAATTTTTTAGACAGTCTATAAACTGTGAATAGAGTTTTGTCTATGAAGTCTATAGAGTTTCTATAGACAAATCCCATAGACAACTCTATAGACAATACAAATTCCATAGAAAGTCTGTATACAATCTATAGACCACCTTTATAAGGGGCATATTTCCTTCAATGTGTGTTCCCTGTAAAGAATGCTGTAGCAGAGATGTATCTGGGTACTGGAGAGAGGGGTTGGCTCAGGCAGAAACTGTGCGTCACGTGGCAGGCAGTGATGGTGAAGCGCACACTTTACGATACGCAGAAAGGGCGCCTGCACAGTTTGTCCTGACCGTTCGTGATGGCGTATACTACCATTGTGCCATTGTGCATGTCTACCATTGTGCATGACTGTCATATTCTCTCTGTTTGTGCGGGCGGCACTGCCACTCAGTGTAGAAAAAAAGATATGTAGTAATGATGTGGTGCCCATGGCAGTTAAAGGCGTAAAATAAGTGCGCCATGTAATGTCACTTTAGTGCTATAGCTGTTGAAGACACACTACTAGAGCCTGCCGGATGCAGACATATATAGACTGTTGAGTGCAACTATCTTTGTGAAAATGTTTACCGTTTGTGTATGCATTGCGTCCCATCTCCACACGCCAAGCAAATTTTGGAGGATTTGGTTCGTTGTTTGCATTTCCTTCTCTGCCTTTCTTTTTTTTTGTGGTAGTCAAGTTTGCGCCGGAGACGTGTTTCGGTTGATTAAAAAATATCTGCAGAGCAAAGGCTTACGGTGTTTGCTACCAGTGCTTGTCTTCCGAGACAAGATAGCGCAGGATAGCTCAAAACTATAGAAGACAGTGCTCTGAGCTGCCCGTACATGAAAATTAATGGCTGCATATTTAGGCCCACAACATGACATATTTCACAGAAAACCTCTCTCAATAGCTGAGCCCTTTCTGAAATTGTAGCATGTTAATGTCAAGCCTCAGTATCTTTTTACTGAAAGCGGGAGCTGTCTATGACGGTATAACTAGGAGAAAAATCTGCCGCGACTAAACTAGACCTCGTTGAACACTCGATGAAAAAAAAAAAACAGCTGGTTATAGGGAGCCACCTAACAAAGAGTGCGCCTTCAACGTACCACGATGTATAGCGCACAACCCTAACCACGCCAGGACGGCCCTTTGAGGTAAGCTTCAACATTAGCAGTACTTCGGGGTCACGTACCGGCCTAATGGCTTGAGTCGTTGAAACGAGCCCTTATTCGCTTGTACGTCGTGTTTAACGTCCATCGTTCCATTAGAAATGAATGCCCAGGACGCTGTGACAAAGGTGGACACATGAAGCCCAGCCATTTCGTGTCCCATCGACAAACTTTTAAAGCTAACTGCCTCATATTCTTTCGCACTCAAAAAGAAAGACGCGAGCACACAACGCGGGACTTTCGCTAGCTCTGCAATGGAAGATTTTTCTTTTTTTTTTTCGTTTTACGTTAGAAAGAAGCCAATTCAGTTGGAGACGACATAAACACTTTATACTTCGTTTTTTTTATACGTCAAGCCCTTGCAGCCATTAAGGCAGAACAGAGCAAGGGACGAGCAATTATTTCTTGCGTCGCCTCTTCCGTATCTGGTCCTATCCTTGTTAAAGTCAGTGGTCAATCGAAGGTTGACACCCCGGGGGAAGCTACGTAAAGCGGGCAAAAATTCGTCACCCACAACGCGTAAAGGCTGCTTCTCAGTTCTGCCGCAGCTTCACAGGTTTTCGGTGCAAAAAGATGCGGACACGTACCCATTTTACTTCACTCTCACACACATGTTTCCACGGTGAGCCGGCAGCGTTATCCGACCCACTACATCACGATCAGCAGCGGCCTTACAAGGCGTTCAACCGAGCGCTCCGCAGCGACGTATGGCGCACGCGTTTGCGAGCTGCACGCACACAGCGAACAGCGCGCGAGCATGCGAAGCCTGACCGCTGCGCCCGCGTCTCCGGCCGCGGCTGCAGCGCTCACGTCTGCGGCGGTTAATAGTTTCCGCCGCAGCAGAAACGCACGCTGCGTGTCCACCTCTGGGGCGGGCCGGGGCGGAGGCGCGCTCGGACCACGAGAGAGACACAGCTCGCGCCATGGGACCGCGTGGGAGGGGGAGGGTGAGGGGAGGGGGGTAGCGCGGCTGCAGCGGCAATCAAAGCGCCGATGATCGAAGAGCCTTCGAGATGGGCTCCGCGCCGCCGGCTCCAGAGCGGCCAGCAACAAGGGGCGCCTACTCGCACTCTGCGCTGCTGCTGCCAATTAGGCAAATGACTCACGTCGCGTTGAGCCCCGCCAACGAGCACGCTCGCCGCAGTGACAACCGCGCAGTTCGCCCATTGATCCCGCAGCACACGGAGCCACCCCCTCCCCCCTACGGAGCGCGCACAGTTCGGCCCCGATTCGGCGCCCTTCTCGCCGGCGCGCCGGACCCCTCCCTCTTTAATTGCTCGCCCCGCCGATGGCGTTTCCCTGTAGATGAGAAAAGCACGCGCTCGTTTGGCGCGCACTTCGGCCTCCGTCATTTGTTAGGGCGCCGTTTTTCTTCGACTGTTATTCCCCAGCATTCTTTATTAGCGCTGTTTTTATTTATTTTTTATTCGTACGGCCCCCTTCGGGCCCCTTTGATGCACGTGGTGCATCTCGGCACCGCTTATCACGCGCTCCGGAGCGGTCGTTTTTGCCGTAAACCGGCCGAACGGTTCGGCTACGATGTACTCTCTCTCTCTCTTCGCTTTTCTACCGGATTCATTTATTTTTTTCTCGGACAAAGCTTGCGCGACGCGGGAAGCGTATTTATTTTCGACGACGCAGAAAAGAGGTCATTTAGCTCAGCCGTTGCGGAAACGCATGGTAAGGCCGCGTTAATATCATTGCATCGACCCGGGCCAGGGATATAGCGCCCGTTGTTGCAGCCGCTCAAGCAGCGCGCCTGGAAACGGGCGCTCTATTTCCCAACGAGCGTCCGAAAAGCAGAAAGAGCACTTACACGCTTCTGGGGAGGGTCCCTTGGCGATTCTTTAACTAAAACCAGCGAAGCACGATAAGGGGTATAAAACAACAGTGGATACTAGTTTGGTGGGCGGCAAATTGTATTAGTAATTTTGTAGAATAAAAATCGGGTATGGGAGGCGAGGTGCTGCCGCTAATGCAGACTCTAGGATCTGCCAGGGAACAGTTCGCGTAAGCGCGCGATCTCGGTGCGCTGAATTAACTCTTTAATGGCTCTATATCATCATCACCATGAGAAGCCTGAGAACACTGCAGGACAAAGGCCTCTCCCATATATCCCTCCAATTAACCCTGTCCGCTGCCACCTGCAGCCACCATATCCCCGAACACTTCCTAATCTCATCCGGACACTGACACTGTGACGACCACCGCTACTTTAGCGGTCTCTTGGAATCCACTCTGTAACTTAAGGGTTAAGAGACTACGGGTTACGCTATCCCAATGTTCATTTCTTCCTGATTTCAGCTAGGACATCAGTCAGATATATATCATTTCATTCTGATATCATATCATATCATATAATTTCAGCTTGTATATCAAAAGCAATCGCGTTTGTTCCCTGACCCCAGTCTGCTCTTTTCCTATCTTTTATTGTTATGTATCTATCATCTGGCTTTCCATAACTTTCTGCGTTGTACTCAACTTAAGTTGAACCTTTTTCGTTAGCGTCCAAGTTTTTGTCCCATCGGCGAATACTAGCGAGATACAACTATTAAACACTTTCCTCTTGAGGGATAGCGGGGAACTGTTGTCCATGACTTCGGAGTTCAGCCCATTCATATATTACTAGTTATTTTATTTACTTGGTCTGGGTCAGTCGTAACTACTTGCTCTTAGTATGCAGATGCATTTCCTTACCGCTTCCAATGCTTCGTTGCCTGTAATATTACTTCACTTTTCTTCGTTTTAGTTTTTAGATCCACCCACCTTATTTGCCTGTCTAGGTCCTCGATCATGTCGTACAGTTCTCCTGAGTTGCTTAGCAGGAAAATGTCATCAGTAGATCGGTGATTACTGAGGTATTCTCCGTTGACTTTTATCCCCAACTCTTCTCAATCCAGCTCACTGATTACCTGCTGTAAACATGTTGGGAGTAGATTGGAGAGATCGTGTCTCCCGGCCTGTCCCCCTTCGTGCGTAGGATTCTGTTACTTTCTCTACAGATGACTACAGTCCGTTTCATACATCAGGTTCAACGCTGTCAAAGCTAGCGCTCTTCTTTGCGCCGCCTGCATCTGCGACCAAAAAGTAGTGCGTTCCTTGTCGTGAGCGAAACATAGTAAATGCTTTGCCTGCAGGCTTACTACGTGACACATTTGTCATGACCTTAATTAAATGCCCTCTTATTGCAGACGACACGCTGTCGCTTCTCGTGACTGAGACTACTCGGTCAGAGAACAAGCGCGGAGTAACACGCCTCCCTTTATTTTCCCATGCGGACTACTTCCGTACCTTTAACAGCGTTGCATCTGATGTATGAAACGGAGTATATGGTGGCTGCAAAGCCACTGTACGTATTTTTCAGTGTACTTTTGCATATACCTCTTTACAATCCGTGCACGCTGCTCACTGCTTTTATGACTGCTTATGTGTAAACTGTATCAAACTGTTTTCCTTAATCTACGGCGGCTGCGTATGGAGATTGGTTATGTTCTGCGCATTTCTGCGTGTTTCTTTGTCACCTGATTTATGGTGAGAATATGGTCTATCGTCGAGTACCGTTCCCGAAAACCAGCCGAGACATTTTGTTGACTGAATCTAATCATCTCTGATTTCATTAGCGATTACCTCTGTAAACATTTGTAAGCAACAAATAGTAAGCTGATCGCTCTGTAATTGTTAGTACTTGACATCTCCTTTGTTATGGATTAAGATAGTTTTAGCGTCTGTCCAAGCCTTGCGGTATCTTCGACGTAGTCAGGCACTGCGCATGCAGGTTAAGTTTTCCTGGGCAGTCGTGTAGAGGGGAGCTTTGCATAGCGCCAGGAAAATTCGTTACTTAAAATAAGCGTTTCGTCTGCAAGAGTGTCCAGCAGCCGGTCCCACTCTTGAATGGCAGGAGCCGCTGCGATTGGCTATGGTATTCGGCTGCTGAACCCAAGTTCAGGAGCGAGATCGTACGGCTGTACTGGCTACAGTTTGGTCAAACCGCAGAGTAAAAATCCCCCTTGTTGTGCATGTACACTGCGCGTTAACTCAGCCCGGATGGTCGAAATATCGGCCAGGGTCTTAACTACAGCGCGCCTCGCAGGCTAATGCACAGTGTTGTCTCGGCACATAAAGATCCATCAATCAATCTTGAGAGGCAGGGGTCAAGAGCGCGTGCGAGCCGGACGATCATGCTTCGTGCGCGCGGGGGGGGGGGGGGGGACCGCCAGCAGCCGCACTAATTGGGGCGCACTCCGCATAGACAGCTGTAAACAACGCCCGGGCCTCCGCCGAAAGCGACGGCCGATCCGCGCTCGCCCGCGAAGAAGCCACGCACGCATTGGCCGTAAAGCAGCCGGCAGACGCCTCCAGCGCGCCTCCAGAGATCCCGCTCGCGGTGAGACGTAATTAGGTCGCGTCAATCAGAGGAGCCTCCCTCCCGCTTCTGCGTAGAGCAGCTGCGGTTAGGCGAGCGCCGCTATAGCTGCCACTGGCCGCCGTGTTGGCGGGACGATATGCGTCCGCGCTGAGCGATGCGGCCGCGTTGTCCCGAGGTGCGAACCAGTCGTGACACGGCGCAAATCGATTGTCAGGGTTTCTCTGCCGACCCCCGGCACCCGACTCATTCGGCGTGCCTCCGCCAGAGGTGCAGAGGCGTCCTCGTAAGTCAGCAGCTTAGACACCGCTCCTGATGCCTCTGCGGGCTCCGTGTCTTGTAGCATGAGCGTGACGTGCATAGGGTGGCGTCAGATTGCCTCATGAAACGGCGTGAGACGTCTGGCATCGCTCATCTCTGTAGCAGCTGCGCTACTGGCGCGCCAAGTGGATCAAGGCGTATTGGTAGCGTCAAGCGTATTGATAAAGAGATCGCAAGGAATGAAGCTAACGCTCATTAGACAAAGTATTGTGCCTCCAAACATCAGCTCCATATATGGTTTCTACAGGGTTAACTACGAACTCATAATCTAAACAGTTCTTATTTGCGTGCGCGCGCATGCGTGCTTGCGTGCATGCGCGTGAGGGCGCGCGCGCGCATGCTAAAAAAAAAAAGCCTGAGGAGGAGGAGGAGGCTTTAATGAATACAGGAGAGGTCTGTCTGGTTGTTAACCTAGCATGCTACTCCAGAAAAAAAAGACCCAGAAAGAATCCTGGAGACTCTACTAAACACTAAAACACAGATATATAAAAGGCACGGCGCTCAAAAGTAAGCGAAAAGTAAATCATAGATGAAATAAACATAAGTGCAAGTCACTTCATGCACCTACAAGAAAAGGAGATGCCAAATTTGGCCCTGGAAAATTGGTTTAGAAGACAAAAAAAAGCTTGAGGGGACACTTAAGCTTCGCCTTAAGAGAATGACGCGATAGCGTTAACGGGGTAATAATGCCCATATATGCGGAAGTGGTCATTTTGGACTTTATATGAATAGATCCCTGGGAGTCCTCCCACCACTCCTGGCGCAGTGGTGTAGCGGTTAAGCCATGCGCCACAGCCCTGCGATGGCAGCAGCACCACTGGTGGAGCTTGGAGACCAAGGTTCCTTTTCCAAAAATCAACCTCTCACGTTGATTTTTCATCACAGCGCACTAAAGATGGGACGAAAGACAAAGGTATAACACGAACAATGGCTGATTCCTTCGTCTTTCGTCCCGTATTTGGTGGTGAGACCGCCGCAGCCGATCACGCCTCGTGTTAAACTGCAACACACTCATGACCCCGCTAAGCGTGCAATGCAGGGAGTGGCAGAAGAAAAGTGAGAGTCCCCTTCTGGCATTGTCGCATCGCTCCCTGAATTGTCACACTAGCAGGGACATGAGAATCGGCCGACGCCATTGGCTGGAAGGGGGTCCTTTGGCGAGAAAAAGCCGCTGCGTTCTTGAGTTGTATCCGACTATATCTGAAATAAAGCTTTTTCCTGTTTACTGCATGTCATACCTCTGCCTTGTCCGCGGATCTGAATCATCTGAAACTCGTACGCCTGTCCCATATCCTCATTGTCATATGCAACAACCAGAATGGCAAAAACAGAGCGAGAACGCTAGGAAATTGAACAGAAAATTGTTTCTTCACAGTGAGAAAGTGACCACGCATGTGTTCTCGTATGTGTGGAGTTTTCACTTGTTTCATAACCTGCCCATACATTGTTCATTAATACAGTAGAGAAGTTGATGAAAGGGTAATAAAAAAAAACGTATGCATTCAGGCATGTTTCGCATGCGTGTTCTATTTACGCAACCAGTCACTGGACGTAAGCAGATATAAAGGTTTTATCTTTTATGATATGAAGCTGCAAGCTCTTTTGCTGTGCATGAGAAATTACGGAGGGCACTTAGAACTACTTAAGTACTGTTAATACGAAATCATTTATTTATTTATTTAAAATTTTATTTTTGTTTCTTTACTGATAATGTAGTCACTGGTGATGACGTCATGAGGTTACCTTGGTTTCCGTTGCGTTTTTTCTGGACGGAACGCCGGATTTTGTGACTGATGCGCCATATAATGCTTTCGAATTAAAAACCAAAAGCAAAACACAGCGCAAGCTTGATGAAATTCAAATTACAACCAACCCCCAGGACGCAAAGCAACATAAGTGCCCCCCCCCCCCCCCGAAAAAAAAAAGGCGCACAAGAAACAATAAAAAAATTGTTGCGCGCCGCCGCTGTCACCCGGTGTCGTTTACTGCTGCCTCAGCGGAACTGGATGGGCAGCTCGTCGCGGCATGGTTTTTCAAGCGGCCCGCGCTGCAGCCCGCAAACACAGCCTGTATAGACGCGTTGAAAGAGAACTTCAGTGCTCTGGCCGTGAGCAGTGTGGCATTAGCGGGCGGACGACGAAGCGGTGATTGCTGCAAAGACACCGAGAGAAATCGGCGCCGGGTGTGTCATAACGCCGCGAAGCCGCTCCGTGCGCTCATATACCTCCGACAGCGGGACACGCACATCGCGACGCCAGCGCGCAGTGCATGTCACTGGCCAAGCGATCGCTCGCGGTAACGCGGCAGCGTACCCAGTATGGGAACCGTCGGTCGTGTGTGTACGGATGGAACTGCGGCGTGTAAACAAAATAAGCACGCGCGGCCTGCCTCCATCTAAGCGAAGTGCATTGTGGAAGAGGCTTTCTTCTGATCGGGGAGAAAAGAAGCGAAGCGGGCACTGTGCCTTCCTGTAACTGTAAGAACCGGACGCATGTCCCGGTTAGTTACATTCTCAAAACAAAGCCGCACGGTTACCGTAACGGCAGCGGTGAGGTTCTTCCTCGGTGTTGTTGTTGTTGCATCTCTCATTTCACACTTTTATCTCCTCTTCCTCTGTCCGCGCTAACCAAGAGAAGTAGAATGTTTCTAACCTATCTAAATTTCCAGTTTGTCCCGTTCTCTTCGCGGTCTGGCGTCCGCAGGATGCACGAAGGGGTTGCCAAAAAGCACTGCATATAAGACTGAACAGCTGGGAATGAAACCTGATCTAATATCGATATTTTCGAGGTCCGCGACTTGAGAAAGAAAGGTGCAGCGACTAAATGCGAGTGAATACGGTAGATGCGTGCCTAGGCGGCGACGTGTAGTCCGACGATGTCACCTTCCTTCTGTGGGCCTTCCTTGGAGGAGGCGTCCTCCGGGCCGGCGCCCCGTTGCCGCGTGCCCGGGCGTGCGTGGAAGGCGCCTCACCAGGGTGAGAGGGTGTTCACACAGGGCGCACGCGAAAGGAGGGAGGGGGTACGCGAGCGACCGCAATTTACAGCTGCCATTAGCGATCGGCAATTCCCATCAGCACGCACTGGCGCGAGCGCGAGCCGGTTATGACCCGACACTCGAGCGGGCTCGCCCTGAATAATTAATCTCGGCCCGATAGGCGCCTCTGGCCCCGCGCGCTTTTAAACATTTACGCCGCCTCGGCCACTTCCGACGACGCGACAGCGCCGATAAAGGGCGGACGCCGCTCTCCTCCTTCTCCTCCTCCCAGTCGCTGCAGTGACGAGCTGCGGAGCCGCTGCTCGCGGTGCGTAACCACGTGACCGCGAATTCGATTGATTCCAAGACAAGGTTACACCCGGGGAACTGTATTAGAAGCAGCGACGACGATTACGTAGGCCGGATAAAGGGGGCTCCTCTACGCTTATTTGCGGCATCGCACTGTAAGACCGCTGAGCGGCTAGCATCAGCGGCTCTGACGACACTTTTACAGAGCGTTGAGGCGTCGACCGAACGACACGCGAAGCGAGCTACCGGTGCAGTCTGAGGAGTCTGTTCCTCCGATTGCACGCGGCGTTTACGGAACTTCACTCAAGGAGTCTGTTGACGAGTATTATAACTGGGTAGCCTACGCGTTTTGTCAAAGCTTATAACCAGCGAATCATGCGAATAACTGCGCAGTAAACTTTGTGTTGTTCTAAACCCTTATTTAGCTGCTGCATGGAAGATCAAGTCTGTATAGTGGCAATCGTAAACATATACGATTCGTTCCACATTTAAGTGGCCAAGCTTTGAAGAAGTGGCTACGCTGGCCAGCTTAATACGGACGCAACGGCTGTTCTCAGTACCAACATATTCTGCCATTTCCGCTTCAGGAACTAGCAGCATAAAACAGAGAAATAAATGAATATTAAATTTGAATCCACGTTCACTCCGTTCGAATTCACCACGAAAGAAGGAACACGGCCCTGGTCTCCGAGTTTAACACTAGTAATGGTATGCTAGCGACAACATGCAACTAAGCATGGCATTTTCCTCGGGGTTTGGCTGATATGCGAGTACTCCGCCCCCTTGAAACGGTGTCACTGTCCATGCTAACAATGTCGAAGGCACATGGCGCATTTTTTACCACAGGTACTAACCGGTTCAGCTGTTAGATACGCAGAGAGCAGGAAAAACTGTCTCCATATCGCCTTTCTACATAAAGAATGGGTGACTACAATAACTGAACAGCCCACAGATCTCTTTGAGTGCACCCACTCCGAAGCCCATCTGGCCTTCATGGCTCGAATTCTCTTGCGAAAATTTGTGAAGCGGATTAACTCGGGTGTTTCCAATAACGGCACAATAAGAGCCGAGTTGAAGGCCGTCTACGGCGAAAAATATATCTCTCGTACGACTTTCACTGAGAAAAAGGAACTAACCTATGGAAAACCCCCGTAATTTTCCGGCTGCATGCCTCTAATACTTAATTTCATTTTCCTGAGCTTGTATTCACATAAAATTAGACCTTGTTGCGCAAGCTGCATAGCTTAATAATTAGTTCAGTTGACTTTCCTCACCTCCCGTTGAACTTTGCCGTCATAACGGCGCCACTGGGCCTGAGTATAACGAGGATAAAGTGTTGAATACGCATGATACCGCTTGACAAGTGTACGTTGTTCAGCCACTTGTTGTTTCGCTATTACTTCGCCGCATTTTACCGCTGTGAAGTTGGCTCAACGTTTCTGAAAAGGGTCCACTGATAAGCTGGCGTCACCTCAATGTTGCATGCTTGACTAATCGCGGAACAGCACGCTTTTAACGCAGCGAATTCGGGCGCCGTTTACACTTTTTATGCGTTGAAGATGTTGACGTGGTTACCGTGTCGACAAACCGCGCAGTTAATGACGACGGTGATGATGATGATGATGATGATGATGTCCTCCGGATTAATGACAGATACCGAAGACGGGGGATTGGCCAGGGTGCATTGCGGATACAAATGCACTCATGGACAAGGAGGGGAGTATTTGGATAATTTTGTGTCTTAGACTAAAATTTGTACAAAAAGTTAGAAAAGAAACGAAAAAGGCTAAGAGTTGACAAGCATATTCAACACTTTGTCTGTCTGACCGCTGACTAGTAACGCCATTTGTCGATGAATGCCCAACGCGGGGAAACCGAATTAAAGAATTTTCCAAAAGGGCCGATACAGCTAAAGTCCATGCTTCTCTATATCTCATGCACACACACACATACGAACAAGAAAACTGAGGTGGCAGCACAAAACCGCCAACGCATCAGCAAATACAAGCGAGGTTAATTAACACTTCCGTGAAAGAGTCTTCGCGCCTTCGAAGTGAAATTACCCTCCGCCAGTAGTGAGCTTTCCCTGGCTAAGAGCTTCTTAATTTGCTCGCCGTGGCTCCGTTGTATTGTTCGCGTTTCATTTCTTGCTGATAGTTCGCACGCATCGGCAGGCGTCCCGCGCGGCTGTGTGTGTGTCGCGGTCTCGGCAGGGTGGTTTGAAGACCGCGGCGTGTCGCAGCGGGGCGGACGAAGGAGGTATACAGACGCGGCCGCATCATCTCCCCCGAGGCGTCGTCTTCTTCCGGCCGGCTGCTCCCCTCCCTTCCGCCGATGGGCGCATCGATCGACCGCGGCCGCCCCCCTATTGACAGGCGTCCGATACAGGCCGATGCTCGCGCGCTGGGCGCCAGATGTCGCCGGCGACACGTGCTTGACGTTCGTCTCGCGGCCGGAAGACGCATCCGCGGAACAGCCAGGCCGGACCCGGAAACGCCTCTTCCGCTTCGTCCTCTCTGCCGCCCCCCGATTCTGGAGAAGGGCGCCCGACCCGTCCCATTCGTTACAACCGCGGGGTTGGGGCAGAGACAGATTAACGCCGCTTGCGGTGTCTCTTTCCGCAATTCTGTATGCCCGCATGGAAGAAGACGGTTGTGTGCTGCGATGGATGAAATAAAGCTAAAGAAGCCCACGTGGTCGGAATTTCCGGAGCCCTTCACTACGGCGCCACTCATAGCCTGAGTCGCTCTGGGACGTTGAACCCCCATAAACCATAAACCGAAAGAAAACTGAGCAATAATGTATGAGGCTGCTAAAGTGGGAGCTTCAGCAGTCGACGCCGTCCCACAGACGGGACAAAGAAGAGGAGACACAACACACAGCGCTGAACTTCGCTTCGGCCCCACTTGCATGGACTACATAAAGCGATGGTTACTGCAAGATCCCACGGTTACTTTATTTGCCAGTCGCCTCGGCAGGTTTCTGGCAGAAGCCCGCTTGTTACTTTTTGCGTGGCCCGAATACTGAATATTTTATCCGAAAGTAGAGGGCAGATGCGCGAGAGCATACAGTGACTCGTACGCCGCGAGACTCGTACGCCGCGAAAGACTAGACGTACGCACGGTCAACCGACATGGCATTCAACCAACGCTGACATCGGCCGCCGGCTCGCAAAGCAAGTATACTGCGCAAAGCAGCTTCCCCGACGGCTCGCTTTCAGAAAGATTCCTGGAAGATTCTCCTTTTCCTCGCCCCCTTCCCCACCCAGACGCTCTTTCTTCCGATTCACTCCTTCCAGAGGACGTGCAGCTTATGTATAAAATGGACGTTCAACAATGGACGGCAGCTGCGGGCGGCACTCGAAACACGCGGCTGTTGCAAGCGGCACGTGTGTCGAAGAACACACACAGCGACGCGGAGTGGCGGCGAAAGCCGCGTTGCCGATGACGCCGTCGGCCTCGCCGCGTCCCCAGAGCGAACGCAAGACAAATAGCCTCGGCAGCGATCGATGCCACGGACTCACGAACGCGCCGCCGCCGCCGATCGGATGGGGTTAAACGGGGACCGGGGAGACCGCATCGCAGGAGAACCTCCCCTCTCCTGCTTGGCGCCCGCGTCTCTGTCCGCGGCCGAAGAAGATGGGTCTCCCTCGACTCTCCTCTGGCCGCCACGCACGACCGAAGGAAGCGAAATGGGTCCGAGGAAAAACAAAAGAACAGAATGGGATCGACGCACCGACGGTAAACCAGTGGGGAGCAAATGCGCGGCGAAAGAGATTTGGGCGCAAGCTATGCGCGGAAGGCTGGGCCCCGACGCGAGAGAGAACGAGAGGCGAAGAAAGGAAAGAAAAGTAAAGAAAGGGGGAGAGAAAGGGTGAGTAGGAAGTGGAAAAGAGGATTCTGCGCGGAAGGAGGCCTCCTCGTGCTCCCCCTTTGATTTTCTATATAAGCCGATTTGTATCGATTGGAATCGGAGCCCCGCGCCGCTATTAGTGAGACAGCGTGCTCGACAAGTCCCCCGGCCTCGCGCCCGCGCGCGCGTGCGCTCTGCGGACCGGCTCCGGAGGCGGCGAGCGCAGCGGCAGCAGCGTTCGTGCATGGAGCACTGTGCCTACCGCAGCGCTAGAGGTGTCGGCGCACATGTTTGACTGTGGCTCGTCACCTGTCGCCGAAGGGAAGGTACCACGTGCAGGTTATCTGGCAACACTTGGTGTAACTAACAAGCTGCAAGCGGGCACAGTACGTGGTTGTATCAGCCAAGCTATGACGATCGATCAAAATCAATCAATCAATCAATCAATCAATCAATCAATCAGTCGGCCAGTGACTCAGTCAATCGGTCTGTCAGTCAGTCTGTCAGTCAGATCAAAATCAGTCAGTCAGTCGGCCTGTCAGCCAGTCGGTCAGTGACTCAGTCAACCCATCAATCGTTCTGTCTTTCAGATCAAAATCAAACAATCAGTCGGTCTGTCAGTCAGTCGGTCAGTGAATCAATCAACCAATCAATAGGTCTGTCAGTCAGTCTGTCAGTCAGATCAACACCAATCGATCAATCAGTCGGTCTGTCAGTGAGTGTCATTCAGTAAGTCAGTTGGTCGGTCATTCAGCCAATCAGACATTCAGTCAATCAATGAACATTAACTTAGGTATGTACAAGTGATATGCAGAAAAAAAAATCAAATTCCACGCACGAAATCAATACTTTAGTCAGCTCGCACTGCACATAGCAAAAAATAAAAAGAAACGGTTGCGCAAGAAGTCATCGGTATCGTAAGCAAAGGAGAAGTAGGTCGGAAAAGCGTATTAGCATTATCGGAAACAAAAAATAGACAATCATCCTGACGTAAGCCATCTACCATAGCGAAAGAGACCGTGTGCAAACAGCGCGCGCTGCTACGCAGTAGACGTGAGTGCTATTGTTCCTTGAAGCGAAACGATCGGTGCGCGTATTCGGCTGCCAGCTCGATGCCATCGATTTTCGATACCGAGGGAAGTTTGCGCCGGTACGGGCTGGCCGCGCACCGCAGGTTACAGTTCGCTTGCGAACCCCAGTGGGCGCGCTCTAAACTTCCGCAGACACGCGGTGACGACGGGCCCTCTTAATTGTCGCGGAGTGCGAGACGACGCCAAGACAGATCCGTTTTAATTTCGCCGATCAATTCCGCGTGAGCCCCAAGTAGAAGCTTCCTAAGCTCGTAAAGCCGGCGCCGGCTGAGCGGCGGCAATTTTCCCGCGAGAATACAATCGGCTTTCCGCGGGACTCCGACAAGCTTTCCCTCTCTCTTGCCGTATCTAGAACGAGGGTTAAGGCACCGCCACTGAATCGGCGTCTTCTCTTCTGCTTCTAGAGCGAGTGATCGATAATCCGCCGCCAAGAATCTATCAAGGGAGCAGAACGGACTGCGAGGGTTTACAATTGGCGGTAAAACCTTCAGTAAATGAGGCGAAAGAAGATTAAAAAGAAATATTTGTGTGTTTCGCATATTGTGGCACTTAGAACAATTGCAAGCAGTAGTTGAGCAGATACAAAAGGAAAAAAAGAAACGCCAAGGAACGGAACCCTTAAACGTCAAACACGGTGAACCGCAAGAACATTATTTATTTATTTATTTATTTATTTATTTATTTATTTATTTATTTATTTATTTATTTATTTATTTATTTGTACCGCAAATGCCCCATTGAAGGGGTATTACATGGGGGCGAGGAATTTCAGCAGTACATTTCTTCTATGGACGATCTGAATGACGATGAGAACAGAGGGCTTGTGTGGTAGACCATCAAATAATTGGAACTGAAAAAGCTTACAGCGAGCTTAGGCCATGCTTCCGACAATGTTAGGAAGTTCGGGCTCTGTTATTTCACACACAGATAAATCAAATAGGAAAATTACAAACATAAATTGTCAGTTGCAGTTTTGTTCATAAGCTGCCTGTTATCTAAAGCGTCTCCGTTCATCTGTCAGTCAAGCCTGTCAAATGCGCACGAATAATTATGCGAGAGAAGAGGCGATAATCTTCAACACTCCTATTTCTGAGCGAAGTGTTATATGAAAAGAGGAAAGAGATGGGAGGGAAGCCCACGACCAACAGGGCTTATCTGAAAATTAAAGAGGGGGTGGGTTTCTAGAGCCTCTCACGTAGATTGGTTTATTCTTGGGTGTAGTTTAAAAACCTACGATGTGGCGAGCTCATAATCAACACACTTATATACTTGTCGCTTCTACCCAGACTAGTATTGGTTCAAGAATGTGCCTTCGAAAAACAGCTACCAGGAACCTTCCACTTATGAGATGATCATTTAAACCGCGGACAGACGTGTCTTGCCTTAGAGAAGTTAAACCAGGCTAAAAGCCTAGAGACAGACGCCTGCGGGGACATCGGGCTTAAATATTTTTTTCTGCGCTTCGTACTGCGCCAGCCTCCGAAAGCTTCAACGCGTCTCGTCACACCGCAACCAACATGCAGCCCGCACACTCTCCGATAGTTTGCAGAACAGAGTGTAAAAGCGCGCATTTGTCTGAACCTCGCATTTGTCGGAGCGATGTTCATCGCTTTCCGGACATACAGAAGCGCCTCGCTCGGGAGGCGCCAGTACTCGGGAGGCGCCAAACGGGGACAACTCGTGCAGTGCGTGAATAAAAAAAATTGGGAGAGGGGAGGAGCAGCAAAGGCGGGAGCGGTGGGAAGAGCACTTTGGGGTGCCGGTGGCGCGCATCCGTCGCCTCCAGACGCGACGAAGTGCGACCGCGGCCGCGGCCAGGCGCGACGCCACACTGCTCGCGCCGGCCGACCCGAGGACGGGGAGACGGGCGCCGAATAACAACGACGCCCAGGTCGCAAGACAAACAGTGCGGCCGACGCCATCGCCATGGAGACACGGAGCAGAAACAACGGCTTCGCGGGAAAGGAACAGCAGCTTTGTCGGGAAAGGAGGAAGAGAGAGAATCCGCTTCCCGAAAACCGCTATCGATCACCGGGCCAGCGATAACCATCAGCGGAGCGGTTATGAGCGCATCGCGAATGCGACGCACGATCGCAAAAGTGTTTCACCCTTGCCATATCATTGCGCGACGCGCCGATCGCCGCCACCTCTCCCGGGCGCGCCTGAGCGCGCGCCTCACCTCGCGCCGAGTCGGACAGGCGCGTGCGGGGGCGATAGGAAGTTGGGAGGGGGAGGAGGAATCTCTCAGTCGGCACGGCGGCCACCGTGACCCGCATGACGAACGAGCGGCCCTCTTGTTCTCGTCTCCGGGAGTCCTGGTGACGGAGGAAATCAGAGCAGACCGCGCTACGCTCGTCCTTACGGGTCCGGCCGGTATGAGGGTCTGCGCCTCATGGGAGCGCAATGTTCACTTCGCAGGACGGTACAACGCAAGCGGGTGTCTGTTCTCGCCCCCTTCAAGTTCGTCAACTAAATACGTTGAAGCTAACTGAGTAGCTCGCGCTGACTGAGCGGTAGTGAGCTTTTCTCGTCTGTTGAAGCATGGCTCAGCATTTGAAGTGCTTTGGAAACGCGAATGTAATTGTCAGGACTTCTTACACTTTGTGGCAGTCCTTCTTGATGGAAATCTATTCTGTTCTCACCTGATACGATTCCGCCTACTGTGGAGCGCTCACTGGTCTTCCTGGCAGATATCCGTGTCCCGGAGATAGAATTTCCCTTCCACTATACATGTCAGAGCGCTGCTGCCAGTTATAATGTGCTTGGAAGAAATCTAAGCTTGAAAAAATAAGTGCGCTGCTCTGCAGAGCAGTGCAGAGCAGTGTGCTGATTAAACAGTTAAATGTTAGAATGACACTGTCCATGACAAACCTTCTGTGGGAAAAGCAAACACAAAAAAACGAGAAAAATTTAAAGGTCCAGAAAAAAATTAACATTTCGTTTGTTTTTTTTTTCTCCTTTGAGCTGGCTGGGAACGAAGTTGTTCAACATAAAAGGCTTACTTTTCCATTGTTCACTTTTGTCGCCTTTTTAACAAGAAAGAGTTGGCGGTGCGCGTGCCTGCTTTTCAAGTCACGTAGTCCCTCAACGCTGGCTTTGCCGCTAAAACACCTAATATGCGGAGAAGCAATCTTTCCGTGGGCGTACACTGCCGTCTAACTGAACCTCGTCTTCACAAGGACGTGCATTGGTAGAAAATTTCTCAAAGCTACGACGCAAAACACGTGGGCATAGAATGTGAAAAAGAATTATTCAAGAACCGCTAAGCCTTGGAGAGCGCGGGATGTTCCTGCCCTCGTGCCCCTATTACGTTCGCGCTTTTCTGCTGAGCATATCGGCATGCTTTGACCTGGTCTCTTGCTGCATTCATATGCAAGTATAACCTTCACATAATTTCTTTAAGTCAATTTAAATTTCGTAGGGCGGGTACTGTTATATTCTAGCAAGTTTCATTTCGGAGACACTTCCAAGTGCTCTATGCATCGCGAACGAGGAGGCCACCTAAACTCTGTCACGTTTCGGGCTCGTGAGCGGAGTGAGCGAGGAGTTTTGTATAAGAAGTAAGCTCGGACAAGCTAAAGGCAGCAGGACTGGCCATAGCTTCTTCACGTGACGCCGAACTGTATCGCTGTTCTGGTTAGCATTTATGCATAATTGTTTCGGTATTTCCGACTAACACACAAACAAAAAAAACTTGCACTGCGCTTAACCTACCTTTAGGAGTACAATGAGATATCATTAGAAATCCCTCCCGCGCAAGTATTCCTTCTATTCCGCTGATTCATAGATCGCGGCGACTCCGCATACTAATACTGGCGCAGTGGTGCAGTGGTTAAGCGATGCGCCTCTGCCTCGACAATTGGCTTTATCAAAAACAGCCACCGGTTGGGCTTGTGAGACCTAGGTTGCTCGTTATGAGCTTCCGTAAGGCTCATGTTTGCACAGATAGTTCTTCGGGAGGCTGTCTATCTGTAGACCAATCAGCTGATGCGCAGTGTCACGCTAGACGGATGACAATTGCACTTAATATATTTGAATTACTTTTATTTCTACCTCTCATAGTAGTAAGCTTGCCCACAAGACGGTAGGTATGTTTTCCACCTGCTTTTTCGCATTCAACAAGAGAAATGGAGACCAACATGAGAGGTATTTGAACTGCGGTGGGCTGAACTCGGTTCGTGATGATGATGACGAGGACCTTATGAATACCAACATGCTCACGCATATTGCTGGGGTGCGAAAAAAAAAAATGTAATGCAAGAAAAAAAGGATTCTGTCATCGCTCTGGAACGAGTCCGGCTGACTATATCTACAAAGCTTTTAAAGTACTATTTCACTGTCATTGTACAAACTCTAACTGCCAAACAGCGGCTAAAGGTCGTCCGGCTGACTATATCTACAAAGCTTTTAAAGTACTATTTCACTGTCATTGTACAAACTCTAACTGCCAAACAGCGGCTAAAGGTCGTATTTTCTTGTCGTAGCTGTGCAAATTTTTTTAAAACCCAAAACGTCACGGGACGTCGATCGAAACGAACATCTTATATTACAAATTGAATGAATAGAGAGTAAAAATGAAGACCACGTGACATTTCCCAGCTTAGTCCTATTGGGCGTTTAGCGAGAGCAGCAACGTTAAGCACGCGGTCTTAACGTGGCCGGACCAATCAAAGTGCATATGCACGCTTTATTAAATAGCTTGCAGTGCCTGGCGGAATCCAAAACCCCCAGGAACACGACAGATCCGTCTGCTTTCTCGGCACGTAGAATACGCTTTGAGAAAGAGGAACAGCGACCGAGAAAATTGTTGTCACGGGTGTCTAAGAAAAGTAAGAACAAGCATTAGAGCAGAACAGAAGAGTAGCGGTTCCTCCAACAGGTGTCCGCCAACAGCGCATTAGAAAGGAAAAGAGTGATTGAGATCACATAAAGAAAGCAAAACGTGATTCTAACAACGAAATTAATCATCGAAAAGGGAGAAAAGAAATCGAATCTCTGACTGAAACAGAGAGCTTGCGAGTGCTCTGGAAGCAAAGCCACGAATCATTTACCTAAGCTCGAGATCAAAAGGATACGCTATCGCGTACAAAGATCGAGAAGCGGTGGCGTAGAGAAAGACAAAACGCCATCGTTCGCTTCTTGTAGCCGACGCAGAACACGAAGCGTAAAGAATGAGGAGGGGGCAAAAGAGAAAGCGGAGTCGCGTTAAAGGTTCGAAGCGAGAGGGGTAATGGAGACGCGTATACGAGAGGTGAGAAACGTTGATGTCGAAGGAAAGGGCGGCAAAGCTGCCTGGCCGCGAAGGGCAGAGCTGGCAGAGGGGAGAAGGGGAAGGAAGTGGGTGTAAGGAGAAAAGCACACTGGGCCAGAAAGATGGCCCGGCAGGAGAATAACGAAAGGGAGAACAAAATAAAGAAATAAACTGGGCGAGCCAAGAAAAATGGAGGCAAGGACGGAAAGAGAGAGCACTGGCCAGAGGGAAGGCGAACAAGAAGAACGGCGGGGAGGATGAGAAGAATAAGAGAAGAAAGAGAGAGAGAGAGATAAAAAAATACAGCTCCAGTCAGCGCACGTGCGCCGGTGGCGATCAACAGGTGCGCTCCGAATCAATCGGCCGAAGAGGAAGGTGGGGGAGGAGGGCCCTTCTCCGAGCGGTGAGGGCGACGGCCTCGGAGGCGAGGGCGCACTGGGCCGGAGGTGGTGGGAATCACTGCAGCCACGGGAAGGAGCGTGTGGGTGCGAGGAAGACGAGGAGAAAGCGGGGAGGGAGAAAGAATACGTACGAACGTGCAAAGAGAAAGGTAACGCGAGGCGTGGACGCGTTCAGACAGAGCCAGAGAATGGAGAAGAAGCCGGCGCAGAGCAGCGCCGCCGTCAGGTCGGAGTGGGGGGAAGACATCGGCGACGTCCAAAGAGGAGAGGTCGCCTCCGCGGGAAAAGATTGAAGGGAAGGAGGGGAATAAGGAAGTCAACGACGTCGCTCAGCGCGGGAGGGCGCGCCGAGATCTGGGGGAAAACAAATCGAGGTGCCGCTTAGGCCTGAACGAAAGAGTAAGCAATCGATTCTCGAAGGGACAGAGAAAGGAAAGAAGAATAGGATGAGGGCGGAAGGAAGGCGCGCGCCCGATCTTGTCTCGGGAACAAGAGCTCGCCTCCAACGTGTGTGTTCGGCGTCGGCCGGCGCGTGTGGTCGGCCGGAGTGGCCGCCGACAGAGGCGCACCCAATTGGACGGCCACTGCTGCTGTCGCCTTCTCGCTGCCTCACTAGCGCTTCATTTTCAGTTCCCTTTTGGGGAAGAGCATTTTTCTGTCTACGTCTTCGTTCACTTCAGCGACCTATTGATAAGAAGAAATTTTAATCGTTTACATTTTGCCTAGAAACAAAATTAGAATAGAGAGAAGGTCAAACTCTACATACGGCAGGGGGCGTTCGTACTTTTTGGCATTTTTATGAATTCCTTTTAACAATTACCGTGTCCAGACAAGAGCACTCGAAATGCCGCTAGAGATCTGAGTAAGTCATGACGTTGCTCATCGGGCAGACTGACTATCGCATTCAAGAGGAAGATGACTGCGCTTTACAGCCATTTAATTCAAACAAACAAGAAATCCGTCATGTCAGGGTGCCTCCCAACAAACACTTTCCGCTTAATGATCAAGTCAGCAGACTTATTCTATATTTAGGAAGCACAACCTTACAAACATTTTTAAACTGTCCGTAGAGTTCTGTCTATAAAGTCTATAGACTGTCTACAGACAAACTCTAGGGAACAGTCTATAGGCACTACAAATGCTATCGACAGTCTATAGACAATGTATAGATTTAGGCCATACACTTTTAGTAGACGTTTGTCTATAGACAATCTATAGAGTATATATAGACTTATATAGACAAAAGAAATGTCTACAGGAAGGCAATATAGTCTATAAGAATTCTATAGACTGTCTATAGACTATTTTTGTAAGGACAGGGCCGTTGCGCACGCCGTTGCTCATATGATGTGCCCTGAAAAACACGCATGCTATCTCTGTTCAGTGTGGTAAATTGTTATTATTATATGTATACCAATTACACGCAGGACTGAAAAAGTTCGGTAGTAACAAGCTTTCTTGCGAAGTCAGAACATTTCAGTACAGATGTCATCAATGTGGCCTTGATTGCTTTTTCGCGCTCACCTCACGCGGGAGGGAACAGTCGTATACGAAAATATATTAGTTGTTGCTGGCCACAAATTTTGCAAGAAAGAAGAAAGGTTCGTGGCAGTGTCACGCAACAGAGTGTGGATGCTCAATAAGAACTGCTTCACGTAACGCTGCCAAAATGCACGCTCCACATCATAAAGACTTCGAGCGATGTCTATATATTTAATTTTCGCTTGGAAATAAGACGTCACGTGATCAGCTTCAGGAGAATATCCCCGTAATTGACAATGTACTTAATGCTACCTCCGCAAGCACGAGAAAGGGGAGAAGAAAAAGACGCAGAACAAAGTGTATCGAAAAGTAAACTCTCTTTTCGGCGCAGTTCAATATACTTGGGATCCCTTGGACAGGTCTGTGTGCTCTCCGAAGTGTTGACGCCCGAGGCTAGTGGTCGAAAAGAATCCGACAGCGGACCGCTCTTGTTCGGCGCAGGAGAGGCAGTGCACTTTCCGCGCTGGAGAAGAGGCAAAGAAATGAAAGCGCGTAGTGGAACTCGCTGTATCGACGGGGGGTCTCGCATCGTCGGTCATACCAGTGAGTAAAGCTCCGCGCAGCGTGAAGGCCTCTCTATACGAACCGCAAAAGAGTGGACACGCAGGCGGCTTCGGGAGAGCGGAAACGACGCGTTAGAAAACATCGCGAGGCTTTAGTACGAAGATGCTGGCTTGTGCAACCAAAACTATTCAAATGTGACGATCGCTCTGACAACCACCGGATCGGGGACAACCAGTTAGATCTATAGGTCATCGCTCGTCAGCACACCTGTTATCACTCGTGGCAAACAGTTGCAATCAGGTTAGGTTAAATTAGGCTTGGTTATGTTCGGTTAGGTCAGGTTAGGTTAGGCCAGGTCAGGTCAGGTTAGGTTGGGTTACGTTGGGTTACGTTTGGTGAGGCGAGGCGAGGTGAGGTGGGGTGAGGTGAGTTCAGGTGAGGTGAGGTGAAGCGAGGTGAAGTGAGGTGAGGTGAGACGAAGCAAGGTAAGGCGAGGTGAGGTGAGGCAAGGCGAGGTGAGGTGAGCGAGGTGAGGCAAGGCGAGGTGAGGTGAAGTGAGTCGAGGTAACGTGAGGTGAGGAGAGATGAGCGAGGTGAGATGAAATGAGGCGAGGTGAGGTGAGATGAGGCGAGGTGAGTTGAGGCGAGGCGAGATAAGGTGAAACGAGGTGAGGTGAAGTGAGATGAGGTGAGGTCTGAGGTAGCGTGCGGTGTCCAGCACCTCTGCAAGGAGGGCATAAAACAAAAGCAACTTTTTTGCCCCGCGTTAAAACAAAAGAACTTTGCCAAGGTTAGCAGAAATTTTCCCAGCAGCGTTCCTTTGTTAGTGATCTGAAGGGCAGCACGCGATTGAGTAGAAACCACAAGCCAGCATATATGAAGAACCAAGTCTACAGGTACCAACAGTTTTGCGACTCCGGTCTCTGATAATGACGAGAACGCAGGCACGCAGCGCCTGCACCTCTCCACAACGCTCAACGTCCTGCTCACGATCATCCATCTGTGTTTCCACGCAGGGAGAAGAAAAGGACGCCTCAGTTGCCACTCGCGCAAAAGTTTCCGTCCTAGAGAGAAATCGCGCACGCGACTCACTCGGGGAATACGCCGAGACCACCAAGGCGCAAATGAGGGCGGCGCGAGACGGTTCGCCGTGATAAATGCACTTTCCTACGTGCAGGAGGCAGCGGCAAACAGCGAGCTGCTCGAACAACAAGCTCTGGCATGCGCCGGTGTCGCCCGTCTCCCGCCAGCCGCAATCCACACGCTCAGTGAAGTTGCGTGCGAGCTCTTTTCCCTCGAATTCCGCGGCTGGCGCCACAGCCGCGGAGTTGAAACCACGCGATCCACTCTCAAACCTCAAGAACCGCGCGCGAACACCACGCTACACGCACGTACGTAGCCTGCGTGGTCCCCCCCCCCCCCTCCCTCTCTCTTTCCTAACTTCGACGCAACCTTTAAAATTTGCGCGGGGGAACGGCTCCGGGAATAGGACGATAGAATGAAAGTGAAAAACAGAAGGAGGGCGGGCATTCGAACCAGCTCTTTTCGCACGGCGCGCACATAAACCTGCCCGCAACGCAAGCCGCGCATTTCAAAGACACACGTTTCGCGCGCGAGCGGCGGGCGTGTTCGCGTAATTGATGGTTTTTACCGTGACAATCATGTCCTTGCTCGGCTAGGTGGGTTCGGCGGGGGCCGACGCGGTTAGCGGCGCCGTCGCCCGAGCTCGCTCTGCCCGAACAGGAGAAGAAGAAGAGGTTCGCCGTCAATTAGCGGTCGCTAATGATCTCCGCCGCCGCCGGGTTTACGGAAGAAGCAGCACGCTTGCAGATGAGCGGACGCAGCATCGCACGGGAAGAGATGGGAGGAAGGAAGAGCGGCATCCCGCCGGCAGCCTTCGCTCCGCTCCCTCTGCACCCGTACGACACCCCCCTCTCTCCGTCCTCCTCCGTCTCTCCTCCTTCCTTATTCACGGTTCTAGAAGGAGAGAATTCGAAACCACGACGCGAGAATGGAATGATTGCGTGCACGCTGGCGCATGCACGCGGGTTGCGCAGGGAGCGTTCCGCCGCCCATTCCTCGCTCGCCCTGTGGTCTCGCCGCCGAGTGATCTCCAACTTGTCGCGTGCGTGGTGGCGGAAGACGCGCTCAGTCTCTTTTCAGGGGTATGCAGCACTTCACAAAGGCGCACGCTCATTGCACACGCTACGACCGGTGAGCCGCGACGCGAGAACGTGACAGAACGCACGCATTGCGCAAGCCTTTGAAGCTCGGAGAGTGTGCTACAAGTGGAGGGCGTGAAAATTAAAGCATATGATCAAAAAAGTAATCAAAAAGTTGTCAGCGCAACCGGGGCACGATGAAAAAACGAGGAAAATGAAAATTGAATTGGTTTTTGAGGAATGGAAACGACGCAGTATCTGTCTCACATATCAGCGGACACCTGAACCGCGCCGTAAGGAAGGGATAATGAAGAGAGTGAAAGAAGAAAGGAAGAAAGAGGTACCGTAGTGGAGGGCTCCAAAATTGGTTTTTGGGGAAAGGAAATGACGCAGTAACTTTCTCACATATCTCGGTGGACACGCTAACCGCGGCTCAAGGGATATAGGATAATAATAATTGGTTTTTTGGAGGGAAAGGAAATGGCGCAGTATCTGTCTCATATATCGTTGGACACCTGAACTGCGCCGTAAGGTAAGGGATAAAGGAGGGAGTGAAAGAAGAAAGGAAGGAAGAGGTGCCGTAGTGGAGGGCTCCGGAATAATTTCGACCACCTGGGGATCTTTAACGTGCACTGACATCGCACAGATATAGGATAGGACAGGAAAACTTTTGATGTCCAACAGAAAGAGGGTAGCCAGAGGGCTACCCGGCTAGACGGCGGCCGAAAGATTTTGATTCTCGGTGGCAACTCGTCCGACTGGCCGAAGCCGCCTTAAGGGAAGGGAAAAGAGGTATCGACAATTACAAGTGCCTGTGTTTTGTCGTATAGTTTACCTTTTAGTTCCGTCCCTGTTGCGATGAAAATGTTCTTTTTCTGTGTGTGCGTGTGTGTGCGTTGTGTGCGTGTGTGTGTGAGAGAGAGAGAGAGAGGAGAAGGGGGAGCGGGGGCACTAAATAGCACAGCAGCAAGTAGCACACTACAATGCGGAATTAAAGCGGGAATGACAGCACACACAGGTGTTGAGCCGCTGACGAAAGGACAAAACGAACTTCGGTGATCCACGTTGTGGCACAGACAGAACGTAACGGCGCTGTAACCTGCCTCTCGTGGTTATTCGCCTCTCCAATAAGCAATTAAGTAGGCTAGTTCATCAACAGTTGTGCGGAAAAAAGGAATGGAGAAAAGTGCTTCCACACGTGGATTTGGCTAGCAGCGCATATGTGATAGCGACACTGAGGAAAAAAATGCAGTTGGCCTTGATTGGTGGGTTACCAGTTTCTTATGGCAAAAAGGCTACATTTCCAGAAAGCGCAACTCTTATAAGCCAGATGGTGTCGAAACCATCGACCGATTTAAGTCATATATGCTACGATGACGCCAGGTGAGATTTTTTTGAAGCGGAGAACATAAAAAGGCAAGATTATGAGCTCAGATATAAGTTTAACTGTGTATCTCAAATGCAATAAGACGAAAGAAAAAAAGCGAACTTACGATAGTCGAAGCCATTACCAACATTACGAGTCTGAACAGGCGGGACTTCATCTTTCTAATCAGCTATCATTAAGTCATAAATTGATCACATTGCTAATTTTCCATTTATCAACTCCACAAATAAAAATACAGAAACATTTCACATGCTTTGCTTGGCTTCGGTGGCTGTTGGCTTTTAATACATATGTGAAAACAGGCCATACATACGAATAAATCAGTCAGTATAAATTGATATACAAAAGAAATTATAACATGGACAAATTTATATATACAGAACGAGGTACCCGTAGTCAGTGACTGTACTGGTACCTCATGCATCATGCATCATGTATCATTAGTAGTGAATAATGAAACAAAGAAACTGTAATAAAAAATTAAATGAACAGTTACGCAGTCATTGCTATCGGTAGCGCTAGTTATTAAAGAAAAAGTGTGTGCAAACAAACATAGGCTTACACAAGTAGTAAATAGTTAAAGGGGTTATAAAATAGAAAAAAAAGAAGCAACAGGAGAGCAAAAAGTAATCGATAAAGTTGCGCTTGAAACACTCAATGCACAGTTCGCAATATGCTATACGCATACAGTGCAGTTAATTTAAACATTATATTGTATGATTTGAAAGCCAGCTTAATAAATATTATGAAGAATTATGGTTTTTAGGTCGTTTTTGCATTTTTGTGGCAGATTTGTGTTTTTCAGTTTCACTGGTAACGTATTCCAGAAAGAAAATGATGAAAAATGAACTGTTTCCTTCCCATAACTGGTGCGCTCTTTAGAAAGAATTAGGTTCCTACTAATCACAAATCTCGTAGCCAACAGACACTGAAACCAAGGGAAGCATAGGGGAATATTTCTATTTTTTATTATTAATCTTGTGGTGTTGATTATTAGCGTAATTACTTTATGGCATAAAAATAATTCATTAGAGAGTAGAAGAAAAAATTGGAGGGGCCACATAAGCTCCTACTTAAGGGCAAAGCTCGATATCGTTAATGGGTTAATGCTCAAATACGCGGTATGGGACGTTGTATACTTTACATTTAGAGACCCTAGGAGTCCTCATACCACTCCTGGCGCAGTGGTGCAGCTGTTAAGCGATGCGCCACAGCCTTGCGATGGCAGGTGCTGCCACCGGTGTGGCTTGTGAGGCCCAGGTTGCTGTTCCCGACCAACCTTTCGCGACCATTCGTTAATTTAACTGCCACCTGCCACGGTGGTCAGTTTGCTAACAATACAGTGGGTAGGTTGTGATGACGCCACAAGGTCACGTGACCCAGGTGGCCCACCGAGGTTCCTTCTCTGGGGATTTCTCGCTCGGAACGCCGACCACGACGACGCCGGATTTCCCAGGCTATTATTGTGACGCAGGCTATTATTGTGACAAAGACGGACGACCTGCCCGAATTTATTTTCGGGAAAGAATGGACTGCTTTCTGGCCATCCAGAAAGCAGCTGCGGAGCCTCCCGAATGGCTCTCGAGGCTAGAGCCGCTCTGTATGCTTCGTGAATTTTAGTATGACGAAGCCAGACTCATGCTGGCTGACCACGACAGTGTCGTATGTACATAGCGTTTTGTGTGTTTTTTGTTGAGTGTTTTTTGCGTAAATGTTAAGGGCCAAAGCCAGGCAACAAAGAAAAAATTTCCTGCAGAAGATTTAGCGCTGTCGCGTTAAAAACCACATGCCGCTAGTGGGATTCGAACCCACGACCTCCGAATTTCGCGCACGGTGGTCTATACCAGCTGAGCTATGGCGGCGGCTGTCCAATCTTATGACTTCGGGGCTATTTATGTGCGTATAACCTAACCATCAGGGTGGTAATCAGGGCCACCTTCGCCCATAGCGGCGGACGAAGCACGTCCCGCATTACCGCGAGTTTTGCGTGGAACGTGATCAAACGATGAGGGCGGCAGCTTTGCAGGTACCTTCTTATCCCACCTATGGCATAAGTTTATGTATACTGCAATTTTTTAAGCAAAGAAAGCGCGTTTTGAAGGCGAACAAAAGTCAACAGGTTCACGAAAGACGCGCGGCACGAAAATGTCTCAACAACAGAGAGCTTTAGCACAGCGTACATCACCGGCGCTACCGCATACCACGAGCCGCCAGAGCGCATGCGCAGATGGCCGCGACGCGGCAAGTGTGCTTGCAAACTCGTCATCCGCTATGCTAAATATCTCTAAAGTTATAAAAGCAGATCCTATGGCACCTGTTCGTCAGGAGATCATGACACACTCTAAACACAAAGGAGTAAAAATAGAGTAAACTGTCCTCTAGCACGCTCCCTTTTATAAAGGGGAGTGCCTTACAGTAGAGTTTGCTTCCATTTTACTCTCATAAAGTAATATTCGTGTTTAGAGTGTATGGTGCGGTACAAATCCTGCGTTCATGCAAGAGAACCGAGTACGCGCTTAGAAAAGTGATACATGAGTACTCGCCGGTTGATGAGTCGCGAACGCGCTCCCACACAGCAAGCGCGTAAACGCCCCCTCACTCACCTCGAGGAGCGTCCAGAAGGAATAGCCGCACTGACGCTGTCCCGCGAAATATGCTTGTCGACGAGAAGACAGAGAGAAAGCAGCGTCCTCCCTGCTTGGAGCGCAGTTTAGCCCGGACGCGTGCGCCGAGGAAGCGGCGTATCGCGTAGCTCCGGTCCCGCACAGCGGCCCGCGCCGGAAGCGTGCCCCCATCGCCAATCGAACAGACCGGGCCAAACAACGCCGATCACTTCCGTCCGGATCACGGGGCAGACGCCGCACAATCGCGTTGTGGGCGCCCCCCGCGATCATTACCTCTCGAGACGACCTTCGAGGCGCCGATCGATAGACAGTCTATAGACTTCTTATAGATTATATTGCCTTCCTATAGATATTTCCTTTTCTCTGTTCAGTCTATAGACTGTCTATAGACAAAAGTCTACTAAAAGCGTACGGCCGCAACTCCTTAGCTTGTCTATAGACTGTCTATTGGATTTGTATTGCCTATAGACTTTTATAGGATGTTTCTATAGACAATCTATAGACTTTATAGACAGAAGTCTATAGACAGACAATAAACTGCCCAAGGAAATTTTTGTAAGGGAAGGCTTTTTTTCTTCTACTCAAGGTGGGGTCAAAGACCGATTTCTCAAGTATTTCACCCTAAAGAAGCCGAGCAACAGGCAGCGGAAAGCTTGTACCCATTGTATCACCGGTGGGTACCCGGCGGCTCCGGGGATCGAACCGCGCACCTCCCGCATGCTCTAACCACTAAGTCACCGCTGCGGTTACATGTGGTTGTCTCGGCGCATGAAAAAAGCGTCTAAGTATATGTAAACGTGAGAAGCAGTGCCGACACGCGTCCTTTTTTTTATTTTATTTATTTATTTGGTACCTGCATCGCCTTTCAGCATTACAGCAGGGGGGCACTTTCACATTCAAAAAACAAAAAATCATGCCCTTAACGCGTGAAAAAAGGCATCATTAGGTAGAACATTAACAATATGTGGCGGCAAAGCATTCCATTCGCGAACTGTTCGCAGAAAAAACGAATAACGGAGTACGTCACCTTTAAAAGGAAATTCATGAAGCTTTAAATTGTGGTCCCCTTCGCTTCGAGACATAGAAAGGCGGCTTCAAATATTTTGATCCGTCTATGCCAGTCTTGGAATAGAAAATGTTATGCAAAAATTTTAATCTCAGGTTTCTTCTTCGAGTTTTAAGTTCTGGCCACTGAAGATTCCTTTTGCTTTCCGAGACACTGAGTGTCCTGGAAATAGATAAAAGACTCGCCGGTAAAACCAAAAGCAGTAACTAAATACACAAAAGCATCGCAAGAATTTCTTTACGAACCGTAGAGGTGTTGCATTGGCGCCGTATGACACGCCAGGCAGGTGAACAAAAATGAACACGCACTAATTCTCTCCCCCCCCCCCCCCCCGTTCTTTCTTCATGGCAGTAGCACTACTACCCGCATTCTCGCAGAAACCTGATGCCGGAAGCCGAGAGTTGTTCGGGAAGAGCAACCCGGGTCGTACAAACCCTGCCGATGGCACCCCTGCACTGCCATAGCAGTGCAGTGGCGCAACGCTTGACCGTTGCACCCTTGCGGCAGGAGTGGTATGAGGACCGTCCCATGCATCTATAAATGTAAAGTAGAGAATGGCCAATTCCGTACATACGGCATTAACCCACTATCTCTATCCGAACAACTTCCACCCGTGAACAATGGATCCCAACACCGGAACAGAAGTGAAAACCGAAGTGCTATCGCACCTAATTCGCATTTGGCGTAACTAGCTAATCGGCCGCCTTTTTTTTTTGCCAGTACAGTGTGCAGAGGTGAGTAGATTTCCCTGCGTAAGCAGGAGATTAAATAAGCAAAAGTTATTTCCTTACCCGCTCTGACACGCTCACGATTCAACTGCACGTCTTTACGGTGTCGCTTAGTGTCCGGTAGTTTTTGCATCATAGGCGCACCACGTTGTTCTCGAGGGTAGAGTTTTCAATCCATCTTTTATATGGCTGTTCTGCTATATAAAATGTGGCGCGAAACTTGAAAGAGTGGTAGGGATTTTAAGTTATTTAAACCAAGTAGACGCGCGAAAGCATGTGTTTAGCCCGGTTTGCTCATGGTTTTGCTTTACTTAGTAGTCGGCACGTCTGTCGACGATATTAGTACCGATAGTAGTGAGGAGTGCTCTTTTTTTTTGGGGGGGGGGGGGGGGATGTCGAGGCGCCGGTGACTCTTGCACAAGTAATCGATGAAGCAGCGGGGCAAGAGGCAGGGTCACAAGGAGCAGTTCCCCAGCACGAGCGTCAGCCGGCCGCCTCAGGAGCTTCGTCATCGTTGGCGCCGGCGCATGATCATCTTCATCATTCGAGCAGTATTAGTGGATGAAGACGACGATGGGCAATGCACAACACTAGAGTGTGTTGCAGTTTAACACGAGGGATGATCGGCTGCGGCGATTGCATAGCGATAGCGGCGGTGAATTGCCGCCTGTGCAATACACGAGAAACAACTGACCATTGTTTTATTCTGTGCATTGATGCTATGTTCTTCTGGGACATATTACAACAATTAAGGAGGACATTGACATCACACTCTACAGTATCCGTTTTTTGCCTGTGGAGAAAAACTGTGTTGTGCCATATGATCTATTTATGTTGCTGGGACTATTTAGTAGTCTCTGGAAGAGCCGCATGATGGACCGCCACGAGGAATCACCACGGTCGTCGAAATCTTTGTTTCGTGAGCAATGCGCTTTGGTGCGGGGAGTATTTGCTGCCCTGCAAGAGCCGCCTAGCTGGCTCCCCTATCTGGATGCATGTGTGTGCCTCCCAGACTTTTGATGTTTTGGAAGGAGGGGTCATGCAGGGGTATGGCGGCCTGGAGTTTTGTGGCGTAAGCGTGCTTAGACTTTTCTTTTCGGCAATATTTCCATGCAATAAAGAAAATAAACTGCGGCAATAGCGCGGTGCTGTCGTGCAGTGGCCAGCGAATCTGACCCGTTCGCGCCGCCGCGGGTTCGAACACCAGTCGCCGCAGTATTTATTTATTTATTTATTTACGGTTTTGCCAAGGTCACCCTCAAGGCCAAGCTTCACACAAACTCGGTGAGCCTGTTTAACCTCGTGAAGTGCATTCGCACTAAAACAAACAGAAAAGGTGACAACGAAAACAACGAAAACGCATGTGACACAATATCCCACAAAACAAAGTGGATGAGATGCCAGCGGCCATCGGGGGCAACGCGCAGACAATCCGGCCGGGTCTCAAATGACTGCTGAAAAACTCGAAGTTATGAGACATAGTCCACGGTAGCTGCTGAACAAACGTATTCTTTGTTGCCGCTCAAGCCTCCCGATCGTGAAATACGCTCGCCGTATAGCGCTCGGCGCCGGCGAAATATGAACCGATATCGACCACCTTCGTGACAGCTACACACAAACGACAAAGCCGCACAGAGTGGTAAGAACCGACACATTCAATCCCCGGAGGGAAAACAGACACGTTCGACAAATGGGACCAGACGCGCGACAAAGGCTTTCCATTGTCGGAGCCGGGACAGCGGCGCGCCGTTCGTTCAACCTGCGGCCGCGCGCTGCGCCGTTCAAACCCGCGCATTCACGGCGCTTCCGCCTTTCAGCTCGTGCCGACGTAACGCTACGCGCAAACACGAAGCTGCGGCAGCGGCGCTGCCTCATCTCTCTCTCTCCCTCGCTTCTTTTGCGAAGCGTATAAGTGCGCGAGGTCGCGAAAGGCTTCGAAAATGTTACGAGGCGCGTTGCCCACGTGCAACGACACGCTAGCGAAAAAGGTTGACACGCCGGGAGCGAACTCTCGTTGGCGACCTCGTCGCGTTCCCACGCGCCGTCGCACGTGCGGCGTCGCGAAGCGACAGAAGTGGCGAGAGGGAGCACAAATGTCGGTGTAGCCGCGAGGACGCCCCAGTGATGTGTCGATGGGGCGAGAGCGTCACGGCTTGCCAACAAAGTTCGACGAAATCTTCGTACGTAGGGACAGTGAAGAGGTTCAAGAAAGTACGGCGGAGAGAAGATCTCGTTCGGCCTGCAGTCCTTCGTGCCCTTTTCGTTTTCTTTTTTTTATTTCTTCATCTTGCGTTCGCGCACAGATCAAAACATTCTTTGGCGCCCTCTTTTTTTTTTTTTTTACGAGAGCTTTGATGAATATGCGTTCAAGTGCATTCACACTCGTCATTTCTGTTCGGCTTGTCTCGCAGCGGTGCACCCCGCGAGCCTCTGTCTTCTTTTTTCTATTTTTTTTTCGAGCAGCACTTGCATCTCGTAAGCGTCTCGTTGCATGTAGCGCCCCCGAGCGGGCGACCCGCGCACGTTCGCACGCAGTACCAACACGTGCGCTCCGGGGTTCGAAGACGGGAGCCCACATACAAACATTCTTCGCGGGGATGAATACCCGCATAAGCTTTCACGCAGGAAGAGACATCCCGTCGCTGTCACAATGGGCGAGCTCCTCCGCTGCCTATGTACATACGCGATGTGGAAGGGACGACGCCTCTGTGTACAGAACCTCGTCGACAATACTTTTTTTTTTCCCTCGATGCACACGCTTCAAGAGGCGCTGTCCAAGGTTGAAAAGTGCGCCTGGCTTCCCTTGTGCGGGCGTTGCTTTCTACCGCTTTCCCGTTGGAACTGCGGCACATGCGAAGATGTTTAATGCTCGCCACGAAGTGCTTACCAGTTATACGGTGCGCTGATAGACCGCTGTTGCTAGGACCACTCGAACGACGTGAAGGAGGGTAACGCGGTTCATCCACTGAACGCAATTCACACATATACATTTGTTTGTCGTAAACGAATGACCGGCCCCTTTCGGAACATTACATCAGGCGTGTAATGCGAGCCAAGGCGATATCATAAAGCAAACCGAAGCGAACAAAAAACAATGACAGACAATGCCGGCCGGTAGTCGTAAGACCACATTCTGTGGCGGGTCGCGTTAAGAGATTCAGAAAAGTGCTTCTTTTCTCATTCTTTGCGTATGCTACTTCAGCATAAAGCCGCATGTATAGCCTTGGTCAAAAGTCTCCGAGCCATATGGTTCGTTGTTGAGCCCTATAGCGCAACACATCGGACACCCCCAAAAAGAGGCCTTGGATTTCAACAGCCTTTATTTGGGAGCTAGTTGGTTCATGTTTTCAGGCGGCATACTTTTTAGCGCAATACATAAAGAACCTGTCTTGTCCCCTTTATGAGTTGCGCTAAAAAGATTTCCGCCTTGAAAAACAACTCTTGGAAGGTGGAAGTCAAGGTTCTACTCACCCTGCCTATATATTAAGCGCCCTTATTGCAGGGGTGAAAACTGAATCATGCGGCCTGAAGACTTTTGAACAAGGCTACTTTGCATGTATGCACTTAAGATGCGTTACCCGGCAGTCTTTCAGGGGCCACTGATAAGAAGACAATTAAAACTGCGTACTAATGCACGTGATCAGTAGTGTAATAATTGTGTTTGCATCAACATGCCGTACCCGCCAGAGAAAAGATACTCTCCTGTCGTGTTTCAACCGCCACCATCCCCCCCCCCCCCCCCGCCCCCCGGTCCCAACGCTACCCGATATTTGCCAAGGCATCGGACACATGCAGCTTGTTAGCTGCAAGAGAAGAAATACGCAGAGTAAATGGCTGGCACAATATGGCGTATCCGCAGCTTTCGTGCTCTGAGGAATGGCCAACCAGTCAAGAAAAAGGACATTCCCGACGAGGTCACCGAAGCAGTAAATAAAGAAAAGAACAAAAGAGGAGGGCACTAGTCAGCATCTATAAAAATGACACTACTTTGTTATTCCTTGTCATTACTTTGTCACACTTACATGCGATGCCCGCCAGTAATAAGCAGTCTCCTCGCAGCAACGAGTTCGAGAAATTTCGCGTCAGCGAATTATTTTGCAATTTCAGCGCGTTACAAAATCGAGAAAAAAATGAAACCCGCGAAAATAAAATCAGTCCAACAAAGAGAATCCTCCAGCGATATTTAATCGGTTTCGAGATAGACCTCGAAGTTTCCTGCAACAGACGACACTCGGGAAGTTGTGGTCATGCTCTTGCAAGGCCTGTTTGCAAGTCTGTTTGTAGCAAGAGACGACCGCTTTCTTTATTTCCGGGATATCTGCTTCCAGAGCGCGCTGTAATAGATCTCTTCTCGGCGTATAGTACCAAAGGCACGCAACGCGATCGCCTCGGAATATACCCTGAGCACCGGTATATTTCGCGGCATATTTTCGGTAACGGTCATTCTGGATCAGGCGTCTGTTTGAGAACTCTAAACTAAATCGACAACTTTACGGGTTCCGATTTCATAGTTACAATGCGCACCTTAAATCTGCTCATTAAAAGAAAGAAGCTAAATTTGTTTTTAAAACTCATTTCGTTAATTAGTGAGCATTATGCATTTCCAGAAGAGCGAGAGATTTGACTAATGTGTTCCTAAGAAGGCACCCGCTGATTCGAATCATGTGAGTGAAATAGCTCGGAGAATAAGAATACCGTGGAGTGCTTTTGGCATCTGCTAGCAGGTCGCACTAGCCGACCAATGCTTCTCAAGAAGAACGTATTTAATAGTTGTACTTTCCCAGTACTCACATATGGGTAAGAAACCTGGCGGGTAACGGAAAAGCTGGAGATTAAATAACGGACGACGAAGCGAGCTACCGAATGAAAAATGAAAGGGGTGCATGTTATGAGACTCAAGAGAGCAGGGCGGGTGCAAGGAGAAAACGCGAGTTAATTATATTCTAATCAAAATTAAGAAAAAAAGTTGGGTATAGGCAGGACATATGTAGGGAAAATCCAACCTATGAATTTTTAAGGTAACGGAGCATGTTTCAAGAGACGGTAAATTAAGGTCTGTTCATACGACGGACCGTTCAATAGCGGACCAGGTATCACGTGGCGTTCCACTTCCGTTCCGTGAGGCTCACGACTGATCCGCTGGGGGGGTACAGGCCGCGCCCATGTCTAAATACACTTATCGCCACTCCTGAAGTCTTCACCTTAGCGCACGGAGTTAAGAGTTTGCGAACATTGTTGGCCAGGAGTGAACCAGAGGGACCGAAAGCGGGACGTCACGTGACGCCTGGTCCGCGGGCCAAAAGGTCCGTCGTGTGAACTCGCCTTAAGTGGAGCAGAGGGCTGCAGAGAGTTAGGGAGACTGATGAGATTATGAAGTTTGCGGGGATAAGGTTGCCGCAGATGGCACAGGACAGGGTTAATTGGAGATATATAGCAGAAGCCTTTATACTGCATAGGACGTAGTTAGTATGATAGTGATGATAGTGTTGTTGTCGATGGTGATGACGATAATAAAGAAGGCATACCTTGCAAAGACGATGCAAGCCTTAGTTGAAACCCGTCATAAATGCCGCCGTGCAACACATATAAAGGAAGTCAGTGAGGCACTGTTTGCAGCAGTATAAGGTGTCGTTATTACACTCCGTCGAGAAGCGAGCACCACTAGTCCGCCCCGTCACTGCAGGCAGCGCGTGCAGAGAGCGGTGGGCCGAAATCGATCTCGATTGCAGAGGACCCACAAGCAGGCAAAGCGCGCCGGTCAAAATGAAAAATGCGTCGAAGCGTCCGACATTTCCGCGCAGTTAGGCTAAGAGCGCCTCGCCGTGACAGACCGGCACTTCAGGTCAGAGACAGCGGCAGGGGACGCGTGTACTTATCGCTAATCGTTCATTAGCGTGACTGTGCGTGTGTGCATGCATCGATTGGATCGCCACGCCGTGTTGCCTCAGAGGGATCGTTCACGCGGACCGGTTAGGCTCTGTACATGGGACCTGGCTGCGCGGGTGCTGGAGAATCGAAGGCGCATATATTTGCTTCGCCGTTCGATGAACGTTGCTGCCGGAATGTCCGGGTATACAACGCAGTGTCGCCTAGATGTGAGGAGGACAGCATATTGAAATCGACGCCACGTCATCATCACGGGCACCACGGGTATGGCACGCCAATGCACCAGTCTCGACAACGTGGCCGAAATTCGGGAGCAGCACAGTTGGAAACGCCATTTAACACTCGTCACGATTCTGATTTGCCTTGCGAAATGTGCAGACACATACCGGAATTGAAATCGCTTCCTCAGCACGTTATAGACCAATTAGACTTCACCATGCCGTGTGTTAGCCTTTGGAGTCAGCACGGTTGGTACAGAGACAGTGTCTCAGCCTGGCGGTCGTCTCGACTGGGTCACACATCTTTCTTCGGCAAAGGCGATATGATAAATCTGCACATGTTTCAATTCTATGCATGTGCCTCATTATCAGACGCATGTAATTTGTAACTACTTTCTCATTAGTGATCGAAGAATAAATATTAACAAGCGCATTCGTAAATACCACGAAGCATACGACCGCGATATTAGCATTTCAAAGAGCATGTGTGATGAGCGAACAGCATGCAAAGATGAAATCACAGGGGAAACCGACGTCATTCTGAAACACGGAACTGCGTACTCTATGTGAATGACAGGACAAGCATTGGATCGGCCGCGAAGGCGAAGTGAAGAGGCGGAAGTGACGATCCGCATGTGGATCTCTTGTGCAGTATTCCATTTGCAGCCTCGACCATTGAAAAAACTAGGAGGGCGTCGCGGAGCACATCAGGGCGTCATAAGAGGACGGCACATAAGCCATAGCACATAGTGCACACCGATGTCTTAAAACATCTCGAGAGCTCGACAGCCAGCAACTCCAACACCGAGTACTTGTTGCATGCGAGCCACAGGTCGTGGAAGGTTGGCCTTCGCAACGTCATCCACGGACTTCTACGCCTATTGAAATATAGTATGCACCCAACCTACTAAGATGTCCCGCTTAAAATGATTAAAGTATTTGGCGCGATTGAGCGAGCCCCTAAGTGATCAGATATCCGAACACAACGAAATTTATCGGCCCGTTATTTTCCCACGAAACACTGCACAGAAGCGCGCTTTCTAAATCTTGAACATTTTACTTGACAGCAGCACATCGCGCACATTTATCAAGCGTTGCAGAGGTCAATACTGCGGACACTCTCACAAAACAAAGTATACCGTGATGCTCAACCGATGCAACTATATGAAGAACCGCTCGTGCTGCCCCCGTTATAACAAGTGTGACTTCGTGGCTGCAGCACCGTAAGGTGGACGGCAGTGCATGTAAAGAAAGAAGCAGCGGGGGAGAAAGAGCAGAGGCCATGTCCCGCCCCGCGAGTCATTTCAAGAGCCTGCAGTGACCCGATGGAGCGCATCCGGTCAGGCGAACGCGGCCGAGTCAAGGGGGCGAGAGGGCGCGCCAAACGCCCGGCGTCGAAATCCGGGCGACGTCCCTAACGATGCCGCCATCGGCGCTGATAAATTCCGATCGACTGACGCCTGCTGGCACCTCCCAGAGCAAGAGTAAAAAAAAACAGCAAAGAGCCAGCAGTGGCGGCGGCGTCGGTGGCCGGGGAAATTCGCCAGAAACGAGGCGAACGCCCGCTCCGCCGGCACACCGCACCGCGCGGCTGCGGAAGGCTGCGGTGGCGGCGGGGCCGGTTACTCGATCGGCTAATTAGGAGCCGCACGGGCCGCCTATTAATTACGCCAGTGGCGCCTGGGTCAGGTCCCATCGCGCGATGATCGCTCGCTCGGTCGGCCGCGCTACCGAACCACAGCCGCTGGGCTCCGAAGCCATCGACGGCCTCGGCCGCGCTCCTCCTATGTAGGAAAACGCCGCGGTGGCCGAGATTCGGAAGAAAAACAGGCTAACCTATGTAGGAGAGGTATATACAGACATTTGTGAGCATCTTAACTTTTAGCCATTGCGATATTTTTTGTCTTGCAAGGAACTTAGCGCCAAAAACACGCACATATGAAGAAAAACTTCCATCATTGTATCTGTCCATGAAGTAACATGCGCCGCGTTTGAAACGGCTGTCAAAGAAAATTTAGATCCTTGTAAGGGAGCCCCATTTAGGAAGAGAGGCATTTCATTTCGTTCACTTACGCTGGCGACAGTCAAACGCAAAGAGAAGGCAGAATGGTTTTGACCATTGGCTCGTAACAAAGAGTGCTAACCGCGTAAGCAGTCCGACTCGCTGAACCCTGCCTTCATTTGCTTCAGAAGTGTCATTCATAGTCGCATTGTATCTGTCCATGAAGTCGCATACGCCGCATTTAAAACGGCTATGAAAAAAAAAATTAGATCCTCGCAAAGGGACTCGTTTAGAAGAAGAAACATTTTATTTCGTTCATTCACGCTGGCGAAAGTCAAACGCAAACAGAAGGCAGAAATATTGTTGACCATTGGCTCGTAACAAAGAGTCCGATGCGCGTTAGCTATCCAACTCGCTGTACCCTGCATTCATTTGCTTCAGAAGTGGAATTCATAGTCCCATGAAATTGAACCCTCTAACTATGCGCTCTGAACTGAATTCGACTCGACCGACGTAGCCGGGATCCAAATCAGCAAAGTACTGAAAGAAGGAAGAGAGCAAAAAAAAAAAAAAAAACTCACAGGACGGTTGTGACTGTGTAACGCGAGATTCCGCGATAGTTGTTTAGGCATGTAGTTTTGGGGATATTTGGTGGCGCACTGTTGTAGTGGTCACGTGATGCCTGCACTGGCAGGCGGCTGTTCGAAACAGAGCTACCCGTAGTCTGCCTCTTTCTTTGCCTGTTCCCTCGTTTTTTGCGCTATTCTTGCCTTTCAGCATGCATTAGCAACTCGCCTACTATGCTGTGTTGCTACAGCAATGTAAGGATTTCGTAATAGCAGAATTGTTATAGCAGCCTTTCACAAGTTAAGGTCCACTCTAAACAGAATCTGGGAGTAAAAAAGGGAGTAAGCTCTCCTATAGCTCTTATTTTTTTTTATAAAAGAGAGTGAGCTAGAGTTTACTCTCTTTTTACGTTTTTCTGTCTCGACTGTCCCTGGTCCTTCGCAATCGATTAGAAGTACTAGCACTATTCGGCTCGCTCTCCTCTTTAACAATCATGCAGCCCCTGGAGAAAGGCGCACTCGCAATATATGTTCGCCTTCCTCGGCAACGACGCTGCTTCGTGTCGCTTTAAAAATGAACGGCTCATATGCCAACCGCGCTCGCAGGTATTGCGAATGGAAGACAAAACAAAATAGCGCAGGGAAGTAACTACAAACGCGGGCGAGGTTAGAGAAAGATCGAGACACTGAGGCTGGTATGCGGGGCACCTTCGCTCGGCCGGCAGTCGTTGGGCGACAGAACCAATCACGGGCTGCATAAAACATGGCGCGCCGCCGCGCACCGATACAGCCCGCCTCATCGACTGCCGCGCCGCTTAATATTTATCCGGCAATTTCGACGCCGCGTGCGCAGATGGTTTCCAGAGGGGCCACCTTTGGGCACCTGACATGTGCGCCGCGCAAGGAGGGGACAACCTGGACGGGGGGGTGTCGAAAGTGCAGCCGATGAAAGAGTCGGCTTAGCGTTTGAGCATGCACGACCATGCGGCAACCCGGAATGCACAGAATGGAATGGTCAGATCTGCCAAAAGTATGCTGATAATTTAAACTGCACCCATTCTCAACACTCACTATAGGAAGCCAGTAACTGTATTTGGAATACTTGAGCGAAACTTTCGATTCAGTTCAACGTCATTATGTCGTTTGTTCGACAAAGGCTGGGATTTTTTGGCGACAATCCATTCATAGGACAAGAAGGCCAGAAAAAAAAAACGATGTGATGGAATAACCACCCACGTTAAGCGAGAAACCGCGTACACCTTCAATGCTCTCTACATTTTCCTTCATATTGCTGAAACTTAAAAGCCGCTGGGAAGCTGGTCACGGGAATTTTTGCCAGCTGCTCCACGTAGCGGGCACGGGGCATCGCCGAACTGGATAGAACTAAGAGCGTACCTGTAACCTCCCCCCTCCCTTTCCGGAAGAAGCCCTACATTTCTCTAAATTTTTATAAACCGTCAACCCCCAACTTCTTGTAATCTTCCGGTTAACGTTCTTTCTTAACCTGATTCCCTGGCGACTCTGGGTGCATAGCACATGGAGAGCATGCAAATGGCCCCTCAGGGCCTCCTCATGCTGTCCTTGCTGGACCAAATTACGAGGAAGGAAACATCACATTCGATGTGCTCGCACAAGTGATAAAATCAATCACTCCGTCCAGCTACCGGCCACAACCGCAAAAGTTCTCGTGCTCGCGTGAGCACGCGTAAAATTCGATGCGCTTGCCAAAGCGTTGTCGTGAGACCGTTTCTTCAGTTCTGCCGCGCTGAAATTCGCCCGACTCAGGAGCCGGTGACCCAGGAACCAATAAGCGCAAATCTCCTATCGATTCCCAGCCACAGGTAGGCGATTGAGAGCGCTGGGCAGGCTATGTTCTAGCGCATAAAACACTGCCGCAATAAGCTCGCTCAGTTAACGGTTCCGATCATCGGCAACAGAAATAAAACAATAAAAAGAAGCAATAAGGTCTATCTATTCTGCGTTAGTGTGTGTCTGCCTCCCTTTCGTCCGTGTTCTTGTTGCGCAGTTCGTCTTTTTTGCATTTTTTTGCATTTTTTTGCATTTTTTTGCAAGGTCTATCTGCTTAGCAACGCCTCGCGTCGGCCACATTTTAAGGTCGCACTCAGCAGCATCCGGATCGGAAGTGCTCGAAGGCGCGCAGCGTGTCGCGATGACAATAACAACGCGGACCGCATTCATCACTCACGAGTGCGCAGTGTAGCACCAGCACCGCCTCCTACATCTCTCCGTTGCGTCCGCGTCGACTCTCTGGGGCTCGTCGCCGCTCAGGGAAGAAAAAACAAAAATAGGGAAAACGGGAAGAGAAATGGGAAGTTGGCGAAGGTCCACGCGGTATACAGGGACGCGCGTGGCGGCCGCGCGTCACCGCTTGGGCGGGACAGCCCCGCGGTGACGGGGCCCAGCGAAGATGGCGCCCCGCGCTGATCGAAGCCTTCCGGAGAGGCAATCGATTTCCGATGGCCGCGCGATATCAGCGGTCGGCCCGATCGGCTTCACGTGCCGGCACGCGCTCCGTCGCCGGGGCAACGGCTCGTCTCCTTCGGCAGCGGGCGCGAGCTCCCGCACCGCGCCAATCAACCCTTCCGCCGCCGTCGCTGGCGAAAGCGCGGTCGGCTTCTCCTGACAGCAGCGTTCCGCCCTCGCCTTCGCGCTGCTCCCCGACGGCGCGCGCTCCGACCTCGCCAGCCTGTTGCTCTCGCACTGCCGCGAGAACGGCGACGGGCGTTAATCTGCCGTGACGCCGCAGGTGTGCAGAGATATGTTTTAGTTCGCTCATTTGTGGATTTTTAGGCGATGAAGCAACAGTGCGCGAATGGAATGTACAGCCGGCGTCAAAAGTTTACGCGCCGCGCGAGTTGCGAAAAACGTTTTCTGGGAGCCACTTGACGTACTCTGAGACGACAACGAGCAATCAGTGCTTCGTTGGAGGGGGGACTATGCAAAGCACCTGTCATTTCCAGGCAGTCTGCCCAGGCTACACGCAGATAGCGTTTTTCAGAGACATGTGTACCCCGCAATCTTTTGACGCCAGTTGTACCAATGAACAGCGCGGCTCTGTATGTTCCCTGAAGGTCAATGAACTAAGAGGCGCATGACAGAAAGGCCACTGTTCAAATTCTAAGAGGACGCTGAACCATCTGGGGTAGTGAAGGCAGTTATATTTTGTCTAGACTCAACTAATGACTTTTGGTAGGTCATAGCTGCGCGCTTAGGTGACGACGCCACAGGATAGCACTGTCATTTTTTCTTCTCCCCTCTGTTATTTGTATTTATTTTTAATGCCGTAGCATTACTATTCTCACTTTGGCAAAATCTTTCCGTCTGTTGGGTGGTGTCGCCGCCACACTCCATGAACGCCTCCGCCCACTACTTGCTCTCCTTTGCTCTCCGCCCATTTCTACCCTTCAGAAGACCTGCATCCACTATTTACCCACCTTTACCGTCCACCTATGCCTTGACAGTTGAGAAACCGCCTGCCAGTACCAAACAACCCATCTCCACCCTACAGAAGCTTCTCCCGCCACCAACCACTCATCCATCCCCAGCCTCTGGAAGGCCCTACCCACCACCCATCCACTCATTTCCACCCTTCAGACGCCTCCACCCACAAGGACTCCACGCAGCACTGGAACAAAAAAGCGACGGCGAAATACAAATCAAAGCGGCAACGTGAAGGCGATCATTGCAGAAGCCAGATGAACCACCAATAATGCTAACACAGACTTGTCGCGTCTCAGCGTATGATGGCCTGCATAGCTTTTATCTCGCCCACCCTAACGAATGTCTCCGTCATGTAAGCGCACTGCTATTTCATTGTCTATCTAGACTATGCGACACAGCAACAGTGTGGGTTAGAAAGTACGTCGTAGTGAAGAGCTCTGAATTAATTCCAAATACCCGAGTTTCACTAAACTGCACCAAAATCTGATAATGTGGCCGTTTCTTTTCTTTTTTCTTTTTTGAACCATGCCTCGTCGAAACTACCGCGGCCGGGAAATGAATCCGCGTACTCATGCTCGGTATAGCTGAAATTCATGGGCCTTTGCGGCGGGTTCCAACAACAACAAAAAATCTTAAAGATTGGTTTGGTTTATAGGGGTTTAAAGTCCCAAAGCGACTCAGGCTATGAGGGACACTGTAGTGAAGGGCTCCGGAAATTTCGACCACCTGGGATTCTTTAACGCGCACTGACATCGCACAGTACATGGGGCTCTAGAATTTCGCCTTCATCGAAATTCGACCGCCGCGGCCGGGATCGAATCCTCGTCTTTCGGGCCAGCAGCCGAGCGCCGTAACCACTCAACCACCGCGGCGGGTCAAAAAGAAAAGCGCCGAAAGAAAAAAAAAACACAGGGACAACTAATTACATTATGTGTTGTCAGTGCGGTAGTATCAGAATCTGTGGATCCCATTACATCGTATTTTGCGCAACTCTTCCATGGTCTTGCTCCCTTCTCTTTAGGCCACCTAGCTGGTGCTTACATGGCCCCCTGAAGGTGTCTATAGAGGCGGCGATACGGACGCAATGAAGACACATCGAAACGTATAGTTGTCACTACCGGTCTGATGACGTCACTTCTGGTCCGGGGAATTACGTGACCGAGGACGCTTTTTTTTCTGGTGAGGCTTGTAATGCCGCTGTGCTAAAAGTGAAACCAGCAGAGGTGTTTCAACCTGCTTGGCAGTCTGTCCGCACAAAACTATTCGCGCATGCGTACGTCCAAGTCTATATATAATAACGATGTCGCTCACGAAAGTTTTCGTTCTTGTGAATTGTAGGGGGGAAAACTGCGAAAGGGTTTTAGCATAGCTAAACCGAGTAGACGTGCATGTGTTTAGCCTGGTTGGCTCACGGGTTTGCTTTGCTGGGTCGTCGGCACGTCTGGAGACGATATTATTTCGATAGTAGTGAAGGGTGGTTTATTGGTATGTGGAAATAGCCGGCGACGAAGACTCTTGCACAAGTAATCGATGAAGAAACGGGGCGAGAGGCAGGGTCACAAGGAGGAGCAGTTCTCCAGCACGAGCGTCAGCCGTCCGCCTCAAGAGCTTCGTCATCGCTGGTGTCGGCGCATGGTCATCTTCATCATTCGAGCAGTATTAGTGGATGAAGACGACGATGAGCAACGCACAGCGCCAGAGTGTGTATGTGTATTAGCTCCATAGTAAAATTAGTTGATGAAGACGACGGTGTGGTGGCCAGCGAAGCTGATCTGTTCGCGCCGCCGGAGGTTCTAATTCCAGTCGCGGCAGTACTTATTTATTTATTTTCTGTTTCGTTAAGGTCACCCTCAAAATCAAGCTTCACAGAAACTCCGTGAGCCGGTTTCTCCTCGTGAAGTGGTGGTTTCGCACTGCTCGTGGGTTCGAAACTTTCGGAATCTAACCGTACGTCGGTGAAAATGCTAATCGATTCTTACGGTACTGAGCGCAATGAACGCGTTTTGGAACATCCCAAAGAAGAAAACGCTAGATTTATAAGAAAATAAAAGATGTTTTGTTTCAGGAATATAAGTCGCCTGATTTCGACGCCATCCTTCGCTCCAGCTCTCGAAAGAAGGTTTAAAAGTGAGTTGGAAACACCGCACTGAGCAGCGGGCCAGTCCCTGAAACTTTTCTCTCTAGATCACCCATCGTCTGCTCGTAGCGAGAATGGGGAGCGGAAAGGGAGTGACCACAAGGGGCGCGGGTATCACGGACCCTCCATTACCGAAGCGCGACCAGAATCACGAAGTGTGAACTTTCGCATTCCAGTAAACGAACGCAGCTCCGGTGCAGGGCGAATATACAAACTACGTTCCCCGAATCAGCCGCTGCGCTCGGACCAGTTCGCCCACTCGGAGGGTTTCTGCAACTACACTCGATGGTCAAACATTTTCTTCTGTGAAAGAGTGGGGGGTCAGCATCCCTCGAAGCGCCCTGGGATTTAAGTTTCCCGCCAACAGTTCCGGGCAAAAAGGACCGCCACCCTGTCTCATAAATCCAAATCAGCGGGAAGCACCGTAAAGACATCCAGCTCTCCAGATTCAGCACATATGTGTAAGCCTGAGCGTGCACACACAAGACTGGCTTAACGCAGGCGTCCCCCACTGCTCCCGCCTGGCGGCAGGACACATTGGCTTCCCAAGCCGAGGCGCCATTAGGCCTCTTTACTCGCCCACGCTACATGCCCAGTCGCGGGAACGAAAGAAAAAAAAAAGAGACGTGGGGAAAAGGAATGGGAAGGAAAAGAGGGGGCAGGGAAGTGAAGGAAGAGTCGCGGAAGCCTTCGGAGCTAAGCGCGCGCCGCACGCTTCCGCTCAGCGCCCTGACTCGGTTCCGGCGAGCGACCTTCCTTTCCCCATTTCCCTTTCACCTCGTGCCTTTCTTTTTTTTTTTCTCTCTCTTCGCTCTTGCAGCTCGACGAGGAAGAAGCGAAGGCGGAAGAAGAACGAGGCGGAGGAGAGGGGGCGAACCAAATAATTACCGCGAGTACTTTTCGATGTCTCCGGTGGACGCGTAATTATGCCTGCGGTCAGGATTGATGGAGCGAGGCTGAGCGCCGCTGCGTCTTCCTCCTCCCCCGCGAGCCTCTGGTCGTTCCGGCGGCTGCGGGGGGGAGGAGGAGGGGGTGCCCAGGGCCGCCGATAGAGAGCTGACCGCTGTCCGACGCCCGCACGATCCGAATTACAGTAATGCGTCGCCGCCGCTTCTCCCCCCCTGCCGCGAGCCGCCGCAGCACGCGCGCGGCCGCCGATTCCCGGCGCGATATACGAGACATGAGCAGGCGCGGTCACGTACGGAAGCAAATGACGAACAAAAGGTTCTCCCCTCAGCTCCGGACTTCTAGGACAAACGATCTGCCTTAGGTGGCGCGAGAATCTTTAAATGGCGCGAAGTGAAGAAGATAGGCGGGCGCCGGCCGACGGCTGTTTCTAAAGCAGAGTACTTTACCGGTCCAATTCGCATTCAGGAAAATCACTGATGCATCTCGGGCGAACAGAGTTCGGTGCATGTAGAGCGTTGCCACTTAACCGAAATGACCCCCGCCTCATCCCCATTGTCCCTTATTAAATTTGCGCAACCAATAAAGGAAGCAATGCATCAACTGCTTAATCTGTAATTAGTTTCCTTACAGTGCGTCATCGCCGAAACAGTGGAGATATTCATGCCCCAGGCCGAGAGGGTATAAGGACGACGGCATATCCACAGCTACGCATGTCCACTGACTGAAAGAGGAAGAAAATCACGACCTGGCAAATATTTAACAGAATGCAAGTTAGGTTGAGGACCCTTCTATTACTCTGAGCAGCGGCTGCTAAGTACTACTTTTAAATTGCCTATACAAGCAGCCGAAAGCCAGCTATTGAAAGCTGAAAAACTTTCGAAAAGTATAGTAGTGAATTCACAGTTCGGTGCATTAGCTCCAGGCGTCAAGAAGCGCCTCTTTCAGAAGGCAATGCTCAAGGTTGGTATACAGGAAGGGGGGGGGGGGGGGGGAATTTGGGGCACTAGGATTCGGTGCGGAATCCGTCGAGGATCATAATCAGACTTCCCCAACTCTCCTCTTACGTATACTGGCGTGTCTTACTGACCTCGCGCCACCAGCACGACCAATTAGCTTTGGTAGGGCAAGTCATTCGTTCCAAATAAATTGGTTGCTCCTCTTTCATAAGCGCTCGCGCGCGCGCGCTCTGTAGTCTTCATTAGCGAACACAGTGCAATTGGGCTAGAAAATTAACTAAGGATAAAATCTACATTGTAAAAAGTGCAATTCGTCGTCTGCTGTGCTGAACACAACCTGCGTCTACATTGTAAAAAGTGCAATTCGTCGTCTGCTGTGCTGAACACAACCTGCGGCCGGTACGCCTTTGTGACGGCTTGATATGTGCGACATCTTCGACGTTTACTCACCGTACGATATATACACTGTATGTATTACAGCGGGCGCGTTGCTGATGGCTTATGCTATCAAGATACTTTATTAATAGCTGTGCCGTAGCCCAGCTTACGACTCTCGAGCGACCTCACTACCAGTCACACCTGGACTGCATGAAGAGAGATGGTGCTCTCTCCTTAGCGCATACTTATCATGATTATAATTATGTACTGCATATGTTACGGAGAAACCTGCAGCATAAAAGCCGATGCGCAGAATACTACAGGCAGAAAAAAGTGTGTCTATGCAGCCATTTATGGCGTATCTGACTTAAAAGGCCGACAGTCATTACAAAAAAATTTTAGTGACATTAACTTGGTTCAACTGGAAACCGCAATTGAATTAAATAATGTTGAAAGACTTTTTTTTTACATTTCATGCTGCTGACCTAATGACAGTTGCAAAGCTTCGCAAGGAATTTCACCGTACATATCGTTGAGGGATTGTCACTGTTACGCGGCCAAGGTGGTTTTAATTTTATTAAACGCCATGCACTTCGGGCATTGCTTTGTCCTGATATGTCAAACCATTTATACATTTTCTAGTAATTTTCTACTTTCTGCCTCTTTGCCACCAGATCCACTTCTGACACATTTAACATCTTCAGCCTCCCTCAGGCAGCGTACATGTGCTCTTATACTCCCGTGTACCTACCCCCTTCCCCCAACCTATCACGGGTGCAGGAGGCCTCTCTGAGGCGGCTGCGGGTCGGAGTGGCCCTTACGCCTGCAGGTCGCCACCAGCGGTAAAGTGCAAAGATTCCTGCGCCGAAAAAATGCCCTCACTGCGAAGCACCCGCTTCCGACACCACTGTCCACCACCTACTGTGGACATGCCCAGGAACTTCGCTGGTGTGCGCTCGTGCTCTTAAAGAGGCAGGCCTGTCTTCAAACAATGACTCGAATTTCCACTTGTGGCTAACGAAAAACATTTACGCCCGAAGATTATGTGATTTTTATACATAACCGGACTTCACGACATCACGTTTTATGCCGAGCGGCACATTTAGCATCACAAATAAATAAATAGTAACTTTCTATTGACCGACTTTGTATAAATAAGTGTCCGTAGAAAATAAAATACAATGTCAGTAAAGTCTGTAGAGTTAATACGCCTTTTAGAGAAAGTAAACAACCGTTTTTTGTAAGCGCGAAGAAAACTCTGCGTCGCACGCATATGCAGACTGTTTTAAGCGAAAATAAGGTATAACAGAATTTCTTAAATAGGTTCTTTTTATGTATAGAGATGGCTTCTGCGGCATTGTAATGCCAGCGTTGGTGGAAGTCAAGAAGGAGGCGACTCATGTTAACTAGAAAGCTTCGAAACTAAATTACACTAGCTAACTTTCTAACTATAACAGTTAGACGCCTGGTTTGCAATCGGAGAATCATAGTCGGCTGTTAGTAACAACTATTCGTTTTCAGAATTTCGAAAACGCAGTTACCTTCGAAGCTATGGCTCGACAAATTTTGTCCGTTACGTGCGCGTTGCGGCGGCGAGCACCACAACGCGGGAAGAAAAGAGAAAGTCACGTGGCACGTACGTCATGGACTAACGTAAGTTGGTGGGCGTTGCAATGCGTGCACCAAACGCGCGACCTTTGAAACGCAACTATGATGGCCGAAATTTGTTGAGCCATAGCACCGAGGGCAATCGTTAAAGAGTTGAATATTACAAATTAGGTAACCAGATTACTAGTTAACATCCTTCACCTCTTTTCTGGTGTCCGCAACACTAGTATGACAATGCCACGAAAGCCGTCTCTTTACCTTACCTGAAAAAGCGTATTTAAAAAATTTTTGGTTCATCTTCGGTGAAACAGCCCGTATAATAGACTACTATACAAAGAAGAGAGCCCTCATGGATAGAAAGGCAGAGCGCTTGAACTAGTTTTCAAAAGACGCGACGCTTACCAATAGACATCCGTGACGTTCCGGATTTTGCATTCAGAGAACGTTCCACTACCCGCTGTGGTCGGCTCAGTGGCTATGGCGATCGTCTGCTGAGCGCAGGTAAGTGAGTTCGATCCCTGCGGCCTCGGAGCCACGTTTCGACGGAGGCAACAATTAACATGCAAAAATGCTAGAGTATTGACTAAGTGGACATAAAAAAACGCAAGGTGGCTAAATCAATCCCCCCTCCTCCTACTCAACTCATTCTGTGTCTCATAAGTCATAACCCACGGTGTTGACTCAGCGCGTAAAAAACCACATCCAAAAAAAAATTGACGGTGTCACTCACGTTGGGGCCTCGTGGTTCCAGTTTTGAATCGACAAGCCCGATCCGCTTGCGTCTGTCACGATTCACTTGCGCCACGGCGTTAGCCCGGCTGTCGAATCGACCCGCCCCATTTCTCCGGTCTCAACAAGTGCACCTCGTCTAACCGCATTAGCGGAGCACGCGACCATCACTCACAATAAAGATTCAAGACGATTTCTCAGACACGCGGGAACGCCAGCTAAGCTAAGAGCCCCCATTTATTTTTCTCTACTAATTCTCTTCCTCAGACGAAGCACTAGGCCGCCTTAATAAAATACGACGAACTGGCCGACAACTAAAACATCCCCTCGGGGGAAAAAAATAAAGGGAACGATCAATATGATAGCATACACGATACGTAGAAAAAATCATGGAATCAGGAGTGCAGAAGAGCCTACACGTACAGCCTAATGCATTATATAGCTTAACGAAGGCTGCCCTTTATGGTTAACTAGCAGAAGGCTGTCCACACGCCGCACATTGGCAGCACATTCTGAACGTTGCGCGCGATTGGGCCTGCCGCACTCGTCCGCTGATATTCGAGACACCGTGCAAATAAAAGCGCAGCAATTACCTCGGCTGTGACTTAACAGTGGATGGGTTTCGCAAACGAATTTCTAGGCGCTCAGCATAAACAGACGCACCTTAGTTGGCCACGATGCACGAGTGAAAGAAGTCCTTGAAAGCGCAGGTCACCATGCAGGACTATGGTTTGTTAAGCAATCAACCTGAACTGAATGCGCAGCTCAATAAAACCCTAGTCCTGAGGCTCTTTTTTTCTTATACATGAGGGGCATGGCGTTGACGTTCCCATGGCGGTCACAGAAATTTTGCAACGGCCAGAATATAGACAAAAAGTTAAGGCGGGCACTTCAGGTCCGTACGTGGTGTGACAGCGAAAGCGTCCTTTGACCTCAAGGCATTTGACATAAATACATTTACCATGAAGGCCTTTACCCTAAAGGCCGTTTATCTAAAGGCCTTTCCCATTAAGGCTTTCAACTTAAAGGCCTTTATAAATGACATTGTCATTAATAACCCCACCCCGAAGCAGCATAGCCATCGCCAAAATTCAGTCTCGTTCATTTCCCGCCATTTCCCGCATCACGTGACTAACTTGGAGGCTTCACCACACACCGGCATTTTCCAGGTTACGAGGCTAATTGTGTTTTGGCATTAGAAACGGGATGGGTTCGACGTTACAGGACCACATAATATATCTTTTTTTTCTGGGGGCGGGATGGAGGGGTGGGGGAGGGGGGTAGGCGGTGTACCAAGTGGCTTCTGAGGAGATAAACTGACCATTAAGGGGAGTGAGAGGCGATTAACTGGAATAATCATAAGGCTTGATACCATGGAGAACGGTCGTTTTCATCATCATCATCATCATCGTCATCATCATCATCGTCATCATCAGCCTGACTACAACCACTGCAGGGCAAAAGCCTCTCCCATGTCTCTCCAAATTAACCCTGTCCTTTGCCAGCTGCGCCCACCCTATGCCTGCAAACTTCCTAATCTCATCCACCCACCTAACCTTCTGCCGCCCCCTGCTACGCTTGCCTTCGCTTGTAATCCACTCCGCTGCCCTTATATACTGTGGTTTTCTTTTCAAAGCTCAACAGGTGTCATGTTTAGACACACGATTGAGGAAGCAAAGACGCAGAAAACATTTACGTAACCAGATCACAACATGCTTCCTCATGGGCCACTCAGTCACTGCACGTGTGCCCTGGCGTGAGGTTAGTGAAAGTTCATCGGTTCATGGCAAGGTGTGGGTTGAAAGCATGGCGCTTGAAGCGGGTACGCCGACGCGATCGAATTTGTCGAGTTCTGTACGAGGCTTCGCCGATGCAGGTGCCCGTGGGGTGTTTGCGGGTGGAGGAGCCCTTAGCCTCTGCACAGGAATAGGTCATGCGCCACTCCCGAAAGAGCTTGCCTAATAGTGTACGCAGAACATGCATTCCCTATTCTGCCTGCTAAAAGCAGTATATGCATCAAGCTTCTACCAAACTTAATACCACTGTCACGCGTGCGCTCGAGTACGATTCAGTCGGAACCCGACTGAAGTTTAAAGAGAGTTCGGCACTCCTCGCTGCCAGATTTTCCCGCTCTATCCTGATCGACGAAAGGGACTGGTATACCTTCCAGGTGGCGCAGCCTGCACTCGAGTTCTCAACGCAGTAAATAAAGCTACACAAATTAAAAGAAAAACTGGTTTTAAAATATAAAGCCCTGTTATGAAACATATTTCAGTATGTTTTATTTTCCCTTTGCTTTTGAGTGTTTCCTGAACACACGGTAAGCAGAAGCCGAAGCATGAACCCATCGATCACGCCTTGGGAGCTGGATGCGTCGAATAGGATAGGAATTCATCGCGATTGAAAGTGGTCGTGTGGCGCAACGCCAAATCTGCATTACGCTCGATCATAATGTGCTCGATAAGAATCGACCTCTCCAGTTAAGGTATGATAATCATCATGCACAATATGGTCAAGATATGAAAAATGCACCAAGTTTCACACAGTTCTTGTCCTTCTGCATCGATGTGTGACCTGCCTGTTCCGTTACGCGGGGCAGGCTGTTTGTCGTCTGCCGGTTTGTCAGACAGCGCTCGTGGTTACACATCAGTCGCGCAGAGAAAAGTAACGGGACAGGGCAGGGGCCATCCAAGGGGATTGGCTGGAATACAGCAAACAGCTCGAGCCATAGTTGTTAAATGGTGAATTATGCGGGGACTAGCGTCAGAATGATTGCACCAGAAATAAAATTACAAGACAGCCGAAAAAAAAGTACGCAAGGCGACAGAAAACCGCCCCGCGTAATATAAGCACAGTGATTTTTAAGAAAACACGGACGTATAATTTTTTATTGCCCTGAAAAGATGCGATGAATTGTTGCACTACAAGCGGCGCATTATGATTCGTACATTAATTAAAAAATGCACTGTATTATGTCAGAACAGTTAACGCATTTTACGTTTCTTCAATTTAGCTGGTGCGTTTTCTTTTTCGTCTGGCTGCTTGATCTCCTGCTCATCAGTACAGCGAAAGCAATCCGTTGCTTGTTTCTTTCCTCAACTTGTCTTTTTTCTTCGCTTTTTTCCCGTCGTTCTTTCATGCGCACGTCATCTCCAAAAGGTCGAATCGGGGACAGAGCCAAATCGACATAGGCCGAGTTTTGCTGCGGAGTAGTTTGTACCACGTATTTGCTCCCCCCTTTTTTTATTGGCTACGCTTTGCGGAAGCTGTGCATCGAAAATTCGATTAATCGATACTAACATTGATCGACCTGAAATGCACAATCGATTCTTGATTCCGTTCGATATCGAGCCCTACATAGCGCCCAGCGCATGCGCTGCAGTGCGTTACAAAACGACTCGCGACAGCTCTCTCTGAACGGTAGCGCCAGAAATGCTGAAGGCCCAGTAAGAGATTATAATACACTTAATTAAGCAGTTTTTTTTACGCAAGCCGGAATTAAAGGGCCAACAAGCAGCCCAAGACTAGCAGAAAACTAGGAAAATGAAAACAAAAAGTAATCATTAAAGAAAATTTTAAGAATATATTAGTAATATTATTATTAATATACCATGTTGCCTCAATAAAACAATACATTCAAACCAGGTGAAATATTATGCTCTATAAAAGCTCGAACTCGTAAATAACTAAGGCAATCTCAACATTCCAAAGATGCGCTATGCATGCGCTTGAAATTCGCTTGACAGTACTGCCGACTAGTGCCCTTTTGAAGACTGTTCAGCCGCCTCGGGCCTCATCTTGTGCTCACTTCGGACATGCCCATATTTTCACGGAAAATGGTCATAACAGCCCATACTGCGATGTGCGTCTCTTCCGCTAACCTCGACACTGTCATCTATCTATCTGCCAGAGTCAGGCTTTACACTTTCTCACGCAATTTTTCAGGACTCGCTTCTGCAGGACATCCATCGTCAAAGTCATCAGCAATCGACTTTCTTCCCCACTTAAACTGTTTATTCCAAGATATAGCCTTAAGCTAAGAGGGGGCAAACTCAGAATAAACTGCCAACATGCGGTCAAGAGTCTCTTTTGGCTTCTCATATTCCTTGGTAATAAACTATATAGTAACTCATCTTTGCTCGAAATCGAGTAGTTTATTAAAAACCTCACGCACAGGTTCATTTGACATGATGTCACTATGGCAGCTGGATTCGTGCTGTGCTGGGGCTTTATATGCGCCACCTGAAGATACGTTCCGACATGCATATACTTGTTAGCACTCGCTCACTACTTCCTTTCTTGCTTAGTTTGATGAGTTACTGAACGCACCTCACACGTGTTCTTGCAAGTTGAGAGCGTTGCGCTTGACTAAGCACTTGTTCACAAGACAACGTTCACTGTCGAGCAATCGTATAGTCCATCTTGTTCGACACATCACCGGGTCGCGAGAATAGGAAGAAAACATGCTTCGCTGGGACGATCTTGAGCGAAAGGTGCCATCATTAATGGTGCCCGGCTGAAGGGTCAGTTTTGTCTCCGCACCGACCACCGGTAATGGCGAAGGTGCATCGTAACGAGTTTCCTTCCTTCCGAACAGCTGCCGAACAAGGGTAAAGGGCTCCTTCTCTTCCGAGCGGGAGAAAGCGAACAGCCGCAGACCGCTGTCCGCAGCGCGGCGAACCGCGCGAGGGTCACAGACATCGGGAAGAGGACGGCACCGATGACAAGCTGCGGTTAGGGAATAAAAACAGAGAACGCGTCTCCTGGCAAGAATGGACTGCAGGAAAACTGGAGCTGCGCTTCGCCCCTCTTTTCCTATCTGTGCCCATCTACTCCGAAATTTGGTTTTTAATTTTTGAGTGCAACGGACTTCAAGATACAAGATAGTGCATATTTTTTTTGTTTGAAACTGTGTGTGGGCATGTGTTTGTGTGCATATGTGTGTGTGCGGGGAGGGGGGTGATGTCCCGAAACGACACATCGGCTATGAGGGACGCAGTAGTGAGTTCCTAGAGATTAATTTTAGACCACCTGGGTTTTTTTTTTTTACGCGCGCTGACATCGCACAACACACATACGTTCTTGCGTTTCGGCCGCCACAGAAATGCTCCCATCGCGGCTGGGATTCGTCCCCGCGACCTTGGGATCAGTAGCCGAACCCGAAAGCCACTGAGCCACCGCGGCGGGTGTGTGCAGCTAACGTTTCGACCAATAATAATGGTGAGTGAGTTCTCTGTGGTGCGTGATGACTCGTTGAAAACCACAGTGAGTGAGTGAGTGAGTGAGTGAGTGAGTGAGTGAGTGAGTGAGTGAGTGAGTGAGTGAGTGAGTGAGTGAGTGAGTGAGTGAGTGAGTGAGTGAGTGAGTGACAGACACAGACGGACGGACAGACAGACAGACAGACAGACAGAGAGACAGACATTTTGCTCGAAAACTGGAGTTGTACAGCAAATCTTCTCTCGAATCGAAACCATGTGATGCACTCCTGGCTCCGCCTCTTCGTGTTATTCCGCGTACGTTCCAGACGGCTTTAGAGCCTTCTTCCTACGTGCACCGAGCGCTGTCAGATGGTGACATGTCAATAAAATGTAGCAAACTAGACTCAAGTACTGCCATGATACTTTCGCCGAAATGCTCGCGTCTTGGGAGGTCTCGGCGTCAGAGGGTGCGGAGACGCCTATTCGTCGCCGCCCATGGTGGCTGCGGCAGAAGCCGGAAAGCGTCAGCGATCGCGCGCCGCTATCGATCCCGCGCCCTAATGACAGCCGGCAAAACGCCCGGCCAACAGAAAGAAGTGACCCTTGAAGGAGGGCCGAGCGGAGCGCTCCCGCCACGGAGCCGCCGGAAGCTTGATGCCCTCGAACCACTCCTCCCGTGCCCTTGATGGCCTCCGGGTGTTGATTGCCTCGCACCCCATTGTCGGCGTGCTTTGGACAATGGAATTTAATAGACTTTACAGCACCCGGCGCTAAACCGATGGAGTATGTAAGCCCTACGGGGCACCCGGAACAAGAACACTGCACACCAACGGGGCCTAGCGTTTTAAAAGAGGCTTCGCATAACGTGGATGTCCCCCGCGGGAGTTAGAGAGCAAGTAGCAGACATCCGAACCTCTTCACGCTGGAGCTAAAGCCGCGCATTCACAGTGCTAGTACTTTGCACGGAACTAAATACGAGCCAGCAATTCTTTCATTTTTCATGTTCCTAAAATAAGTGGATGTTCCATTAGTTCGGATTTCCTACACTCGTAAACTTATATGCTTCTCGTGAGAGCTCAAGCGACTTGTTGAGTGTCCCTCTGTAGTGAAAGAAAAGGCTCAAGCGGGTATGGAACACAAGTATCGTGCGAAAGATGGCGCATAATACGTCATTGTGGCGAGCTTCAAAGATTCACACAAGAAGTGTCCGTGAAGTGCACAGCATGAAAGATCTCACAATCAATCTTTTCAAGGGAGTCCTTAATGACGTAGGCGCTTTTTTCGCAGCCGATGATTTTCCGCTATGAATGAAGTGCAGAAGTAACTCATGATGGTGTCCCTGTGTCCACGCAACATAAGGTCCCCCGCTGTTCAACGAAAGGAACATTACTGTCAGGTGCCGGAACCTGGCTGGTCGCAGAGCAGGTCAGGCCCACTGCAGAGCAGATAGCGGAGGCCCGCTTCTGTGCGTCGTGGAATGTTAATAGCTGATTCCGTGCCAATCAAGAACTGCACTCGTTACTGTTGCCGCCGCGCTTACAGTTTGGATCCGTCTTATAAGCCACATATTAGCCCTTCTCTTTTTTTACAGCTTCATCTCCTCCTCTCCCCATCAGCGGCGATATCACGTGGTCGCCATTCGCATTAAATGACGTCATCACAGAGCAAGGTCGAATGACCACTGTCTCATTTACAAGAGTGGAAAGAGGCAAGACAAGACATGAAGAGCCACGAATGCGATCGTGAAAAGAGCTCCGAAACAGTACCTTCGGCTACAGCAGCCAAACTCCGATCGCGGACACCTTATCTTATCGCATTCTTCCTTGCGCATCGCTCTTGCTTTTTCTGACGCTGAGACCCACGATACATTGCGTGAAAACGCCCTCAACCTTTCCTCTGTCTTCGTCGAATGGCCGAAATTCCCACTCTGAGCGCACAGATGCGAACACAAACTTCCACACGAGGGACACGCCCTTGAACAAATTCTGTAGACAGTCTATAGACCGTCCATAGACTTTTGTCTACAAAGTCTATAGACTGTTTACGGACAAATACAAGGGACTAGTGTATAGACAATACAAATCATATAGACAGTCTATAGACAATATTTAGATTTACGACCATACAGCTTTAGTAGAATTTTATCTATAGACTATGATTAGGCAAAAGGAAATATCTATAGGAAGGCAATAGTGTCTATAAAAATAAAGTCTATGGACGGTCTATAGACAAATCCAAGGGAATAGTGTATAGGCAATACAAATCCTATAGACAGTCTATAGACGATCTTAAGATTTATGGCCATACGCTTTTAGTAGAATTTTATCTATAGACAGTACATAGTCCACGAACAGACAAAAGTAAATATCTATAGGAAGGCAATAGAGTCTGTAAGAAGTCTATCTGTCTAAAGACCATTTTTATAAGGGCGTACGACTTTCTTCGTCGCCCATCTTACATGCATCATCATGCGTACAAGCACGTCCCTCACCCGTGCATGGCGGGAGTTGCCCCTCAAGACGATCCACGCGCTCGCCGGCGCGGCGTCGGAGGCCTCCGTCATCGCGCATCGACCGCGCAGTGCATACGCCAGATGCGGAAAACTGACACCCCGCCCATCGATTGGCTGGCTGCTCGAAGAGCCGATCGGCCCCAGCGACGACGCCGCGTTCCGTCAATGCTCGGGCCGGAGGAGCAGTCACGACTGCGTGGCAGCTGGGGGAATAACCGAGACAGGCGGGCCGCTGAGCGGGAACACAGCGGTTCGGGGGAGCAAGGAGGGATCTCTCTCTCTGCCGAGCTGTCCCTCGGAGCGTAATACGTGCGCTGCACGCAACGCTCATCCAAATAGTGTTCCGGTTAAGTTCTTCGGTGGGAAAAGAAAACTTCAGAGTTGAAAGGATAGGCATAATGGAGCTACCGAAAGGGAACGGAACGGGCGAAGAAGGAATGCTTCAAACGAACACGGGGTTCCGGGAAATTGAGAACATGGCAGACAAAAGTAGGCGAGAAGTGAGGACTATCCTGCCTCAACGCGACGGTATAGGCCTACTTCTGACCTGCTGATGGACCAAGTGGCCTTGTCACTCAGGGACAAGATCTACTCCTCTTATCTTCTTCCTCTCTTCTTCTCTTTCTCTTACAAATGTTGAAACGAAAGGTTTCGGTCCGGGCGTATCCCGCATCTTTCTTTCGCCCCAGCCCTCGTTATGAAAACTGAATGCAGAGTTTTTTCTTCTTTCCAAAATGAAGGGTCCCGTGGCACAGAATGCCGTAAATATCCTCGTCATATAGGTGTGCCTCGTCCATAGAGCACTAAAGAATTCAAACGACGCTTGAAATTCAGGCAGGCAGGGAACTTTTGTCTTTTAACTGCATATTTTCGTACAGCAGTTCTTGTCCATGTCATGACCGTGGGCACGAAAGGATTTCTTGCCCGACGTTCAGTAGAACAAAGTAGGGAATTCGTGTGCTTTCACGGAAATATTTCGTCCTCGCGAGTCGAGGCAACGCCTGAAAGAGTGGCGCCTAGATTTTCCCACGAACATTGTTCCTATATTTGGTCTCTGATATTTGGGCGAACAAATATATACGAACTGTATATACGACATCAGCCAGTTGCTCATCGTTGTCTCATTCATGCACAGAGCAGCGCTCAAGCATGTCAACATTCAAGACACGAAGTACGTCTTTATACAACCGAAACACTTGTAGTCAACAAAAAAATTCTGACAACAAACCAGAATATTCTCTATCTTCGGCATTACTATCGACGTTTAAAAAAAACGGGAAATTGAAACAATAAATTTGAATACGTATGAATCATTCAGTTTTTTTTTAAAATCTGAGGTGAGCATTTTTGGGAAAATAGGAATGAAACAATTAACTCTTCAGTGGTGCACAATGTGCCACTTTCATGCTGCCGGTGATGCCTCGACGAACGGCAAGATGTACTAGCAGAAGACACACACAGAAGACAGCAACATATGCAAACAGATCATACACCCCGGCAATCTGGCTTCTCTCTGTCATCATTGCAAAAAAATGCAAACCTCGCTATGATGACACCACCATCGCAGCCCATGCAAGGACTGAAATGGAGAGAGAAGTTGTCGAAGCCCGCGAGGATGTCTGCCAGTAAAGAAAGTTGTGTCAACGATGCATCTTTTGGATAGCTAATTTTATTGGCTGGGGATAACGTACTGATCACAAGAGATGGGTGCACTAAGTTCTTATGTATGTAGCACTTTGGTTTGTCTTCTATAACTTCATAACTCGCTATAACGTCTGCGTTTCTGTATGAAAATAAGCTCTTTTGAGAGAAAATAAGTGAGTAACTCAGTTGCTAGTACGCGTTTCGTCTGTATAAACGTTCGTTCGTGTGCTTCTTCGAATAGCGACCAATTAAGAACGATTCCCTGCCCAACAAAGCACACGTAATTATCACTGCGTAGACAGTGCGGTTGCAGAGTTCGCCCTCTTTCTGTACTCGAATAAACCGAAGAGAGCAGAAAAGCATGATGCACAACGGTTGCAATAGTTCTGATAAAGACCCACTCGAGCTGCATGTCTACTCCTCAGAAAGGAACACGCACAAAGCATTGGCAAATATTAGTGACTGAAAAAAAAAAAAACCTTGGACAAGAGCTCCAACCCGAAGCAACCAAAGACACGTTCCCCAAGCGGTATTTCAGTGGTTATGCATATACGGCCGAAACACTTCCTTTCGTCTGGTCCTAGATTTTTGTGAGAGGGAGTACGGGCTTTCAGGTTAATTAATGCCCAAATTATCGAATGAAATTTTGAAGCTGCAAATTAATAAAGTGCTGAGACGCTCGAAAGATCTAAACGTGATCAACAGACTAGATCGGGCTCCGGTGCAATGAATTGAAGAGCGTTCGCACAAATTGGCCGCCGTCCACCAATGGACACAGTCGCCTCGACAGAGGGTCGTCAGGTACTGGTACAGACACATGCGCTATCGGATAGTGACCAGCCACCTTTGAAGGTCAGAATTGCGGAAAGTGAAGCGACAGTCAGCCAGTCCACGCTTTCAGCCTCTCAACTGAGCTAACTCTGAAGTGGTCGGGCAAGTTCGCACAAATTTTCTTGACCCTGCTTTGCTTCCCGTATGTTGGATATTGACAACGAGTGGAAGAACAAAGCAAAGTAAAACAACAACATATGGAAAGCATACGTTGAAGCCGCAGGCACAGTAGCATATTTTTTTCAACCACGAACAAGAGTTCGGTTTATTTTCCTTTCTTCTTTCACTCTCTCCTTTATCCCTTCCCTTACGGCGCGGTTCAGGTGTCCGCCGATACGTGAGACAGATACTGCGCCATTTCCTTTCCCCAAAAAACAATGTCCAATTTTCAGCGTTAATCAACATATATTTCTCAAGCATGGGTATGAACATGAATGCATTCAAAAAACTTTCCAGCCACATAGTTCCAAAAGTTATTTTTCTATGACGTTAGAGGCACTCTGCGCTATGGGGAACTTGCGCTGAAGTTTGCGGTGCCGATTGCAGCGCCATAACACACTGCCTAGCGAGAATAGGAAGCAGTTTTGGGTAGTATTCTTAGTACTTTTCCGCGCCCCCTTCAGGCGCTTATTGGCGTGATCCTCCGCGCTCTGTCGAAGGCGCACGTGCCGTGCGTCAGCTATCTGGGCTACGCCGAGAGGAGCTAGGAAATGAATGCTGTCAGCCAAACGCGGGTATCTAATCGTGCAGAATGTGTTCTCGCGTTTGCAGCGGCCCAAGCGGCTGACAAAAGCAGTTTTGAGTCACCGAATGGAACATTTGCTGTGCCACCTTGGCAGCACAGGTTTCCCATATTGGTCTGTGTGCGTTCAGAAATATGCCAGATCGTCTTAATATACGTGGCAGAATACGTATTTGAACAAATATACAAATTAACCCAAGATAAAGAACAAGAAACTTGAGAATAAGTTGGCCGCAGGTGGCAAGAAACATCTATTAACTAAGCAACCAACGTGGATGACTGTTCAGAGCACCTCTGTTGCTATGCAATTCTTGAAAAGATGACTACCTGAGAGCAGAGTGAGTATACTGTGCAACATAGCACATAGGCTGCAAAATCTTATCCATTTCTTTTTACTAAAAAGAAAACGAGAAAAGCGAGCGTTATTGTGTACGCGGGTTGTGACGATGATAAAAGTCACAAGTAAGCCTGACCAATATTTCTTGCAGTTCCGAGAAGCATTGGAAGAACCCTTCCACTGGCTCTCCAGGCGCTCTTCAATTGAAAACGGGCCTCTCGCCAGTGGCGTTCCTGCATGCACGGCTTCTGCACTCGGCGCCGGCGGAGAGCGTAAGTTCCGAAGCCGCGTTAACCTGCGCTCCGAGACAGCGGCGCAAGATGTTGTGCGCGCCCGTCTCTTTGGCGCAAGCTTCATCCACAGCGCACCAGTGAAGCGGCGCACGAAGAAGACGCGAGCGTGCTACGTGTTGTGGCTCCGAACGTGACGTGCATGCCGAAAGCGAAGGCATCGATCGCCGCCGCAAAACGAATGGCGCGCAGCCCCACGCCACGCTTCCCATTTTTCGTTTCTTTTTTTTCCCCCTCGTTTTTCTTCCAACGCGAGCTCGAGCTCCGAGCGCGCGCTCGCGCTATTAGTAATTTTTTTTTTTCAAGCCGCCCACGGAGCGACCCGCATCGCGCCGATCTGCATGCGCAACTCCATCGACTCCGAGGGCCGCCACGGATTGAGTCAGCGTCGACGGAGCGCTCTCGGATTACGGAGGCTATGCTCTCTCCCTTTCCCTCAGCTCCCTTTTTGCTCTCTTTCCCCAGAAGCTGTCCCGCGCTTCTCTCGCCACCCTCCCCCGCGCGCGCTTCCGCGCGCGTCTTCATTACACACGTTCGCCCCGGCCACCAGACGGGAAGAGGGCGTCTTTCCCTCGAACCTCGTCCGCCCCTGAAAATGCCCCCCACCCGCATTTTTACAACGTCCGCCAAACGTGTGCATTCCGATGTCTGAGCGAAACAAGGAGCGGCCGAGGCAAAGAGAAAACCGGAGAAGACGGGATGTGCGTGTGTGAAGGCCAAGGGGGGAGAGAGACGAGCAGCGTCGGACGGACACGGATTTTGCGCGGATCACAGAGCGAGTCGCTGATAAAACAACAGCAACAACGCAAACAAAAACCTCTCACGGAGAGGCTCAGAATCAGCCTTTCGCTTCGCGATTGAGGCGGTTTAGCCCCACCGAGTCAGTATATAACGAACGTGTTGGCCGCAACCGCCGGCGGGCCGAACTTTGTTGCTGCCTCGAGCAGCCTCGTAATTTTGTGCACGGAGAAGAGCGCGGACTCGTGTTTCTATTCAGGCTGAGCATTCACGAAGCCAGAGCGTATGCTTGCGAAGTTTCGATGCACCACGATACGGACGCTTCGCCTTAGATACTAACTGCTTCCTCGTGACTCTGCTCTCTGGCGACGCCTACGAAGAGAGAAACTTGGTGCCAGACACGTACGCGGTGCGTTGCGGAAGGCGCGCGCGCGGGAATGCGGGCGCTTCGAACATTTAAACGGCCGGGAATCCTTTTCGGGCAAGCACGCACGTCGGCACTGCTTATTAATTCACGTGCCGAAATGGCGAGCAAGTCGAATCCCGCCTAACTGTGCTCGAGCAAGAAAGCGACCGGAGGGATTCGTAAAGAGGCGAAGCGCGTACTTGGGAGGAGCATACAAAACAGCACGCAAAACAGGGCCGTCATGGGAAGTTGTGAAAACTGTCGGACATACATGTGAAAGTGCGCTATAGTCACGGTAGAGAGAATTTCCGAGCTTACTATGCCACATTTTGCTGCACCAGGTCTTACAGGTTCCTATCAGTGGCAGCTGCTATAACCCGTGGTGGTGGCTCGGGAACTGTGGCGTTCGAACACAGGCAACACAAGTTCGCACAGAGGCCTCAACACTAATTTGCGGGTTATATATCTCGACCGTGGCAATGCTAATACGCCCGTCCGCTGAGACTTCGCATGTTGTCGAAATTAACCCGGGCCTCTTCACTACATCGATGCTCATAGCCAAAAGACTGCATCGAAATGTAAAAATTAACCAATTGGTCTATCGCTCGCTACATATACCGATCAATTAATCAGCTAAATTATGGTTGTTATTATTAGTAAGGCGATAGAACGGCACAACTGCATAGAGAAGCATTTGGCATAGCACGTGGACAAACACCTGTTGAGTTTTTAATATATGGCATACCTCGACAAAATCACCGGTGCTCGCTCAGGCTCACTCACAAAAGTTTGGTCAACCTACGGGCTCACTCAAACTCACATTCACGAGGCCTGGGCTCACTCGAACTCATGAACTCAAGCTCATTTATGCTCACAACTAGGAGTCTTACTGGGAGACTCTTATGACCGAAACTTTTCCACAAGACGAGCGCCGGCTCATCTCCAGCGCTCCGAGAAGGATTGCTCGCCAAGGGCTAGCCTTCGCTTTCTAGGGGTGGCTCCTCACAGTGAGGGAGCATCCAAGAGCCATGTAGGGGGCTTCGCCCCCACCATTTACATCGTTGGCAATTACAGTTTCCACCACCACCACAACTCACTTAGGCTCACCAGTCATCCGGGGTCAACCACCCATAGCGACTCACGACTCATCTAGGCTGACTCACTCATTTCGACTCACGACTCCCTTAGACTCACTCATTTTAAACTGTCTTCGAAATTATATTTCTTGCATAATCAAGTAATGATGTGATTTCTCTTTTGTGTTTCTGTGTTTGCATTTTGTCTGAATTCCCCGCGTATAGTTTGCTGAAATGCTGGTATGCAGCTTCCTTATACCTTTGCCCAAATGCCTTGTTTTGCATCCGATCGGACACTGGATGCTTTTGCTGCCTTATTTCTCTGTTTTAATTTTTTTTTCTTTTTTTACTTTACATATTTATGCGGTTGCCTAAATGTCTTGTTTTGTATTGGACCGGACACTAGCCATGTAGGCTATCGGTCCAAATATTTTGTACAAATTTTCCTTGGATTATGAAATAAAGCTTCTTTTGATTTGATTTTGATTTGACTCATCTGGGCTCACTCATTTCGGTTCAATACTTACCTGGCCTCACTCATTTCGACTCACGATTCATCTGCGCTCACTTACTCGGGCTCATCTGCACATTTAATTTCATGACTCACCCAGGCTAACGTTCACTCAGGACTCCTATCGGACAGCTGAATCGTTTTTACGCCAAATGCCGAAGTTACGGGCCTAAAATGCCAAAAAAGGTTTTAAAAACACAGTGATGCGATGAGCTTTTAGTTGCAGCTAGACTTAAGCCAGGCCTGGCCACGGCGCTTTGTGGTGTGTTCTCTGCCTGTCTTCGTCTTTTTTGTCTGCCGGGAATCATTTGGTATGTGCTACCAACTAGCCCACCGGTTCATCCTGGCTCAAAGGCCTATAGCTGCCGCTCGCGGAATGTAAAGATCTTAAGCCGCTGCATGTGTTCTGCAACTAACTGAAAAATAGCAAAGAGCAACTGCAATACAGCAAGCCACAGTTTATTCTCTACATCATCATCACGACCAAAAGCGTGTTCAGTGTTCGAGTGTAGAAACTCTCGCTTATGAACGTTACAAACTCGTGCCCAATCGGCGTCATGGATTCACTTGGGATCGTGGGATTTTTCAACCTCACATCATGGACTTACTTGATTTGACAGGCCCACACTCTACCGGACTGAACAGGACTCAGATCCCGATCTGAATGTGAGCCCACTTTCACCACGACTCAGACCATGAACAGAATGTGAGCCCGTACTCACGACTCACATCATGATCTACATGTGAGCCCGGACTCACGGCTCAAATCGTGAACTGAACGTGAATCCGGACTCGCTCACGACCAAGCCCATGATCTGAATGTGAGTCGGGACTCACTCACGGCTCATATCATGATCTGAATGTCAGTCCGACATATGGGCAAAAGAGAGGAAAACCACCAACACAAGTCGGCCCAGCAGCCACATGTAAAGCTAAGCGCTAAACGCCAGAAGATTACAGCCAAGACGGGCATTATCTGCGTTCATCCACTGACCGCAACAGTTCCTCGGAGTGGTGGCGTGATTTTTCCTCCGTGTTTTTTTTTCTTCCCAACCTTTTCAACCGTCCCTCTATGCGAGTGCTGGGTCCCCAACAAGATGCTGGTTGCGGTGCTATCACCCATTTGCACTACAGCTCGGAAGCGTTGTCAGCAGGCTATCGCTGAACCGACTGAGGCTTGTTGATTTTAAAAATATACAACGCAACTAGTGTGACAGTGACGTTGTAATCAGACTTTCTTTTTCTCGTTGCTGCAATCAAACCTTCAATAAATGACTCTTCCTTGCAAGTAATTTAGCCAAGTAATGAAAAGCCGTTATGGTAATTCTGCCATGAAATCCCTCGTTACACTGCTAATTTATTTCAACAAATTAACACCGATCTGTAGCTTTACAGGATTAAAAATAAATAAGTTACGAATGGTATTTTAAAAGATGGAAATCATTCTGCTGCGAATAGTCAAGTAGGCGATAAGAGATCATACTACGATATGTAACCGGCTAGTTACCACAAAGAGGAGTGTTATTCAATGCGAACCCGGAATCATAGAAGCACAGTTAAGCGGCGTGAACAACAAAGGATTCCCTTTAATTGAGACAAAAGACGTACATGAGTCATGATATGAAATGCCGCCCTGAATGAAGGCGACACCGCTGATCTCTGTTCGAAATTGTCTCATGGATAAAAAAAAAAAATGTCGCTTAATATAGCGACGCCCTCTACCACATTATCGGAAAGAATCCTCGGTGCAACGAAGAAATTTAGCACGTATTTCAGCATTCCGCAAAGGCGCCCGCGACAACCAAGAGCTCTAGTCAGCAGGCGGATTAACGCGCGTATTAAATCATATGACGGCACCAAGCACAGCAGTTACTTTTCACATACAAAAGTAACATAATAAAGTTTTAAAGTTTCCTTCATTTTTTTTTCTTTTCTCGGGTAACTTCCTTTCTGTGCGCAAGTCCATCTTCTAAGACGGTAATCAGTAACGCAACACAGCCGCTTCGAAATTTGATCTCGGCATCTGCATAGTAAACGATTGGTAAGACGGCTTCTGGTTGATTATGAAAAGAAACAACTGAACGAAAAAAGCGTGCTAGGGGGCATTTCTTTCATAATTTTATCTCGTAACTACTCAGCAAGCTACCTAGTTGTGCGGCATCAGAAATCGATAAAAGATTATGAGGCTTATTGTTGCTGACGTAATCGCTAGAAAACGCGGTGCGGCGCGTATACTTTCACGATTCATTCATAGAAAGAGTGAAACGTACTAAAATTAAATTATGACACATGCTAATAACAAAAGCTTAAAAAAAATGAGAGACAGCGCATAATGTTTTGTCCTGCTACATTGCCAGATTAATGTATTTATTTTTAACGTAGATATTTGTTATTACTCGTTATTATGAATGGTCTAGAAAATATATCCTAGACAATTTCTAAGTAGGCACGTAATTTTTTTCGCCCTCTGATTGTAAAATTTATCCCTGGGCGCATACGTGTATGCGTATGTTTCGCGGGCATACACAAGCGTGAATTCGCTGTTTAAGAACTGATAGCAATTTAAAAAAAATAAGCGACCAAGATAGAGCCGCCTATCTCGCAACCACGGCCATCAATGACGTTTTAAGCCATTAATTGTAAGAAAATATGGCGAATAATTGGGGCCAGAGCAAGAAAACCGGGGCCTAAAGAATACTACGTTTCACTCCACTCGACAGTACTGAAAAGAGTCCTCCAAATGGTGTACCACGAAATCATCATTCGACAGCCACTGCAAGCTCCTCTTCGTTCTTTGGGTGAATGTAGTTCAAGTTCTTCAGCGGGTGCTGAACGAAAAAATAAACGCGCAGAAAAGTAAGAAGAGCTAGTTTCTTTTCCATAAAATTCATTGAATAAAAACAACAACAACAACAAGATGCGGTGAGTGAGAAATACGCTAATAATTTCCCATTGATTAACAGCACAAATTTAAAAAAAACAGAAACATTCTCCTATGCTTTCTTGGTTTCAGTGACCGTTGGCTTCCTTCATAAGATTTGTAGCAGAGCATCCGCGCAATACGAGGCGTTCCGTTATCGTAAGAAAAAGAACACGAGCGGCTCACTGCCGTTTGCTTTAACTGAAGAGCCACACAATTGCAATCAGCCAGTCAGAGTTCTTGAAATGTGATAGACTGCACCTTTGACAGAATGCGGTGAAGCTCGAAAAGAAGCTCATATAAACTTCATATACGGCCGTACGTTATAGAACACGCTATTTAAGACACTGTTAGACCGTCCGACCATGCTCTATATAGACTTCCTTTGTTTACAAAACAGAGACAAATAGAAAACGTCTGGCGACGACTTCTGCCCTCTTGTGAACTACGCATGCGTGGCGAATAGTGCGCAGCGTGCCATTTCACAAAATTGGCATTAGGGTGTCGGCTTCACTACCGTTTCACGCCGTTAGTCAAGCTACCATGACCAGACAAAGTCAGAAAGACCGCTTCTATTACAATAAAAGTAACACAGACGTCACCCATCAGAGTTTCCACAATAGCGTCACATATGATGCCAGCAGTGCTTTGGGAACATGGCAGACACAGAAAAACCTCATTCGAGGCGCAAAACACACACACAAAAAATGTTAGAAATGCGCATGAATCGCGGCATGAAACTCTCCGGATGCAAAGAGACGGCGAATAAATTCCTCTCAAACGTTGGTTGCGGAGTACCAGGACGAAGACATGCAGATAGGGTGATGAAGTTGCTGATAGGAAAGGTCAAGAACCCAATTTATATAATTCGTGTCGTGCGCAGTTCCTTGCCCTGCAATTATAGATGATATCGAACGAATTTAAACACTATACAGTTTTCACAATGTGTTCCTTCCTGTAACTAGCGTTGCCATATGTTCAAAATATTTTGAAAGGACTCCAAGTACCTGTCGATGAATTCAGTGCCCAACGTCATCTTGTCGAGACAAAGTCATTTGTCTCAAATTTAGGTTTGGTTAGACGAAGAACTGCGTAATTTTTACCAGTTACACCTGGTAATCGGACCAAACATTGGCAGATATGCCTTTGCAATTAATTTTACGGCCACAGCAGGTTGATTTTAAGCTTGCAGTGTGAGAGAGTCCTTACGGTTTCAAATGGATCCAGTTTTAAAATATATTGTTGCCCGAACCTCCTCAAGCTTGCTGGTTATGATATTGCAGCGCCTGCTACGAACGCTTCAATGAAAAGCGTATTCTCTGTCATTAGAAAAAGCACGTTTAAAGGCGACAGAAATTTAATTATCAGAAGCTAGCTGATACAGTATAACTGAATGAGTTGAACTTCTTATCAAGCCCGACAGCCTTCTAAATGTCAGGATTGTCACCACTGTATTCTAAAAGGTCGAAGAATTACTCAGGAGCCCAGATACACAAATAAAGTAAAAGACGCACACCACAGGACAAAGTACGTAAAGACTTTGCCACGTCACATTCACTCATTGTTGTGCTATACCCTACACCCTATAACCCCCTTCCCCCCTTTTTGGGAGAGAGTTAGAATTTTCTTCCTCCTGCACTGGAACAAAATTACAGACAGAGCGGTTAAAGAAAAAAGCTGTTAGACACAGCATTAGAAAGCCGCACCTCCATTTCGCATGGGAGCGGCTAAACAGTACAGCATTATACAAAAGCATACTTATGTGCAATAACAAACATACAGGTGCAAAATCCAGAAACCATATAGCCGCAAATTATACAACAGCGCAGTTAAAAAAAAAGAATGTGTGTAGAGCACTGTTACAAAATACATCGTGGACATGCTCAGAAACTAACAGCAGCAAATTCTTCCATTTTTTCGTACAAATCGCGCAATTAATTGTATCATGAAATGAATATATCAAAATCAACAACCTGCAAAATTATCGAATTTAACAATTAACAACTAACAGTTAGCAACTCTGCCGCTTCGGTTCCTTCCAACAAGTAGTCAGCTTTTCCGCACAATAATGCTTTATGAGGAGAAGCACGCTTTAAAGAGAACAATTGACAGGAGTTGGGGTTACTTTTACTCGTTACTGAAGAGACCAGCACAGACGCGAGAGGGAAGACGAAGAAAGGGAAGGAGCCAATAAGAGGGAAAGGGGTATGAAGAATATTGAGAAATAGCCTTCCGTTCAGTGAGACGACCGGCGCGACGGCAGTTAAAAAAAATGTGCGTGATTCAATATTGCACGGCGCGTTTGTCCTGGAGCTCGAAGTGTTGTTGCTGTCTGATGTATCTACGTTTCGGCATTTCGCAGAAGCTAAGGATTAATTGTAATCATTTTTATAATGCGTTCTGTCTCCACAAAATAAAAGTAAAGCCCTCACTGAGGTTGTCTTTTAATTCAATAATGGTTTTTGTCTCGGGTTACCTGGACGACTTCGATGCCAAGGACAAATAGGCTGTTATCCTGTCCGCATTTCCTTCTACAGAGACGTCTGCGCACAACAGTCCTTTTAATATGTTGATTAGGAGCAGATCACTTGACAACCGCAATATGCGACGCAGTTTTGGCAATAAATTTCACACCGACGCTGCATCAAGAACTCACTCAAGATTACAGGTTTCAGTTGAAATTTTTCAGTCATGTTCTGAAGATATGAAAGAAAGTTTCCATGCTTTGTGGATTTCGTGAAACTAAAGATGCCTAATAGTGATATGTATAAAACGTGAACAATTATCTGCGATTAGTTAATTATATAGGTGTCATTAAGCCACTGAATGCAGCAACGCACAGTGAAGGCAGTTACAGTGCACTGCTGACAGTTTTGTACACATAAAAAAAGTGACTTTCCGTGCTGTCAATCTTATTTGGCGGCGGTCTTCAAGTACAAAAGCCGTGTTTAGTAACTCGCGAGGGTGCAGATGGATTTACATCGCGGAGAGGCTTTAAAATTTTAATATACATCCTCCCCCCCTCCCCTGCCCCTATGGAAAGAAAGCGCGCGACTGGGGCCCTGTATAAAAATACGCGCCTCTAAAGCCTCCACAACAAGCGGACGGCAGTTTCGTGCTCCCCTCCTATGCACACGAAGTTGTGCTGCGCGCTGACAGGCAACAAATCTGACGCACGTGACGAGGTCGGAACACCGCTCTACACAAGCAACAAAGATAACGGCACAGGAAGACGAAAAAAAAAAAAGCTTTGCAACCTCCGGATTGGCGATTCAGAGTCATACCGGACGTCAACAAAGATACTGACTTGAGATATGAGAAGAAACACGTTCGTAGGCGCCGTGAATCTCGAAGTGTCGCTCGCATTTATGCTGTCTATATCCTCAGGTTGAAGAGCGCGTTCAGCCAGCTGCACTTGGATATTGAACCCCCAGCACCGAGCGGGCGATGCTGTGTATCTTCACTACACAAGCCACGAAAGGCTACCGGCACGCGGCTACATCCTCGTCCCGCTCAGACAACACTAGCCGATTGTGCGACAGCGCCTGCACAGCCCAAGATGCCACGCACGCACCTGACTCCGACGCCTGCATGCTCGCGCACGTGCGCCGACGAGGCGCGGCCGGATGATGAAGACGACCGGGCGCGCCACAATGGGCGGCCGCCGCCAAAGACAAACAGCGCAGCCGGCAGCGGGGCCCCGTTTTCATCTTGGCAGGCGAGCGAACGCAAACATGGGAGTACACAGTGGCCCGCGCTGCTTCGGATCATATCAATAGCGGCGGAGAGAGCCGCACAGACGAGCCTCTCATTCTCGTCTAGAAAGTGCGTCGGAAGAGGAAAAGAGAAATATATCTCCTACCGGTAAACGGCGAGGGTTGCTGCACGCCGACCGACCAGTCGACTCGTTCGTCGAACGCGCCCCGTCAGGAAGCGCGCGGCGGAGGCGAGAGAATTTTTTTGTTGTCGGAGAGGCGGCACAGTTCCGCGCGAAAGCGGAGTAACGAATAAAACGGAGCGGAAAGGTGGAAGGAAAACAGAGCCGCCGGGGAAAAAGAAGGGAAGAGGGAACACACGCTGCTGCTGCATTCATGGGCGGCACGTGCGCCGGAATGAAAATTGGCTCTGCTTTCTCGCTTAGTATTCGATGCCTTGCGTAGGGTTGGGAGAGGGAAGGTTCTTTATTTTCTCTCTCGGCTGTTTCGCTTATGTCTACCCTTTGCGCTTCGCCCGTACTTTAACTCACGGAATCGCGGATGCGTTGCGGCGATTTATAGTTACGACGGCGTGTCGATGGGAGGGGGGGGGGGGGGGGGGGGGCAAACGTTTTCATTTGGCCGCTCCCAGACCTTACCTGCCGAGTTTATTTTCTTCTCTCGTTTTTTTTTTCCACTCTTACGCGGTCCTCCGAGTGAATTCACCATTGAGAGATTGCGGACAATTAGGGCTCCATGCGGTATGTTCGTCCAATAAATCAGAGCTTCATTAGCAATAAATAAGCAAAGGAAAAATGAACAACCAAGTGTTATTAAAAAGCTGACATCGGAATGAATGAAGAAACCATAGCGGATCAGAAGCCGCTTTTATTTTTGTTATCGTTGCTGCCCTTATTATATTTTTACGCGGCTTTGTCGACATTTGACGCGATAATATTAATTCAGCGCTGCCAACAGTTCGAGTAAGCAGCTTATCGAGAGGCCGTCACTCGAGATAAGCGAAATTAGCGTCGAACCGTACAATTTGTAGGAAAAGTTCGATACACTTGAACATATACATGCATTGTAGATACAGCTGCGAACACGGAAAAATAAAATTCAAAAAAAAAGAAAAAGTGTCGCGCGAATGAAATTTTCCTCCTATTGAAGTGGCAACTAGCATTTTGGTGAAAATCAGACAATTCTAGAAGCGAATCAGTCAGAGGACTAACAACCACGCGCAGAGAGAAAAATAAAGTTATAAAAATGTCCTCCAATAAAAAAAGAAAGTGCCCTGGTTCGATGACATACGTCAGTCAAATCGTGACATCTGTCAGTCATGGTTTCGTTGGTTCACCGGCCTCATGCGCTGTCGAAAACGCGGGCGACGTTCTCGGCCACCCGCGCGCGCACGCACGCTTGCTGGTGCCATCGGCTCGCGACTAGCATGTGCGCGCGATCTGTCACACTACCTCCCAAAGTAACACCCACATTACCCTTCGCAGGGACGAGAAATGCATCGCGCGCGCGCGCCAAGCGCGGCTGCAGGGCGAGCGCCCGACGAAGGCGACCCACACCGGACCGGAAACGAAGGTGGGACTTTCAAATCGCCGCGCAGGTCTCGTGCTTAGTGGCGAAGCCGAACCGCTTCCCGGGATCGGAACCAAAACAATGCCACTCCGGACGCGATCCGCGTAACAACCTCCGCAAACTACTCTCCGACAGTTGGTGTCACGTGCTGTAGGAACTAGCTCAAGCCTCGGGCGAGCGACCGGAAATAAAGCGGAGCATCGATCAGCGTTGATAACCTATCAATAGAGACCGGAGATGCACGCATTGGAGAAAAATATTGCTCCCGCTCTCCCGAAAGAAAACGTCCGGTTCCAGACCCATGAATGTGTCGGCAGTTCCGTATTCGAGCAGGAAACCCACTGCGTCCACGAGATTGACGTCAGAAATTCACTCACCTTTAAACGTGGTAGATCAAATTCACTCCAAAACCGCACTGAAGAGCGAGTGCCTGCAGCCATCTTGGCCCAAGACGAATGACAACTAATTGGCCACGTGACCACGCTCTCCGTCTTTACTCCTAGCCCGATCTGGCGCTTGTGTTACGTCTACTTTTGTAGCATTGGAGACGCCGTACATAGCAAATAAAACAACCTGCGTTACATTTTGTAATAATTGCGCTGGTTTAATATATAATTTGCTTAGAATTTGTAACACTTGAATTTCTTGCGCAGCAAAAGCATCTGCTGTCGAGAGTAGGCGTCCGTATCGCAAAATGGCGGCGTCCGGCAAGTGGCGCGATGGAGATAGTTCGTTTTTAAAGAAGTTGTCATTGCACGGCGACAAGTTTTGTTCCTCCATTCACACGCGGATGCTCATAGCTGTTTACGATGATTATCTTGTGGCATGGAGTCAGCATCAGCAGCGCCTGATTGCTGTCAGAACAAAAGTGTTCTCGAACACGGGTGAACAAGATGAATGTCAGGTGTGCGGCTGTTTGTTGATTTCGTTCGTAGTTTGTTATGCGTGCAAATTTCGTGATCTCTGGTCAATGATCTGCAGGAAATGCTGCTTTCCAATCCGCCTGTGTTTGAAGTCGACAACATTCTTGTCGGCTGCACCAAGCACCTGCTGCTCACTGGGCCACGGGGCATAACTGTTGTAGCGCTACCAAAAACGCCGGCCACTTTGCTAAATGAAAAGGAATTGTGCCGGTGAGCGTCTTGCCAGGTTCTGTTTTTACGTGACAGTAGTAAAATAGACGTACTGGAGTCGACGGACGTCTGTGTGCCATATGTCACAGCAGCAAGCTCGCATTTGCATGGTCGCAGGTCGTGGACGCTTGGGGAACATTTCTTCCTGTGTCACAAGGCTGTCTCCCTCGTCGATGTTGCCTGGCACCCCGACAGTGAATCAGGCTGTCACGTCCTCGCTCTCACGAACGACAACAATTTGAGGTACGTTAGTGGTGGACAAAGACATGTAGCTTTTATTTTCTCAATGAACTGAGTTCTGTGTTAAAGTCGGGGAGCTTCAAAAACTCGTTTTCTTCTTGCTCTCTTTTATGGTACAAACAAAATAAAGCAGTGTTTCAGTCTTAACAGGCTTCTCACCGGAGATGCACGCTGAAACTTTCATTTGTAATTTCATATTGTACTGCGCTGTTCAGTGTGGAACAGTGTAGCTGGAGCTATGCGTCAATGTTGCTGATTGCCTTGTTTAAAGGAAAAAAAAAAGCCAAGAAAAGCTGCGCGTTTTTGAGCGTCATTCATCAACACTAGACTTGGGGAAAGCCAGCTTCATCTGACACACTGGGACATGTGCAGACCATTGCCTCTTGTCTATGATTGTGATGATATTATTAATAGTTCTTGGCACACTTGTGTGGAGAGCATAAATTCGGTGCTACAAAAGACATTGGTGAAAATATGAAGTGATTCTGGCAGATTAAAAACAAATTCTCACTCAGGATGCAGTGATTGATAGAGAGCAACCTGCAGTGCAAGTACAAGGATGCTCTACCAAGAGCAGATACCCTCTGTCCCGAATGTGCTGTTCACATGCTTTGAATATGACAGAAGCCAAACATGCGGTCTTATGGTCGCACAATACAGCTGGTACGTGCTGAAAAGAGTTCAAGATATCAGCAGGGTGCCCATGGGAACTGAAAAGAGTTGTTGTTGCGTGAAAGATGATGGCACATACCCACGGTGGGGGATTGGCCAGGGTTTGGTGCAGATCCAGACAGGGAAGGTCTAATCCAAGTGTATCTCAAACGGCTTATCAATTAAGACGATTGTCCCATAGGCACCCTGCTGATATTTTAATCTTTTTTTTGTGCAGGCTGTATGATATTGCAGAGCCGCAATCTGCTCAGCTGGTGCTTCCACTTGGCGGGAACCAAAGCCTCAGCAATGCCATCAGTGCCTCTGTCGGGGATGCCGCGGTCAGCTTTGACTTCGGTGACTTGTCACCTGGTGGCAAGTCTCGGCAGGTCTTTGTGCTCATGGGAAGTGGAGACATCTACTTGACTCACGTTTCACCACGGGATGACAACAGGTAACAGCTGCAATGATGTTTCAGTTTTATTTCTGTGCCTCCAGGCCGAACCCACTTTGCAACGCTATCCTAATCTTTCTGCGAGGCAGATGACTTTGTAGAATCTTTGAAACTGCCTTGCTTTGAGCTCTCCATTGCAAAAACCCAACATTCTTAGAGCTCCTTGGTTGTGCAAAAGCCTCCTGCCATGTCTCATTTTGTTTGTCATATTTTTTTTATGTGAAACGTCTTTTAATTGAAAAGTATTGATGGGTGTGGCGTCCATTTTTATACCTCAGCTTTTAATGCATTAGCATTAGAATGGCCATTATTGGAAAAAGACACTTTTTTCAATAATGGCCGTTCTAATGCTAATGCTTGTGTGTGAAGTCTCGGTTGGCATGCTTTAAAATGGAGAGGCAAATCTCCTCGCAATCTCGTCTCCACTTTCAGGGGAAATGGTGAAGAGGAAAAACGATGAGGTAAGGGAGGTGATGGGTGGCAAGAGGAACACCACAGTTGCCAATCACTAGAGGTGCGGGGAGAGTGGAGAAGGTGTAAAGTGTGATTGCTGGATTTGATCGGGAGAGTGGAGGGAGGTATGGCATGTCACACGGTGATATGGTGATCTATGGACTGGATCACACTACCAGCTCGCATGGTCTGAATCCGTCAGTGGCTACGGCTGCTCCGTCTGGAGGAACGTCAATACTGTAACACATACTCTGCTGCATAAATCACTCCGATCATCTGTGAATATTTTAATGCAGCAATGTATACTAAGGCTTGCATACCGTGTCCTGACCCACTTTTTTATTTGCACTGCAGAGGTGTGGATAACCCGATAAATTACATCATACTGGTCTTGCGCGTGTTAACAAATTGGTTCTTCTCTCTTCGCCTTCTCTATAATCAGATCCTACCTGCAGCCAGTGCTTGGTCCACTGAGCATGCAGCCTCAAGCGGAGGACAACTATGGCGTTGACGGCTACTCACTCATTTGTCTGCCAGCTCCTGTTCCTCTGCTGGCGATTGCAACCACTGGGGGCACTCTCTACCACTGCCTCGCTATTGGCACACAAGATGTGAGTGGTGTTGACATTCCATTATTTGCTTTGATGTTGTTTTCTTTCAAATGGTCAGTCTACTGCTGGAGATGAGTGATGAAAAATTGCCATGTTTGGGTCAAACTTGCCCTATCCTGGTAAAAATGAGTGCAGAACAGGTGCCTTTTTCAGGAATTTATAATTTAAGTGAGCAGCAAAGGCCTCCAGTGGTGGTGGCAGTGGTAGGAATGCTGTGCCAATTGTGCCACGCTGCACTGTTTAGTTAGCCCTGCTGCATATTGCTACAAATGGGAATGTTTTCATTAGGTTACACCAGTTGTATGCCAATGTGCAATTCCAATAACGTAGCTGAGGCCAGGTGGAGGGGGCTGCACCTTATGCATAGGCGTGACTTATTGGTGTAAATGATTGGTGTGTGATGAAACGGGTGACTTGCAGAACCCAATCACATTTCACTTTCACACACTTTTGAAAATGGTGTTAGTACACAGTGGGCATGCGTTCGGCACATCTCAATGGTACTGTCAACATTACCTGAAGCGAAAAATGATACAAAAAAATATGCAGAAGGACCCATTTGAATGCATTCAAAATGGACAGCAGCAGTTTTCATGCAGCTATTCTTTCTGCCACCTATGCCACTACCAGTCTATGCTTAAAGCATGCCGGATTTGACCTCTTGACTCCCATTGTTGCCTGCTTTGTCTCATATTCCCATTTCCTCCATAGGGTACTATTCCACATGTTGGGCTTTTTTTTTTCAAACCTCATCTACTCATGAAAGAAGTTGCAGAGGAATTTCCATAAGTGTAAAATGTTGCACATGTTGTTTCATGAGAATATGGAGCACAAGAATCTTGGTGCACTTATGACACATGCAACCAGAATTCTCTTATCACAATTCAATTTCCCAGTTGTTTTGTTGTCTGTGCTCATGAGGTTCTGTTTTTTATATTATCTGTTGAAAGAACTCGGGCTTCTGTGCTGCTAGTTGAGAGGCATTTTTACATTCATGACTATCAACGTTTCTGCCTTGATCCCTGGATTTGGTCCGTTGCTACAAAACATGGTGAGGCTGTAACAAATTGACTTTTTGCCTGGTGCAAAGCATGCTCGAAGCACTCATCACCATTCTCACCACTGTAGTGGTGACACGCTGTGTCACCACTCTGAATCGGTATGCTACGCTTCACATTTCATGGATACTACCCAACACCAAACAGAGGGGTAAATTGTGTCAAAGTGCATATTAAGCAGCTTACTTTTTTTTTTTTGCTCTTGGAACTGGTTATAATCTCTTGTGCAGTTTCAAGAAGGTAGCCGTTGATGCTCTGAGTTCCTGATTAGTGTAGAAGCATAAGTTGCTGACCAGCTGGTACATGCTTGACTGAAGTGTCTTCAGGACTTCTTATTGAGGTAAACATGCCCAGTGGATATAGCATATCGGTGAATATGGAATATACATGGAGAGATGCAGGCAAAGAGGGCAACCTACAGCCTTCTCACTGAGGAGGAAATTTGTTGTAATATAAGCAAATTGACCTAGGTTTTTTGAGGCGGAGGAGTGGGTGGCTGGAGGGCGGTTCCAAAAATGTTTTGTGCATACAGGTGCTTCCTTTGGATTGACCTTCTCAACAGCATGTTCCCTGCTTACTGCCATATTTTTTAAGACTGCTACTAGATTTAGAAGGGCCCCCCTTGAATTTGGCGAGTTGTCATATGCAACAGTTAAACCGAACCGTGCCTCCTCGGCTGTGTCAGCTAAAGGAACTGGTCATGAGCTCAATGTAGTGCTCACAAACAAAGCGCAAAGGTGAGCTCCTTTACTTCCGTTAATGTTCCTCAGTCAAGTTATTGCCAAGTAATTCTACAGCCTGCATTGGAAGAGAGTCAGCACCTCGCCTAAGCCTCGCGTTTGGCTGTGATTCGCGAGATGCTTGGAGATTTGAGAAACCCTTAGCGCGACTCCTTTAAGAACTGTGTTGAGCTGGCCGTCTGGCCTCCAAAAAGGTTGCAGTACACTGTCCATATCCTTCCTCTGCAAAGGGAGATGGTAGGCAGGTGACAGAGGTCTCACAGAGGGATTAACACTTGAAGTCGAGTCGAATATTCCTGAAGTACTCGGAGCCATCTTCATTGTACGGACAACTCAATGTAGCGGCCTTGCCCGATAACCATAAGTTGCCATCTTTACTTGGTTGCTAAACATCTTTCAGGCTCTGTGAAGGACTGATTGCACCTTGCAGTGCAGCATGTGGACTCAAGAGGGTCCAGATGTGGGATGTGAATCTTTTCATTACTGTGCCTATTAAAGTCAATGAGCACACAGGTGTGCTGTCATGCTGGAGTGAAATTCAAATGGATGTTCAGCGAGAACAGTTAATCCTTTATTTCTGAGGTTGCAATATTGTAACATAGTTTAAGGAACTAGTTAGGCCTGAAAGCATATGTAAGAGTTGTGGCAGTTGTTTTACCTTCATAAAAGTGTATGTTGGCATTGCTGCACATTCCACAAAATTCTACTTTCTCATTCATGCATTGCTGCCATCAGTTTTGGTCCCCATTGGGTGAAATTTGCAGGAGAATGTATTAACTAATGAAACTAATCATTTTAGTGCCAACTGTATGTATGATCTAGCCAGTGTGACAGTTGTATTGCAATTGAGCTTGCGACTTGCTAATTTTTAGCCACTGGGTAGCTCTGTGAAAGGTATTAATTGAAAGTAATTTCCCCTGAACGCCATGTCTTGTATGTTTTGAATTTTTTGCAGAATTCTCCTCTTGGTGCCAGTGAGGAACAGGAGAAAAATGGGGAAGTAACATTGTACGTGCTTGAGAAAATCAAGCTGGAGTTGACTTTTTCGCTGCCCAGGGCTGAAGAAGAAACCTTCTCCTGCCCCATTCGACTATACAAAGGTAATTGTAGCTGAAATTCATTGCACTTAACTGCAATCACTACATTTGCAACAACCTGATAACTTATACTAATTTGTCTTGTACTGTGGCAGAAATTTTCTGTATTTGCGTTTTCAGAGTCAGGGCTTTCGTTGCAGCAATTTCCATTAAATTCCTGTTGTTTTAATGCATCAGAGTTCATATTTAATCTTGTAAACGTTTTTGCATACCTACTTCAGTCTTTTGTGGCAGAGAAGGTGGCATTGACTAGTTTAATAAAATTATCTTCATAAATGACAAGATATGTATGTTTAATAAGTGTTAAGTTACATAAAATTAATGCCAGTTGAATGTTTCCTTTAATGCATGCAGATAAAATACAGGTTTGTAAAACTAAAATACGGAGAACGCTTGTTATTTTGAACTTCATTAATTTATATTTCTGGATAATTTCAACTGTACAATTTGGTCCATCCACGCTCTTTTGGAGTAGTCAATGGGGTATGTATAGCACAGCCTGTTAGTTTGAGCGTGAATTAGTTCTGCAACTGATAATTTGAACTATGTGTTGTGACGCCTAAGCAGCCAGGGCACACAGACAATCGAGCACCGCACCTGTGAGGATGCACCATCTCTTTGTAGGAGATATGGAGTGTGTAAAAACTACGTGTATGGCCAAGAGAGGTGGGTGGAGGGAGGGAAGCGGTGACGTTCCGGCGGAATTGTGGCTAGGGCAATGTAGCTGCATAACCTCCAAGATTTTTACCCAACTTGCTTGTCGTCTGTGATCTCAAAGGCTTCAATAGCTTGCTGTGTTAGTTTGTTGAGCAGTGGATGATGCGACTAGTGCCAAGATACAGTGAATCACGCATGTGCAACATCGCCGGCACTTGCAAAACCACAGTTGTGCACGAAACCGTGACGTGTGTGAGTCTCAGTTTTCCAGTGCTTTTTGCATCACGTTACCATCCGACTCATTGCAGCAGCGCTGGCAGCAGTTATGCAATGTTAAGCCTATACTGCGTACAACATTGTGGTGATTTAGAAATGTCTGTCTACATTGGATTGTTGTCAAGGCAAGATATCATCTAAAAGCAGGCTTGTTGCAACTTTTTGCAACTTGGGGTCACAAAGCCAGAAAATCGAGCAACATGTGACTGTCTAGCAACTCTTGCCTTTGGGGAGTCATGCAACCTCCACAGTTTGCAAGTGTGAACTTACAAGTCACCAAGGTTGCATGGCAGTTTAGGTCGAAAAGCAGCAGTAGCAGGATGGTCTCGCGCTGCTCAGTCTTCCAGTCTTGCGGCCGTATTCAGAGGTGGTCGCACGACCTTCGCGACTCCAGTATGGCCTTGCACTGCATTAGTTGGGATGTGCTGAACACTGCCCACATCCTCATATTTGAAAGAGGAGGAGAGGGAGCCCTCTGTGCTATGCTCATTTTACAACAGAAAGTGTAGGTCGTTGCCTTCCACGGAAAAAAAAGAAAGAGAGGGTATCACGTAATTTTTTAGAGCAATAAAATTGGGTATTCTCACTGACCACTTCTCGATCACAGTATACCACATTTTCTGTTCACTTTCGTTAGGTCAAACTCCAGTCAATTCAAACTGGATTATATCTGTGAGGAGTTCGAGTTAATAGGCCTTTACTGTACTAATATTCACCAAATCAAAAAAAAAATCATAGAATTGCAAAACTTGTATTGGAAATTGGGTCATGTAGGGTGCTCACTGTTATAATTGGAAAGAAAAACTTGTAGGGTGTGGCAGTGAGGTAATAATTTTAAAGGTTAGTATCCTTACCATCGATATTGCATGCAACATTTAGTGCTTGGAGTATTTTATTGAGGTACAACCCATTTTATAGAAACTTGTGATTTCATGTTCCAGGTCACAATGTGCATGACCAGTCAAAGCTTTGCCGATGAAGAATGCATGTTGTCTTAATCTCTTAACACTCATCGTGTGCCATCTTAAAATGAACTGTAACACATTGCTGTTTCATTTTTTTTCATTCTAGACCCCACCAACCTTCAGCGCTACATCTGTGTTCACAACTCGGGTGTTCATGCTGTGGCCGTGCCATTTATTGACCACCTGCAGGCATTTGCTGAGGACAGTAAGCATTGCCATGATGAATTCCTATGCTAAGATTGGGTGACCATCTGTTGTTGGGTTTTATGCTGTATTTCAAAGCATTTCAACGACAGAAGTCGGTCTTGTTGGTTTGTCTGAGCCTTGTTACAATGCCTTAGCTTACATAATAGACCGGCAGGGGTTGTTCTTTAAGCAAATGTTAATGGATTGCAGTGCATGCACTTTAGGGTGTGTGTGTTCCGAGAGTGCTCATGAACCAGAAATTTTCTACTGTACCATCCATTTGTAGTTTTCTAGTGTCTGGTAATAGCATTTGAACCTATTCCTACTTGGGCGTCATGATTGAAAACCAGTGCCTTAAGCTATTCTACTCCAGATACTCTGGAGACAGGTCTTGATACCTTAGGGCGGGCGCACACTAGAGGGAAAACGCACAACGCAGAACGTTTTCCGCGCGCCGCTTCCCGCACAAGCCCGTTTTTCTCCCGCAGACAGCCTGCTGTGCCGTCCCGCAGAGCGATGGGTCCGGTAGCTATTTTTCCCGTGCCGCTGACGAGAACAGCCAATGGGCGCCAACCGTGAACCGTGACGTCAGTCCCAGTTCAGTGACCCCGTCGGCAAAGGCGGAGGCTGCGCGCGTCCTGCTGGGCACTCGGCGGTTGCTTTGCCGGCATGAACATGCAACTTGAGACGGTGCAGAAGCGACGGTGTAGAAGCAGCGAACAAACAAGTATAAGTACGTTTACTGTAGCCAACAGCTCATCGTTCGAACCAGCCATCCTCGTGACAAAAAGGGCGACGGTAGGAGAGTAGCAGCAGACGATCAAGACGATGACGCGGGAAAAGAGTGTGCTTTCCAGTCTACTCTGGTGTCACGTGACTATCCCCTTCTCTTTCTGCTCGTTCGGGTCCTCCCTCAATGCCTCCTCTCTCTACATTGCAAGACAACCGCAGCGAGAAAACGCGCCCAGTGTGAGCGTCATTCCGAGGAGCTGCGACGCAGCGTCGACATTGACGCTGTGCCGCTGCGGGAAGTTTCCCGCTAGTGTGAGCACGCCTTTAGAGAAACCCTTGTGACAATGGGTGCGTCATACATCACTTGCATAAAGTATGCTACTGGATACTGCAGGAGCAGGTTAAAATGAAAGTATCAGGGAAAGTACTTGTTTTAAAATACACTCTACAATAACTAACTGCACGTTTTTAAACAGTGCTACTGCAAATGCTAGGCAAAAATTTATGCCTCTCTCAACCTTCTTTTCTTACCCTCACTGTTTTTCCTCTGTTGCACATGATGCAAGCTTTTTGTTTACTGGACTAAGTTGAAACTAGATAAGTTTCCCATGGCAGTAGTGGTCGCACAGCTTTAAGTTGTGTGCAAGTGCTTGACTGTAGTAAAATTTTCTTTGCGGCATACTTTCCTTCCAGACACGGAGCAGCAGATGGCATCAAAGCTTTACCCTGAAAGCTCGATAGTGGAAAGCCTGCTGTGTACTCGTGCCTTGGCTAGCAGCAAGCCTGCACCTCCTGTTGGTGTGGCCCTGGTGCCCGACCATCCGGGGCCTCTGCTTGTCATCCTGACGGCTGCCTGGAAGCTAGTAACCATAACCCTTATGTGAGTCGGCCACAGTGCAGTAGTGGTGGGCATGCCTGCTCTGCAGGAAGAGCTGCAGTAGAGAAGGTGTTCTCAATCTTTTTAGCCTCCGGAAATCCCACTGGGCTGTGAAGGTCTTGAAGAACCCAACGTGTCTTAGATTTCGTTCTTTCCTGCCTAATGTGCTTGCAAAAATGAGCATTCAGCTGATATTGGAGTACTACCTAGTTAATTCGGATTTCAAGGGAGTGGAAATAAAAGTCCAAATTATTCGGATTACCAATTGTTTCCCACAAAATTGCCAGAAACCATTCACATCACAGAAAATTTATTCTGTGAAAAATTGAGCAGTGGTCTTATGCTTATAAAATGAGAACTACGCTGTAGCAATGATTTTTCACAGTTCCATCAAATGCTTTTCTGTGTGTGCACTGCTGGGGAAATGATGCCTTCTGTAAGGTGCAGTGCTGTAGCAGCACAGTATGTCGTCCCATGTGGTGGTGTCGCATGCGAGGCTGCTTCACTTGGCTTCACCGCATTAACAGCGATAGGCACGTGATAAGTGCAAAGTTTCGGTGCGCTGAGGCCGGATTCTTGTGTGATTGGCTTTCTCAACCAATTAACCGCATTAACAGCGATAGGCACGTGACAAGTGCAAAGTTTCGGTGCGCTGAGGCCGGATTCTTGTGTGATTGGCTTTCTCAACCAATTGGCTTCGGCCTGCGTAATTGGCTGCCGCGCTGCCCAGTTGCGTGAACTGAAGCCAACCACGCAAGTGTCCGGCCCCTGGAAGAACTGGAACATCACACAGGCGGAAGTGAAGGAAACGTGTGTCAACCAAAGAACGGTGAGATGTTTTCTGAGAATAAAAATAAAAGACTAGAGAAGTGTCAAAGTTCAAAACCAGGTGTGACGGGGCTCGGCTGGCTGACATGCTGCGGCCAGTAGCCACTGTCGTCATGAGGTGGTGTGAAGCTCAGGATAGCAATACTGAAATCATGCAGCCAAACTTGGAGTCAATTGGCAGGGTCCCTCAGACTGTCGCCAAACCTGTTACTGTGCACATGTCAAAGGTGCACAGGCTGCAATGCACCATGAAATTGAGCTTGAGGAGGGATAATTCAACAATCACTTGCCATGCTAGACTTGCAGGAGGGATAATTCAACAATCACTTGCCATGCTAGACTTGCACAAGCATTGGCCAGGGCTGTCTGTGTGGCAGTGGACTGTGTGCGCTCAGTGATGCCCTAGCATGCTTCGCATCAGAGCTGCAGCAGAAGGTGCTTTGGCGCAAGCCATTGTTTATCATAAAAGGCCTAATCTTGTTACCAGTTTACAACAACTCGGTAACCTTCAGCAGCGAAGCGAGAGGGAAGGCAGGCCAGGACATTGGTTGTTGCACAAATGAGTTACAAGTCTCTGGGTTCCACTGTAGTCGGGGAAAAAAACAGAGTGAAAAAAATGTCCCTTTCACGTAAGGGCTGCACCCCACAATCATTTTGAAAAAATTTAAGGGGCGCTTAATTGCATTATGTGTTTTCAGTGTGTTAGCATGTACCGATGTAATAGGTGTGAAGTTTCTAGGCAGACTTTGCCTATTTGTCTCTAAAAAATGTTTCCGACACACCACTTCAATGTTCTGCTTCTGCTGCTTTGTCGTTGAAGCAGAATCACTTGTAGAAGGTCCAGGATCCATTGGAGCACGTTACAATTTAAACAGCTCACCTCATGAGGCACAATCCTAACTGCCCGTGAAACTTCTTCATTCTTCTTCTTAGTCATTCTTTCATTTGAGTCATTGATCATCATTTGATTTTGCTGAGTCATTCATCATTTTTCATTTTCGCTGAGTCATTCTTAGTCATTACTCATTTTACAAAGTCCCTACTTTAATAACGTTTTTTTTTGTTTAGCTGGGTTCTTCCCATGGCAGACACCTTCTGGCCTCTCCCTGCTCTCTCCTACAAGTGGAGAGGGTGATCTCTCTCCACTTTTGCACCTGCCAACCGTGGCAAGTGGCCCTTCCGTGTATGCAAGCTTACATAGGCCGACATCTGTTGGTGCTCACAATGGGACCTCTTACGCTGACACATTTAAGAAAGTGTGGCGCTTACGCGATTGTACACGGTAGCTTTATATGCTTGGCAATGGACAGTTGGACCTGTTGGGATATTAACAAAAAAATAATAATAATAAAGCAAGTGCACAGAATCACTATCTTATCTGTTGCATGTGTCTGTGCCTCCTATGTTTGTGCTGTCATTTTCTCCACATACAAGAACCCTGTCTTTGTGCCTTTTGAAACTGCAGGCAGGGTTACCAGAGCTACATGCCAGCACTGCTGTCTCAGAGCCAGATAGATGCGTCGCTACAGAGTGAAGAGGGTGCAAGCGGCGGAGGAAGCCTGCTGGTCCATGTGCAGCAGCTGCTGGGGGGCCGCAGCCTGCCACAGCTTTCGCAGGCAGGGGAGGATTGCACGCCTCAGCAGTGCCTCGAACTACTGCTCACAGCCACACAACGCATTCGTGAACACTGGCTCCAGAAGCTTGAGGCCTGCCAGCTGCTCATTGCTCGCAGGTTAGACAGTCATCTTGGAGAGCATTCTCATTTACCTATTTACTCACGTAATGAACCCACCTTTTCTTTTCATTTTTTTTTTTGGAAACATTGACATCACTTTTCGGGGAGGGTTCATTACGTGGCGAAAAATAAAAAGGATGACAGATTTTTTTGTAAGAGTCGAAATGTCATATTATGCATCCGTCAGTCCGCCTGCCCGCCCGCCCGCTTGTCCATTCGTCCATTATTAACAAAAGCATACGGCCGACAAGTTGCGTCCCTGCGTCACTCACGTTCATATGTTGCCGGTGTTTAGCATCGTACGCTTCAAAAGATGTTTGCTGTGCCGCAGTGCGATCCTGTGATTTTGCTGTAAGTTGGCGGCGGCGGCCAATCACGGCGAGGTAAGTCACGTGGTGGTCAGGAGGCGTCGTTTTTTACGTGAGGTTAACAAAAAAAAGTAACTTCTCATCGATAAAAGTTGGGGATGGGTTCTTTATGCTAGTGGGTTCAGTATGCGAGTAAGTACTTCTCACTGTTTAATTTGTGTCACTTCAATAGAGGGCGCCGCCGCGGTGGCCGAGTGGTTATGGCGCTCGGCTGCTGACCCGAAAGACGCGGGTTCGATCCCGGCCGCGGCGGTCGAATTTCGATGAAGGCGAAATTCTAGAGGCCCGTGTACTGTGCGATGTCAGTGCACGTAAAGAAAACCAGGTGGTCGAAATTTCCGAAGCCCTTCACTACGGCGGCTCTCATAGCCTGAGTCGCTTTGGGACGTTAATCCCCCATAAACCATAAACCAAACTTCAATAGAGGTGCATGAATTACTATTAACTGCAGAAATTGGCTGCAAGTTGAGTCAAATAATTTTTATTACTTCAAATGAAAATGCCAGCAGTTTTAACCGAGAATGAAATGCTTTCTGTTTTTAGCATGGCTGCGAGAAGAAAGAGATTTAGTTTGCAGAAAGCAAATGGCTGTGTGGTGACTGCCCTCCCATAAGCTGGGCACACAGTGTTGCTCCTGCAACTGAAACTTATGTAGTCAAGGGACTCTTAACTCTGGCTAAGGGTGTATCAGAAGTTGAGTGCAAAAAAGTGAGTGCTTGCTGGTAGGGGAGTATGACTGTGGTGACAGCATGGCAATGGAACAGAGGTGACTTGGGAAGTGATATTTTTTGTGAAAAGGTCAGCATCTGCCAATGACATAAGCATGAACTACTGTAGTTTCTGGTATACAGTCCACACCCAGTGTGTAGTGCACAGGGCTCAAAATTGTTTTTTTTCTACTCCACACTCTGTACATAGCACCAGGTTGGGCATTTTTGGTGCTATATTAGGTGACATTGAAAAAGAAAATGCTGTACAGTCTGCACCTATAGATAATCCACAAAGGCCAAAATTATAAATTCTGATTATATATAGCTGTGCCTGGAACTAAGCATAGAACCAGAGAAGCTGGGCTTTAGTGGCCTGTGAATTCTGTAGCACGTAGGGAATTGATGATGATGATGATGATGAATATTTATGGCACCATGGTCCAATGCTTTTCGTCGACACAAGATGGGGTAAGAGACCCACTTGCCAAGCATTTCACTTCATATAAACTGAGCACCTGGCCAGGGAAAAGCTCGCAGCCATTATATTTTACTGGTCGGTACCCTGCAGGCGCTGGGGATTGAACCCCGCATCTGCCGCATGCCAGGCGGATGCTCAAACCACTAGGCCACTACTGTGGTACATAGGGAATTGACGAGGGCTAGAAATTGATCTGCTAGAATGCGAAATTACAGACTTCCACTGTTAGGGCATTCTCTGAAAAAAAAAAAAAAAGTGAAAAAACAAGGTCAACCGTTTTTTTCCGACTAGCTTTGCTTTGCTCTCGTCTTGTTTGATTCTTTTGCGGCTCATTGAAAGCCTTCTTGCAACAAAAAACGAGCATTATATTTGCTGCATGCAGGACCCAGGCTGCTCAGGACCAGCGAGACCTACAGCTGGAAAAGCTAAGCAGAGTGCTGGAAGATTTGGCTGCGCTTCAAAAACGTGACAAGGAGCTCCGATCCAGATATGAAACCGCTTACTCAACACAACAAAGGCTTGTTAAAAGGTGTGCATCTTTAGTGTGCTTTCTTTATTAAGGTTATGCTGAGGAAAGAGAAAAGTAGTTATGTATCTTGTTTAATGCGAACTTCAAGATGACGGGGAAAAAAGTCCATGTCAGCACCTGAAAGGTCGAATTATGGAATGGGCTCCAAGACATAACTGTTTGCATCATGCTAAATTAATTTATTTGTCAAAAACCTAGAAAATGATTGCCTGCTTTTGAGACTAAAATGTGCATCAATGACGACCTTCACAGTTCCATGAAATTATTTTCTGTATACACACTGTCGGGAGTGTCGAAGCGAAACTGTTCCAAAATGACGCATAGTGGCATCTGCAACCTCTTTCACAGTGCAACGCACCAACAGTGTAGCCTGCTCACAAGTAGCAGCATCGCATGTGTGGAGGCTTCACTGCACAAAGAGCAACAACCAGCACATAACGAGCGCACAGTTTCGGCACTGTCAAGAACAGAAGGGTCATGCGGACGGAAGTGAGGGAGACTCACTGACACTGGGACAGCCAGCCACCTTCTGAAAGGAAAAGAAAAGACCAGCGACGCACTGGACAGCGTTTGAAGTGGCACGCAGCTGGGCTTGGCTAGCTCGGTGGCTGATTCACAGGCCAATAGCAATCATCGCTGCGGTGAAGTGCAAAGACGAAACTATGTCGTTGCACTATTTTTCGTCCTTGCAGGGGCCCTCTGATTGTCGTCACACCTGTCGTTGCGTGCACGTCAAAGGTACACTAATGATATGCGTTGCACCTTAATTATGGAAATTCAGATGATTGTGTGCCATGCCAGTTGCGCTTCAACAAAGCGTACTCTGAGCTCCCATTAGCAAGGGTCGATTTATCAAGGGTTTATGGTAGTTTCATTGGCATCCTAAAAACAATAGTTGACTCCAAATGTATTGTTAAAATGCTTGCTGTGACTTGCCTTGCATTTCTTGTTTGGGGATGCATCCTTCATTACAGCTAGCACTATATGCTTCAGCTTTTGTCTTTGTTTACCCTAAATATGCCTTCTGCACGCTGCATTTCTATGAAAAATGCAAATGCACATGCTAGATAGTGTACATATTTCGAAAGCGGCCGTGCCCTCCTACAGACAAGAAGGCACACACCGAAATTTCTGACACTGTAACACAAAGCTGGCTGAGAACCGAACACTGATCATCTTCCAGGGCTGCGCTTTGCCACGATGTGCAGGCTGCTTATTTTACCTTCTGAGCAGTCATTAGGCTTTGTCAAGTGCTGTGCAGTGTCTTTGAGTAAAAACAAAATGTATAATTTGGAAAAGTTTGTGCACCTATGGGCCCTTTGCCAAATTGCAGAAATCAGCTTCTTTGTATAGTGTAAACCCCTTTAACATGGCAGCCAAACGTGTTTGGGGGGCAGAAATTGGGTGCAGCGCTGGAGATTGTCAGAAATGATGCCGTGCGCCTTTCCCGCATGCTTCTGCCTTGTGTTGCTGTGGGGATAAAGGAATCAAGTGCAGCTCTGCCAAGCCATTGCTTCCCAGGTTAAATACATCCTCCCCATGTTGCATTCATGAAGGAAGGGTGAAACACAGCTTTGCCAAGTGGTCTTCAATGCTGCACCTAACTTCTGCTCCTAGGATGGGCTGCACCACCAAGTAAAAGGGGTTTTGCTATGCAGGAAGGCTGGCTTTGGGAGTTTTGCCAAGTGTTTTTTGAGCGGTGGGAATACTACTTCCCACTGGTTCATCGGAAATTTTGGTTAGAAAATCCTGATGTCTTCACAGTAAACTTCTGCATCCATGTCTTGTGTAAAAAACCATGTTAGTAGCCCCTGAACCATGTGTGAAAATTTGCCTGAGAAATGGTTAGATCACTACACCTTTAAAGCTGTCCTTTTTGTATTTCCTGTTTCCATTCTCTGAATGAGCACAGCTATGGCATGTGATGAACACATGGGGTGTCCTTCATGTCATGCAGGGCAGAGGATGTGTTGCACCAGCTCCATTGCCAGGTGCCTGTCCTCTCTGCCGCCGAGGAGGGCATGATAAAGGAGCTGAAGACAATTGAAGAGGAGCTGAAAGGGTATAAGGAGTCGCTGGAGGAAGCTCAAGCCAAGCACCGGTACCAGCAGCAGGGCAGGGGTGATCAGGATCAGGAACCTAACATAACGGTTGGCCGTGGCAGTCCGGCAAGACTGACACCCACCCAAATTACACAGATTCGCAAGGCCCTCAAAGAGGAGTGAGTTTCCCTTCATGCCACAGTTCCCTGCCCTGAACCAGAGCAAATGTGGCTTAGTCCTCTTTAGTCACCTCTTGTTGTTTGCAACAGTCTGGCACATTTGTGGCCACCTTGTGCTCATTGCTGTATCAGTCATACTATATTTCCTGACACCGAGCTTTTCACCTTGTCTGACGATGTAGCCACATGACTTATAACTGGAAGAATGGAGTTGTTGCTTTCTTTCATATTAGCAGCAGTAGATGAATGAGGAACTTTCTTTAATGTAAATGGTTTCGCTTTGTCACTGTCATAGCAGAAAACCTTCATGTTGCTGTCTAGAAAGAAAGTTGTCTAGCTACCACTTAATCAAAGGGGCACATAGGCCAGGGGACAGGTGCACATAAGATTGGTGCAGTGGGAGGAAATGCAGCCATTGGTGTCACATTTCACCCTGAGAGAAAGCATTTATGCACTACAGAACGACCAACTACTCTGTGCAATTTTGATTGCCTTTAACGATGGACATGTGATTAGTCTCATAATCAGGGAAGATGAATAGGAAAGCACAAATTTTAGGCCTAGCATTGTTGCTTTTGTTTTGCCTGAAGTGGCGATGTGGCTGCAGTACCACCAGATTCTGGCTTCGCTATTCTTTTTTTTTGAGAGGTTCCACCTTCTAGCATTGCCTGTCAGGCTGGTTCTGTGTGCTATGTAGAAGTGGCATGGATGGGACAGCCCCTTATCTCTACCTCTTTCTGCGTGTAGCGTAGGGAGGTGAAAGAATGGCTTTCAGAATACCCAGTATTGTCACATTAGGGAGCTTACTTGAGTTCCACTATTTATGAAAGCTCTAAACAACAATTTTGTGGGCATCAAATTGATGTTCAAGTTTACGGCAGCTGTTCACAGCGTTCATTGCATTTTATCTCAGCTACGAAATATATGTATGGCATGGTAAGTGGGGTTTTACGTCTCTCAAGATGCATATGTGTTATGAGAGGGGGCACCTGTGGTAATGTTACGGAAGTAGTTTCTGTGCATATTAATGAACAGTAATAAATTACATTTGTAATGAGGACATACATTTTCAAGGCTATAGAAGTGTTTTGCCTGTTTTTTAAAGGGCAGCTTGAGAGTTTGCTTCACCATTTTCAGATGATGATCACATTATATTAGAGTCCCCTCCCTTCATGGACATGTTTTTTAAAATACTGAGTGGTGCAAATTTAAAAGAGAAAAACTGCGAACCAAAATTGAGCCTAGCTGCATGATCAGAGGCAGTGCTGCATGTGAGACAATATTAATGTTGCAAACATCAATGGCAGAACTCTGGTATGCACATTGAATGGCTAAAGTAGTAACTGCAAGCACTGGCCACATTTGTAAAATGTCCGAAATGACCGAATATATGGCTGATAGTTTTTGTTCAGCTAGTCAGGAGCAGGTATCAACAGGCATAAAATGTTTGCGACGTCAAAAATGCAATGTTGCCAGCAGAAATGGTCTAAACTGAGGTCACGAAAATGGCGAGTTTCAAAATTGATTTGTGCAGAATCTAAGCACCAGACTGTAATTTGACAGAGATGATCAGCGCAGAAAGAAAAACCTATGGTAGAAGTTATCAAAATAAAAGACCCCCCCACAAAATCTTGTACAGCTGCCTTTTATTTTTTTTTTCAATTTGTTGATTATCAAAACATAACGAATCGCACGTTACTCATAACACAAAATTGTTAGTTAACATTTATTACCTGAAGACCATGTATGTACCTCTCCTGCAGTTTCTAGTTAACACATTGCCTTAACTCTCTTTAAAGTGGAAACTGTTGCCTTTTCCAACAATCCGCCATGAGAGGGTGTACCAATGCTGGGCGGAAAGATTTGCTGCTTTAAGTATTGCAGCCACTTAGCTTCGTGTTACTTTTTTTGGTTATTATGATATACTTGGGAACACCTTTTTTTGTTGCACTGCAATGGAAAATGTACTTCTGAAGTAGAGCGATCAACTTTGAGGCTTGTGGAGTTGGCTCGTAAATGCATAACAGCAGCATGCTTGTGAAAACTGCACTTCTGTGGAGGGGAAGTGCAAAAGGTGCCCGTGTGTGCTGTGCAATGCCAGTGCACGTTACAGAACCCCAGGAGATCTACATTAATCTGGAGCCCTCCACTACGGCATCTAACATAGCCCCTGTATATGGCTTTGGGGCATTAACCCCGCAATTTGCAATTTTCTCGTCTTGTACTTGAACCTTTTACTGCAGTGCCACTTAATTTTGCCCCTGAATGCAGACCTTTGTAACCTGATTACCAGATTGTCGAGACATTCTCAAACAGTTATCAAGACGAACTCACCAGTCTGGAAGCCATTTGCTTGAACCAAATATTGCGAGGACTGAGGCATACAAGCATAGTTTTTTTCCGTCGACCGTATCAGACTGGAACTCTCTTCCGGGGGCCATTTTCCTGTCCTCTAGTTTTAGTAAAGCTCTTGAAGATTCGTTAGAGTGATTGCGTATTGTACCTTTTTGTTAATATTATTGATTACAACCTCGTGAACTGTCTTTTCTTGTGCCATTCTTTGTTTACATGACTTCTGTTGCTCCCCCTGCATGGGCCGTGAACGTTCGCTTGCAGTATTCTGAAATAAATATTGCTCGCTGGACTGCTTTTCATCACCTGGCACCGCTCCCTGAGTGTCGCCTTATTCACTAAGCTGCTGCACGCCCCTCCTGCAGGCGCAGTGGATTGGTAGTGCCAGGTACAAAAAGCAGTCCAGCCAGCAGTATGGCAGCAATCAGGTTAAAAAGGGCTATAGCACTGACCCCAAATTGTAGTGTTTGTGCTGGTTGGTGCTCACAGAACACATGAATTACATCATTTACTTTCTTTTCTATTTATTTTCCACAGGGGCGATATGATAACAGAGCTGGTGCAGAAGGTGTCTGCCTTGATGGACTAACGGAGCGTCCATCGTTTGTACATAGGCGCCATAGGTCAATAAAAATGATTTTATTGCGTGGTCCAGTGGTCTCGTTGGTTGTAGTGAACCTGTACATGGTCATTCTGCAGATTCTCGTCTTGTGTTGAGTGGAATAATTCAAGACCTTTTGCTCGATAAAGCTGCTCTGCCACGTAGTACACGCTGGCGTGTAGAACCACCTGTAAACAGGACCACAAAAAAGGGTGCCCTATAAGTGAGGTCAATGGATAATAGTTGACATTGCTGCTCTTTGTGTGTGCCAGGTTCTTGGGTAGATAATGGAAGGTAGTGTACCGTTCATTCGGCAGCTGGTAAGGACCTTTAGGGCGAAGGCCTTTAGGTCAAAAGATGCTTTCACATTCACAGCATGTAAGGACCTTAAGTACCCCCTGCAACTGCACGATATTCCGTGCTTTGCCATGCTAAGTTATCTGCCAATTTTTTTTTCACAGTAAACGGGTGATCACACTTGCTGGCTGCATTTAACTTTGTGGCAAAAGCAATGGAAAAACTTGGAGCCAGCTTGGTTTCTCTGTGAAAAATTCTTTCGCAGGGAGGGGTGTAGTCACCCTCAAAATGACACTAAAGGAAAATACCGAGGCGCAAGATGCCTGCAACTGCTTCCACTCGAGTGAATTCTCCGCCAGCCATGGTCAATATGTAGTTTTCACGCGCAATGCCACTATTTTCCAGTACCAGCTCGTCGCAATGAGCGAAAGGTAACCTGGTGGTTGCTGCCAGGGCATTCCAGCCAATGGCGTCGACCAATTTTCATGACGTTGCAGTTAATCCATGGTTAATCCCCTGTCACGTTAGGTTAATCTTCTATTACGCTAGTTTCCTAAAGGTTAACTACTGATCAACCATAGCGTCGTGAAAGTCTATCGACACCACTGGCTGGAGGGCCTCTTTTCGGGAAGCATTTGCTGCTTCGTTATGGAGTTGTAAAGGAGTGTAGAAGGGGAAACTACTCCCGTTTTGCATGCCACCCAGTCAACCCAATTGAAAAGTCGTGCTCTGCAAATTCAGAAGTGCAACCCAAGCACAAGCTCCCGGGTTCATCCACGGTCTTGCACATGAATGGCGAGGCGTCTTGATGGTGATCAGCAGTATTTTGGTGTCATCTGTTGATAAATATCGCAAAAGGAGGAGGAAGAATGAGCTTTACTGGAAAATAAAAAGAATTTAAAATTGACAGGACACTTACCGTCTAGTAATCCGAGATTTGGCCACAGCTATAAAAAGTATTGATATTTTACGACGTGTTCAGATAAATATGAGAGCAACTTCATATCTTTATAGCTCCAGGCGGGTCTCTTTAGTTTTCCACACACACCCGTTTTTCGACTTGCTCTCCTATCCATTGCGCCACTCTAGGCATCCGGTGCCACCGATGACTCCAGAGGCATGTTTCGCAGCAGCTGTCGCAGATGGACCGTGCTACGTTCCTCCGCTCTGGCCATACTTTCCCTCCTCCTATGGTAACCGCTCTCCAGGTTACATATTCCAGTCTTCTTGACATACCAGCCTCCTTACACGGTACCCTCCTTCCTGAGCAACTACCCTTCATGTGGCTCCCGTAGCAACCACCCTCCGCTTGCGCCTTACGCTCTCTCCGTACCTTCTTCCTTCCACGGCAACCACCCTCCATTTAAGCTTCCCTGTGCTCTCGCTACCCACTTCCCATGGTAACCATTCTACGGCTGGCAATTCCTTCGCTCACATCCTCCTCCTTCCACAGTAACCACCTTCCGGACAGTTCCCGCGGTAACCACCCTCAGATTACGCTTTCCTGCGCTCTCCCCATACTCTCCTCCTTCCAGGGCAACTATCATCTGGTTGGAGATTCCTCCGCTCTCGCCACATCCTCCTTTACATTGCGCGGACCGCTCCCTTGGTAGCCACCCTCCGGTTACGCCTTCCTACTCTCTCCTTCCAAGCGGTAACCGTTTTCCTGCCAGGGTGAATACCCTCCGGCCACTGGTTGCGTTTTACGCTGTCACCATACCCTCCTCTTTCCAAGGTAACCATCCTCTGGTTGGAGATTCCTCCAATCACGCCACTCCCTCCTTCCACAGCAGTAACCTTCCGGGCGGCTCCCTTGGTAACCACCCCTGTTTTACGCCTTCCGAAGCTCTCACCATACTCTCCTCCTTCCAGTAACTACCCTCCGGGTAATTTACATTGCAACCACCAACCAGTTGCGCCTTATGCTCTTCCATACCCTCCTCCTTCCAGAGTAGTCGCCTTCCGGATGGTTCCCGTGGTATCCACCCACCGGTTACACATTCATCCGCTCATGTCATACCTTCCTGCTTCTACAGTAACCCCCCCCCGAGCGGTTCCTACAGCAATGCACCCATGGTTATGCCGAAAACTACGCCATACTACTACTACAACGCGAAACCTAGGAACGGGTGCTTAACATCTGTTGTTATAAAAATTAGAGATACTGCGCGAGATACTGCGACGTTGTGACAGCCTGCGCAAGATATCGCATTTAGCATAGCGTGTACCGCTACTACCTACTGCCTACCGTCGCCCGTCGCTCCTAGCGCGCTGGTTGATCACGGCAAGCAAGGAGCGCGCGCTGTTGACTGGAACATGGCGCCATCTGGCGCCGCCGCCCGGTGATCCTCCACAAGCTGACGATGCGCACTGCCTGCTAAATGTGAAACGAACGCATCCTTCCTTGGGACCGAAACGAACGCTTATAGAGTGCAATGGCTCGATCGGATCGATTCCGCAAAGCCACTCTCAGATACATAGAGAGTAGCCATAAGCGTTGAGTGCTATAAAATAGGTCATAGGATGTTTACAGAGAGGCGCAAAGTCCTTCGATGCAAAAAGTAGCCAGAGCCTCTGGTGGTGTATTTTTGTTTTACTTGCTATACAGAGCTTTTATCTAGGGCAAACAAGTTGGTTTTGTTAGCGTAATATAAAACACAAAAACTTGACAAAACGTATCTTGACAAAATATGTCGCCACCACATTGGGACTGTCTTTGCGTGCTTCCAGCACATGCTCTCGGCGATATGCTTCCGATTTGTGCAGTCCACGACCAAGAAGTGCTGTGCCTGAGACCTTGCCACTGAGGACGGCATTGATAAATGGATACAAATATTTTAATTGGCAAAAGACTGTCGAAAAAGGTTGCTCTACAATGAATAAAGTGTGCGCTTGCACAGCCCACTCAAGAGTGGCAACAACGTAGCTCCAGAAACGGAAATGGCTGTCGACATGCAATGCATAGGGTGAGGGAGCATTTTCCTGCTCCCCAGCTTGCCTTCAGTAAAATGGTCTATATTGCCCTGCGTAGGAAGAGAAGGCGTGTTTTAGCAACCGTAACTTCTGAACCATTGTCAAAAAAGTTTTTGCTTGGTATAGTGCTGTCTTTTCCTCTCCACAGTCTCTAAGTTACACCATCACTCATGAATACCACTTCGTTCTGCCTCGCTATTCCACTCACTTTCCTGCCACTTGTGCATGAGCTGGCTTACTTCAGACACATTGGCAGTGAAGACAAAACTAACTATACCTGCTTTCTTAATGTTCCTTTCGAATCTGCAACCATACTAAGTTCTGCATGCACTATCTTACTCAGAGTGCACTTATTTAGAAAAGTTAGCTCACAATGTGAAGCGAGCTGTGAGGAATGCAATTTACACACAAGGTGAGGTATGTACTGAAGTTGAACAGCTGTAAGGTATGATACATTGCTAACCGCAGGCAACTGCTAGAAAATGGGGAATCCTTGTCTTTGAGGCTTGTGGGAATGCTGTCAAAGGAAAGCAGCTTAATGCATGAATTGCAAGGTTGTTGTCGTTTCCATATATTTAATCCAGACGATGCAACTACGAAACTAATGTTGGTGATGGAAGGAGATGTTGACAGAGAATGTAGAAACAAAACAAACAATGGCAGAAACGGGAAGTTCTCTTAGTTACAAGGTTTTAATCAACATTCTTCATAAAAGTGTACAATTCAAGACGCTGCACTGCACAGTTGGGCCATGTAAAAAGGATCTAAAATGAGCTAAGGCTGTACACTTGTTTTATACACAACACTGCTGGCCCACACACACACACACCTGCCGTAGTGCTTTCTATTTACATGTTCCGCAAGAGCAGCGTAGCGTCCACTGCGGCTGACTTGGTGTGCATGAAGCCTCTTGTTTTTTTTTCTTTTTACATAGATGTCTCCTATCGCCCATATAGGTCATGTATACCTCGTATTTTGTATGTATTTATATATGTATACATTTTATATATATATATATATTTATAATATGTATAATATGTAACAAGGCTAAGTAGACACATTGCTCTTTGAACCATTTAGATACAAAAAAGGGGAGAAAAAAAACCATGCTTCACCGAAATGGCTGCATTATTTACAGGCACAATAAATAGATTTGCAGAAAAAAATAAAGGCACAACAAAAAAGACCACTGACATCCTGTCCCCTTTTCATCTTTAAATAGTTTACACATACACAATAATAATACACAGCTGAGCTGATAGGAGAGGGAGCACAGGGAGGGAGAGAATTCATATGTACAACATGGCTGACATGTTCTCACACGTCCATCTCGTTTGTTACCTCTTGTAAATATTAATCACAAGGCGAGCATTATATTTATAATCAACATATTTATAGCTCATTGGTTGCACAGTGCGATGCCTTGAGCTCAGTGGCACGTAAATTCATTTCATTTCTCGCCTTTTGGTAAAAACAAAAACAAACAAAGTCTCACTTTCCCTTTTCAATCTCTGTGGCTCCCATGCTGATATGTTTTTACTGCGTTTTTTTTCCCCTCGTTTATCAGTCAATGCGAGGCATGTCGCCCTTTTGTTCAACCTAAGAATTTGTAGCATGCATCACAACGCCAAGGCCGTCTCAAAAAGAGTTATGTCTCACGAAAAATGACAACACATTTTTGCAGCTACCAGCCAAGTCATCATAAGAGGCCAAGAGAAGAAAGGGCTCTAAATTGAGAAAGCTTGCTGCTTAGCTGCTGTTATTGCAGTTTCACCCCATAACCTGTCCGCAATGTGTGAGAGAGAGAGGAAGAAAGAAAAAAGAAAAGCTCAGGCAAAACACCTATCTCACCTATATCCTGTCAGCCACAGCAAGCAAACATGCTATCCCATGCTGCTTACCTAAGTGCTCTCGGTAGTATACATATATTATGTGCATATATTAACAACACAGCTGATGTTTCGAGAAGGCAGCCTCAGAAATGAGCAAAACAAGAACATTTTTTTTTTCCTCTTTCTCCTCCCTGCCGAAAAGGAGGCAGAAACTGCTTTTTTTTACATTTGTACAGGAGATGCTGCATCCTCTGCAAAACTCATGAAAGAGCATGGAAGGACAGAAACACTTAACTGGCAGCCTAGGCAGGTTGGGGAGATTGTGGAGCGAAACAAGAATGCCACCGAATGTAGAGGAAATGTGCAGTGCACGATAATGAGAATCGCTGCGCAAGAGAAGTCAGAACTAAACATGTGCATCGCAGGTGATGTTCCATTCAGCAATGGAAGCAGCTGCCGCCGACTCACTTTTCCCTGAGAGTAGCAACAGAACCATTCACACGCACTGATGCACCGTCCTTGCCAAAAGTAACCAGGCATCAGGTTGCTGTGCAGCGGTGCCCTTACGGCACCGCCGAAGACCAAAAGGTCTCAAAAGGTGAGGACAAGGGTTCTCCTAACCTCACTTGGATTGAAAGTTTAAGGTGTGTGCCATAAGTGATTTGCCACCCACCAAGAAACAAACACCGCTGCTTGTTTACTTTTGGCAAAGACAGCACATCACACAAAGGGCAACAGGTATTGCTTTGATGACTATGGCCCCACCCCCCATGCGTAACACAGCATCACATCGGTAGCCTTCTGAATAGCAGCCAAAGATGGTTTCAGCCAGGTCACATTGCGTCTTTGGCTTTGCAAAAGTTGTCTGGAGGTAAAAAGTGCACGTTTTCCCAATGCATTACCATAAGAACTCTTCTGTGACATAGATTTAAATGACTGTGGATCATGACAAGAGACCTGGTGTATGCTATGCCAAGTATGTTACTCTGCCTTGTACACCTACAAGGAGCTTCTTTCAGAGTGTGTGTGACATGTGGCTGTTCAGCACTGCACAAATACCACAACCAGATATTGCTCTCCAAACCAAACAATGCTTTGTGAAAGAATGCAGAGCGCCTTTGAGAGCAGCACCTCTCAAGACAAATTCAAGCAACAAGGGAAGATGAAAACCACCCATCTTGGCCCCACAATACAAGCTTAATCTCACGTTACAGTTTTGGTTTTTCCAGCACAACATTCGACCCTCTTTAGCACTTTTACCTCAAAATAGCTTCACAAAATGCAACAAGGGCAGTGCATGGCAACTCAAGACTCGAGAAACGGGTTCGCGATGTGAAAGGAGCCAGTGAACAAAGAAAAAAAAAAAGCACAGGTACAGGTTGAGAGATGGAGGATGACAGCATCGATATGGTATATAACAACAACAAACAACGTGCGATGGCAGCGCTCACAAGATGGGGAGAGAAGAAACAAAGGGAAAACACCTTCCCTCCTTGCACCGGCTGTGTCTTCCCACTTTCCCAGAGCTGCGGCTGCACCAACACAGCCCCACTTTTTTGCACCGGGGCACCCACAGCTTTAGATGAGACAGGGCACCAGCTGCCCTTTTCAGAGTAGTGCCTCCACGGCGTGGTAAAGCTTCATCAGGTTCTGAATGTGTAGGGGCAAGCATGACTGCCTGTCGTGACGGTGCGGGTCCAGGGACAGCCACGACAACGTGTTGTAGCCTTCAAGTACATATCTGAAACCAGGGTCAAAGGTCATAGCATCAGCAACGCAAAGGTCCATCAAGGGGAGACACTGGTCTTAATACAAAAATTTTTATTATCAGAGATACTGTAATGAAATTAAGTATGGACATGTATTTCTTCCTCCTGTATTCAAAAATGCAATTAGTTTCAGCTTATCTCAATTAGTTCTCTACTTATGGAAAAATAACTGAAGCTTAATTAGGTAATTTCTTATGGGTCATTAAGACACTTTCCCTCAATATTTCTTGGTTCCGATTAAAATTTAGCAGTAGCCAAAGACCTGCCATGCGGAGCTATGCTACTTATATTGTTATTAAGGTATATCATCATATAAAAATGTTACATTAAGTCGATGCATCACAATTCTGGAATATAATTGGCTGGTATTATTGTTCACAAAATTTGATATGTTCAACTTAGCCACATAAAGATAGCATAGCTCCACAGTTCATTCTTTCTGAATTCAATGGTGTAAAATTTATTACAATTGCACCAAAAAACATAATGAAGAGTTCCGTAAGGCTAGTGACGTTGGCAAAAAACATGAAGCTGAGAAAATCGCATTTAAAGTTTTGACGCTGACTACAGAAAATTTTGGGAGGAATCTTCAACAACAGATTTTATTTAGATGTTCCCTATCTGTTTCCCTACAAGGCAAAACAAATAGTGTCTTATTCCATCCAAGGAAACATTAATAAAAAAAATGTCGAAGGTGCAAGCGTGATGAAGTCGTAAAAAAATGATTTCTGTTAAGTTATCGGTACATTTTTTTAGACAATGGAGTGCAGGGCTAGGGTGTTGAGCTCTAAAGACAATATTTTGAATCCTGAAAACTGTTTTTTGAGAGACCTAGCAGTCCGGAGCCAAGGATATCCGAGCCCCCACCATGGCAAGCAGTTGGGTGGCCCTGAAAAGGACCGTTGGGTGCGATGCTCGGCACATCTCCTACTCTGTCTTTGAAAAGAACCGCCTGGATGTTAGGTAGCACGCTGCCCTGTGCTGCTGGAGAATGTCTTCATAGCAGTCCAGGACTGTAATCTTCAGTTGCTCCCGTTTTGTGCTGCCTTGTCAGTCTCTCTTTCGTATTAGTGCTCTTTAGCTGAGCTCCATTTGCCTTGCGCAAACGCAGGGCGTCTTTTTCTAGGCTTCGGCGAACAAGGCAGCCACCAGCCACATAGCCCAGACTTGCAGTGATGGATTCATTAGTTGCCCTCCTTCCTTGGTTGTAGATGGCAACAGCCTCAGCAGCAGCCCGCCTCACACTTTCCAATGAAGCTTTCCCATTCTTTGAAGCTTGCGTCCAAATGAGAGAGCGTAGGCTCTCACTCGCATTCTGAGTCTTTCCTTCACTGCACCGTGCCAACAGGTTCTCATCGCTAAGCCTTGCAAACACTGGCTCCAGAGCAGCCCCAACACAAGCCGGGAGGGCACTCTTGTGTGGAGGTGGATGTTCACCATTGGCCAAGGCTCTGTTGAACTTGCACCAAGAGTCAGCACCCTCAGGGCACTTGGAGTGGTTCGGGACATCATCTGTAGAAGTCACGTGCAGGAGTGTAGCTTCCACTGCCTTCTTCATGCCTGGAACGTCATTACTGTTGCTCCTCAGGGCATAGCTGTAGTAGTTGGTGACCTTCTTGATCTTTTCCTGCGTCAGCTTGCCTCTTCCGCCAAGAGATTCACCTTGAGCCTTCTTTCTATCAACCAGGTTCCGCAGAGCAGTCCCCATTAGCTTATGAACGTGGTTGATGCAATCCTTCTTGTCAATCTTTATGAATCCGAACACTTTTGCTTCTGACAAAGCATGAAAAGTCCGGCTGTCTCCATCAGAGAGGACGGTCGTGTAGCGCAGACCATACTTGGCCAGAGACCGCTGAAACATGGTCAGCGCAGCCTCCACTTCCATGCGGCCAGAGTTACAATCGATGTTTCGCTGGCACTTGTAGGTGGCGAGCCAGTCACTGTAGCCTTTATCTTGTGGCTGTGGTCCCAAGGCACATCCGAGACAAAAGTTCCGAGTAAACAATGAGGTCGATCACAAGACCAGTGTACAGCTCAACAATGCAGCCCACATTGATGTGAGAGCTACGACCTCTGGTCATCCACGAACCATCAAAAATAATGTCAATGTTCCCAACTGGATTCAAGGATCTCTATAGAGATCCTTGATGACTGCCACACTGGCAGCTTCGCTTGCGGTCGCTGTGCTCTTGCAGGCTTTCACAAAAGTTTTCAGGTGTCCCTGAAAGGTCTTGTGGTGCAGACCTCAGGCGCAAAAGTCTGGCGCAAAAGTCTGCAAGGGTAGTCACGCCTTTGCCTATCGTCTGTATTCCCTTCATGGCCCTCATGTTGACCTCGAAGGGAGTTATGTTGGCAGTTCCACTTACTCGCGGGGAAAAAAAGTGCTTCCTCTCGAAGTTGCAGCTGCCGCAGAGCTAAGCCATACTCCTTGTCTGTTGCCTTGCTCAAAGTCAGACTTCCTGTGCCGCAGGTTCCGTACTTCGCTTGCTCAAGAAAGTTGTTTAAAACTTTCATGCCCACAATCACGAACTCGGTACCAGCATCACCGGTCTGGCACTCCACGCTGACGCCAAGAAGTTCAAACTTGCGCTGGATTGCGACTGACTTTTCCGACAGAGCGGACTTCGTGTGCGCCGATCGCTCAACAAGCTGCGCCTGCTCCGCCGCAGAGTAGTAAACGGCATCGACACGAACCGTACCGTGATCCGGGATGCAATTCGTATAGGAACTCGGTCCCGCAGTGTCGTCAGCGAGCAGCTTGGTTCCCGGCAGATCCAGCGAGTCCGACACCGGCTCTAACGAAGGTCCCGACGACGCGCTTGTGGCCGACGCCTTTGGCTTTTTATTCCACGCCCGTTTCTTACAGCTTCCAAAAGCTCGTTTCGTGCACGGTTTAAGTCGACTGTCTCCCGTCATCTCGATCGCATGGAAAAACTCCCGGCACAAAGCAGAAACGTCGCGTCGAGAAAAAACAAGCGCAAAAGCAGACATGCACAAAGCGGCAGTGACGCTGGTGAACGCAAAAGAGAAAGAAAAAAAAAATGACGCGCCGGTCACGCCAGCCAATGGCAGGCGCGGAAGCGCGCCGTGCGCGAGCCAATCAGCGACCCAGAAACGGTCTTCGGAAAACCGGCCAGGGCAGTCGTTTTGCTTGAGTGACGCCATTTTGAGATATCGCGAATTGTGCAGAAAAAAAAACAGCTTCAAACCAAGCCTAAGATGGCGGCGAACGGTCGGCTGCAGCGTCCGTGGCACGCACGGGAAGTTCGAACAAATTTTGCCTTTTGGGGGGCATTTCGTGGCTGCCATGGTATATGAAAGCATATTTTATCGCATTTCCCGACCAAATTCAGCATTAATAATTTGAGAATAGGTGCTCGAAGGGTCAAACTTTCCAAAAATGAGTTTTGCTAAAAATCGATTTTTTGACCATTTTTGACTGTTCTAAGACCCGCGTCTCCCCTTAAGTAGACACCTGATATGACAAGTATTCAAGCGTGAGCAGAGAAGACAGGGCACTCTATATGTGTGCTTTAAATCTTGTGCACCGAGCATTCAATTTAATTTTTTTCCCTGCATGTACAGTGGAAGCACCAGTGACTTTACAATTAGGTGCCCTTCCACAACCAGCAATCAGAAAATGATACCGCGCTATGCACACAGCTTGACTGGCAGAGAAAACGACGAATGTTCACTCCTTTCTAGAAAAAAAAAAAAATTACATGTAACTGAATAATGTTACCAAAATATAATGCAACAGAATAAGAATTTGGGCTTTATACAGTTGATTCACTCTTGTGCAATGCAAAGCACAATACACCATGTGTGGATGTATAAAGAGCATTACATCTAATCATAAAAATGCACTGTATTGAAAACAGCATAAACTCATTGATACATTTGTAGAAAAATGTGGGGCATATCGAGAAAAACACATTGTCCACACTCATAAGAAAAAAAAAATTAACTGCTGAATGAGGTGCAAAGGCATCTATTTATTCATGTTTTCACTTCATTAAAATGCTGACTAGCATTTCTTGGTTTGAACAGCTCCCTTGGCAGCACGCACAGTATTCAGTACGCATCTGTGTTGTCCTTAGCACGACTGAAACTTTGCAACACATCTGTTTTACAGCAATGGCATGAGCTCTCCAGGTTTGAAAAGCATTCGGCGCTCATTCACTGCAGCGTTCAAGAGGGAGGCCATCATTTACGCCGAAGAAACCAACGACTGCGCGGCGGGCCGCAAGTTCAACGTTTCTGAACGGTTGGCGCGGGAGTGGCGGAAGCAGCGAGACAAAATTTTCGATTGCGACTCCAAGCGAAGAGGTTTCCGCGGGCCGAAGTCGGGACGCTTTCTGGAGCTGGAGGTCAAGCTTGCAGCGTATGTCACCGAAATACGTGATCGGTCCCTTACAGTGACATGCGAAATGATCACGCAACAAGCCCGGGTCTTTGCTGCCGAAGCTGGAATACTCTGAACAAACTTCAAAGCCAGCAGGGCTTGGGCTTCGAAATTTATGAAGAGGGCTGGCTTCTCTCTTCGTCGGCGTACTAGCGTATGCCAGAAGCTGCCTGCTGCTTACGAGGAGAAAGTTCTCGCCTTCCATAGGCACTACCTCAAGCTCCGCGACTCGTGGCGATACCTGCTCGGCCAAATCGGAAATGCGGACCAGACTCCCATCTACTTCGACATGACGAGCAACACAACAGTGAGCGTGAGGGGAGCTCGCGAGGTTAAGCTTCTCACAACAGGAAACGAAACTTCGGTTCACTGTTATGCTATCATGCTTGGCAGATGGCACAAAGCTCCGACCGTACATCGTCGTCAAAAGAATAACTATGCCAAAGTAAATGTTCCCGAAAGGTGTGATTGTGCGAGTGAACGAAAAAGGCTTTATGACGGACGACTTAGTTATTGATTGGTACCGTCGGGTATGGCTTTTGAGGCCAGGGGCATCCCTCAAAAATCGCAATTTGAACCTCCTCATGCTGGACTCATTTCGCGGCCACCTTACCGCGAAAGTGAAGGCAGAGCTCCGAAAAGAAGATACAGATATGCTGGTGATTCCCGCGGTCTGACGGGGCAGCTGCTGCCGCTAGACGTTGGCATTAACAAGCCATTCAAGGACTTGCTCCGGCGTGAGTACAACGAGTGGCTGGCGGCAGAAGGGCGGGAACTTACGCCAACGGGGCGCGTGAAGAGAGCCTCCCTGGCGGCTGTGTGCGGGTGGGTGATTTCCGCTTGGGCGGCCGTTCAACGCGATGTCGTGGTGCGGTCATTTAGGAAGTGCGGGCTTTCCATGGAGGATGATGTGCTGTGGGATTGCAGCGGCGACGACGACGACAGCAGTACCACTGAAGATGACTCAAGTGAGGATGAATAGCCCATCTATGTAATAAATTTTCGTTTTTTAAGCGCTCCACCGGTGTTTTTTTTTTTTTCGGACATGCGATTGGGGGGGGTCGACTTACATTCGCGTCAACTTTTTTTTTTTTTGGACATGCGATTTGGGGGGGTCGACTTACAATCGTGTAAATACAGTAATTGCTGGAGATTTGAGTGTATGAGCTGGGAACGTAAAAACGAAGTTCTAATGTACTCAGATGTCATCCCAGCTATTTTTACTTTCACTTCAAAGATATCTGTGCTCCGAATGAAGTGAGCAGACTGCACCAGGAAAAAAAATTGAAAACACGGACCAGTAGCCAGTAAGCATGTTTCATCAAACATATAGTATTCCGAGCGCTGAACTGCTCTAATAAGAGTACCTTCATCGGAACACTGGATTTAAGCACAAAAACTTAATACACTACTCCAAAAACTGCATAAACGAAACCTAAATAAAGAAAGTAAAAGGTACATAAAAGTGCTTCGCTCACCGTAGCACATCAGTGGTGAGGTTCGAGTCGAGAGGGTGATAGTTTCGCATGTGCGTGTTCCCATGAAGAATATCGTCATGGTTCTGGTGCACGGTGGGGCAGTGCAGTAGCAGGGCACTCTGTCGGAGAGAAACAAACAGGGACACACCATGTGCTGAGAGGCTACAAAATTCAAGCCAGACACCAAGTCCAGGCTATATTTTTTTAATAACTTGTTCCTGCATGTATCACAGCCGAAGCAACATTATTCCATGAAATGATCGCAAGTTATCCTGTGTGAACATAAAAATGCAGTCAAACCTTATTACTATGACCCTCAAATAATGAGATTTTTAGAAGTTGCAAAGTCTCTGCAAATTCTCAAAGCATGAGGTTAGGAAGTGTGGTACAGACTTTCTTACACTACAGTGCAATCCACTGATAACGATATTGAGAAAAACTGGAAAATCTGATCGTTATAACTGATTATCGTTATATCCGGACTGGCAAAAAAAAAAAAAGCAATAAGGACACACCCACGTATTTCCCCATGCATGTAGCCAGCGCCACTGAATCCTGTCAAGGGCGCACGGTGTCTTGGCGCTCTGCCATGTTCACCAAGTTCACCAGTGCCCTCTGTCTTTTTTTACCTGTGTTATCCCTTCACCGTTCTTGCAATTTAAAGCATGAACCAAACAACCTATATTACAGGTCGTCTTCAGTTAGTTTCTTCTACACCGGGCTCATTTCTACCTCTCCTCGCTCTGTTAGGTCGCTGTTTGTACTTTTTGATCTGTGTTGTCCCCATAGTTTTTCCTGTGATCGGAAACATTTATTTTTCCCATCCGCTTTCCAGGAATTTGATCACATGAAGAGGACAAAAGGTTAAACTGATTGTGTACATCAGGTTTGCAGGTGAATTAATCTCAATGGCCTCGCAGTGGGAACTTGAATTTGTATAATGTGTTTCAAATGTATTGAATCATCTTTTGCAGCATGCAAACTTCGTTGCTACATAGTTACAAAAGGTGCACAGCATAACAAAACACATCACTTCAATAGAAACTTCTTGCAACAGTGCATAAACAAAGAAAGGTGAATGATCATCAACTTCATACTTGCACGTAACAGCGTGCGCCCACAACGTACATGTGAACATAATGTGTGAACTAATTTGTCTAACACAAGCTGAAAAAATTGCTGTGACAATCCAAAGGTCCACACATGCAAACTAATCAGCAAAACCACTACACTTGCACACAGCAATCCCCTTTTTTAGAGTCCCTAGAAAGCTTTCCTTCTATTACCACAGCACATGACTAAAAAGTAATTTGAAGAGAGACAACCCGAGGAACACCAGATCACAAGCACACCCTCCCGACTTGTTGCTGGAATTCACACCTTGAGGAAGACGGGGCAGGAGTCCCTGAGGTGGGGGCAGGTAGCCCAGAACCACCGGGGCAAGGGGCCTGTGGGTGCTGTGGACACATAGTAGCCCAAGGCCAGTGGTTGCTGCAGCAGTTGCATCGGTTCTTCCTGAGGCTCCCCACCACCACTTCCAGGGCCCTGTGATCACACGCACAGGAAGAGGCCATGTTGTAGAGAGTTGGCACAGCTTTCACATTTACTCAACTGCAGGTGAAAGATCTCGGGTCCACAGACACAAATCCCACCTACAGAACTGAGTGCCTATCACAAATACCCAGAGCTGGGCTTTACAAAAAAATTTCATGTCCATTACACCCCAAATTCCAGGAAAAGCCCACATAACTGATTATCATTCATGGAATGATCAGATGCATTTCTGCTTGCATTTTAAGAGTATAATTTTGCAACACATTTAGCAAATACGGAATTAGGCCTGTTTGCAACTATCGCTCGTAGCCAAATGATACGAAGTTACTGGAACCTCTTGAAGACTTGTGAACAGACTTCTCTGCACAAAATGATTGCTTCCAAATTTTGTACATCTCAGTTTGGCACTGTAACTCAATTGTGCAACAGCTCTTGTGACCCCAAGAGAAAATATTGCAAAACTGTCGCGTTTAACGTGACAAAGCAACACATCGGCTACGAAGGATCCCCTAGTGGAGGGCTCCAGATTAATTTAGGGCACCCGAGGTTTTTTAATGAGCACTGATATCCCACAGGACCCGAATGTTATTTCGCCTCCATCAAAATACGGCCACTGTGGCCAGGATCAAACCAGTGACCCTGGGATCAGCATCTGAACGCTAAAGCCGGTGAGCCACTGCAGTGGGTCAAATACAAGAGAAGCATATGCAGGCAGTTCTATTTCTCACCCTGAGTGCACTGCCGTGCTGGAAAGGAGACTGTCGCCCACTCGGGCCACCACCCAAAATGCCACCACCTGGGGAGCCCGGCGGTGAGGACCTCCGTGTTGGTGAACAAGGAGCCTCAGGACTGTCTGTCCAGTTGAGAATGTCGTTGAAGTCATTGCCAACAGCTATGTCTTCTGTGAGTGACTTGAAGATCTCATCATCATCGCCCAGTGTAGTCGACAGTGGATCCATGTGGTCCTGCTGAAAGGTGGCCTGCGATGACTGAAAAAGACATGCCAGGGATGCACATCAGGAGGTGCGGTACAGATGTACTTGAATCAATCAGCTCCATAAAAACCATGATAGCTGACCACAAACTCCCATCTATTCATGCAAAATTATGCTTCCTCACCTATATATACTGCATATCACAGTAATTTTTCCTGAAAATTTTTTTCCACCTAGCCTTGTCAAATGAAATGTGAAAATGTTGCGCTTTTTAACATGACAATGAATCAAATGCCATGCACAAAAGCTTAACACCAAAGTTTCCCAGAACACTTATACCCGTGCTACACGGGCGCTTCGAATGCCTTCCAACCGAATGTCATTCGGCTCGACTGCCGAACTTACGCTGCTACACAAAATTTTTCAACGGAGCTCCGCGGAGGCATTTCATATTTTGGAATGCCTTCGAAACGCTAACACAGCCCGAACCGGCCAATAGGTGTGGCCGCCGCCATCGCTTCGCCCCGCCCACAGCCGCGCGTCTGCTTTCGGCTCTGTGGCTACTCATTTTGATACCCGCTGCTCGCTTTTTCCTGCTCTTTGTTTAGCAAATAGCGCGATGAGCATGAAATTTTTCCAGCAGTGCGCCGGTGAGGACGGCCGCACTCATACTGTTGTTTACATCGCTGCCTACGAACAGCTAGCGCTCGTTTTCATGACATAAAACGCATTCTGCGCTTTAGTTCTATTAAATAAGCTGATCTCTTTTGTACCGGTTTCACCCGTGTTTGTTAACGCAATGCGACAATCTGTGGGAGGAAGCGTCGATACGATCGCTCGCCTGAGAAACACTTGACAGCCGGGCTACTGACATCGCCTACGACCGGCACTTGTCGCTAATTCCGACAAGATCAGTAGTTTATTTTAAACTGCTTTGTTCAGAAGTATGATTGGTGAGCATTCGCGGTAATTGAAACAGCATAACTTGTTATCCATAAAATAGCAACGGCGACGACTGCTGCTGACCGTAGTGCTCGGCGGTCTAGGTCACACCGGCGTTTCCCGTTCATCGTATGCGCACCCTGCGATGTGAGCAATAGTTGATTTCTGGTCGCTGTTGTCAAAACTACACTCGTTTATCATTTGCATTCGCTAGAACTTGTGAATTCGCTCTTCACAACCGCCGAATTCACAGACGTAACCGTGCGGACTCACTAGGCCTAGTCGCCGCGGAAGGGAAGGGAGTCACCATCGATTGAAATTAATTTGGCAAGCGCTTATAGCTGGTGAGTGTTCGAGTGTGCACATGTGAAATATACCCGTTAGTTTCGCTTGTTAACAATATGTATAAGGTAGAAGGGCGAATATATTCACACCGTCTGCTCATAAGCGCGTTTTTGCTCAGCCGCCGGCCTGCCGAGGACATGAAGGCTGACCGTCCGCCGTTCGGATTCGTCGGTGTCGTTGGCCTCAAAAACTTGTCCCACTACAATCATATATGCTGCTGTTGACCGTGACAGTGTCGTTGTCGCACTAGTGTGACCACCGCTGCCGTCGTCATCGTACACTAAAAACGAGCTGAGGAAATTTCAAATGCGTTTGGAAAGTGTCGTGTAGCACCGCGGGAGTCCGAGGAGTTCGAATGTCATTCCAAGTCTCGAATGCCATTCGACTCAGATGTCATTCGAACGTGCCCGTGTAGCACAGGTATTAGAGACACTGGTGACTAACCTGTACTCCCTGTCTGCCTGCTACCCATACTGACATATTGCTAAGTTGATCCACTTCAGGTCATTTGGCTAGAGGGGAGGAGGTGTGGAAAATAGGAGACGGCCCCGAAGGGACAGAACGGGAAGACGCTCAACGTGGGGCAACGCGACACCCGCCCTCGCGCCGGGTCTGACCAAGGTCACAAGTGGCTCTCTCTATCTCTCTTTCTCCCGACTGCCCGAGGCCAACCGCTCGAGATGCCTTCTTTTCTCCCCTTCCCACTGTTCCCTTTTGTATTCATGTGTTTTGTGTCAAACTTCGACCCGTGTAAATAAAGTCAGTGTGAAAGTGAAAGCCACCGAGAGAGCGTCGTCTTACGCGCAGTTTGGCTTTAATTAGTGCGGTTCAGTCGTTACTTGCCGGCGTGTCAACGGTCGCAGTTACTAACGTTCAGAAGAAATAACAGGAGGGTCTCAGGAAAAATGTTTCATTACCTTGACGTTTCCAAATTCCCTGAGTTTTCCAGGTTTTCCCTGAGTGCATTTGTAAAATTCTCTGAGTGACACAGTACTTTGTTTTATGCGAAAACAAGCTGACACAAAGCCACCTGATGGTATCACTCTCCAGTAAGCACGTTTACCAATAAAAACAATGATTTAATCCTATTCGGATAGTAAGAAGTAGTGTTTATTTCATTTTAAAAAAAGGGGGAGAGATTAGCAAAATGCGTAACAAATCGAATATCTTCGAAAAAGTGCTAAAACAAACTGCAAATCGAATTGAACATTTTCATATACGAACTAAAAGGAAGATGCATGCGGAAACAAATAGTTTCAAATGCGAGATATTTCTATCTACTGATAGTAACCGCAATGGTGTGGGATGAACTTTAGCGTCACAAGTGCGATTCTCTCTCAGCAAGTCTATTCAGACAAACTGCAGATTATAGAAACCTTAGATTGTAGAAGTGCAAGAGCGACAAACCTCAAAGTAACACTGGAAAGTCAACCTCAAGTTCGTGCACAACGCTTCAGTGTTGTTTCACTGCTTTAGAGAGTTTCATTCGGATGAGGGACACTTGCACCTCGGCATCAACCAACACTGTTTTTTCAGCTCAAGCTCTTTCACAGAAGTGGCGGCACGCTTCCTTTTCCGTTTCTTCCTCAGCGCATCAGCCCTTTCTGCTCTCGTCCTCTCCAGCTCCTCTTCCCACCGTGCATTCACTCCACGGACCATTTCGAGCATCCTCTTGGTCAGCTGAACGTTGGCAACTCCTCCTGCCAACATTACTGCGTCATACATGATTCGCTGGGTGACCAAAGATTGCTCCTTCTGATTTTCAACAAGGCATTCCTTGTTAATAGAGAATCCCCACTCTACAGACGCATTTCCGTGCGAAAGAGACAGAATCACCTTCACAAATGTGAACAGTTCTTTCTTAGAACCACAGATGCCTGCCCAAAGGGCATCCAGCCGATGTGTGCTCCTATTGAAATTTTTCAATGCCACTTGCGTCGAGGCTAGGGAGCATACATGCTTGTAGGACCGCATCGCCTGATCAGCTTCTGTTCCTGTCATCCACTGGTGCTCCGTTAGAACTTCAAGTGCATCATTTAGACGCCATTCCTCGAGATCGGGAATCAGCGCATGCAGGATCCAGAGATGACGATTCCTCACCGGCTCGAACCTCAATGGCGACCTCTCCACAATCTTTTTGGCGCAGTTCTTCACGAAAGTGGCGCAGTCCCTTTTGAACCCTAGGATAGCTGAATCTGAAAGTTTCGGGGCCTTTCGGAGCGCATTCTTCACAGCAAACCCAAGGTCAACCTTGGGCGTCGCAACTACGTTCGCAGTGAGGCCCATGTCCACCTTTATCAACTTCAACGGACTGTCCGCCGCCATTATTACTTCTTTCTTTATTATTCTATTCATTAGTGATCTTAGAAGGTTCTCCAATGCTGCGCCAAGAAATGGAAGCATAGGCGAATTGGTCAGGAACTGAGCCAGGAACGGCTGCAGTTCCTCCGAGATGCCAAGCATAAAGGTTAGCTTTGCAGACAGCAGAGGATCGCGAATGGCCGTTTCAACGACGCAGTAACTGGAACTGGTCAGTCAGTTGTTCTCGTTTCGACACGACTCGACGTACTTTAGGTACGGCAGAATCTCAATACCTCTCGAAATTACACACCGCCACCGCACAGCGCAAAACTTCATAGGTTAAATGTTGCTCCTGGTTATGCGTGCATATTCAGCGCGTCGTGCAGGTACACATTTGAATAAGTTGTACAAAGCACGAATAAATTCCACGAGTTGCCAACCTGTTGCCGCGTGTCTGGTTTTGAAAGCACAGTTCACAACATGAAGGCCACAGCTACCAACTTCGAGAATACGACGGTCGTCGTTGGATTCACAAAGTTCTTGTTTGATCGCACGGAGAAATTTTATATTTACATTTGGCCCATCTATTGTGATCTGAAGAATTTTTGATAGGGAGAGTCCATCTGTGGAAGTTTTAAAAGCGGACACCAATTCTTCCGCCCGCGTGCGCCCCAGAAAGCATGACGTCAAGTAGCGCGTTTTCACGCTCTGCTCTGCATCCAACCAAAAGCGAACAAACACGTCCATTTGCTCTTTTTGTGCAACTTTGTTTAACGGTTCGTCAAACGCCACGATGAAGTGGGGGGCTTGGCTTATTTCTGACATGATGTTCTCCTTGAAAAGTGCGAGGCCATAGACAATAGTATATCCTACCTTGTCTTTGCCAAGCTGCATTTTCTTGGCTGTAGCTGATGATGGGAACATCAAAGGGAACAGAGAAGCCGATGCCGCGGCAGCACGGAGTGATGTGTGCGTCATAACAGCGTTGAGGCACCACATCACTTCAGCATTTATGACCTCTTAAGTCATGCTGAAAGATATCCTTTGCTATACGATCGCGTTGGACGTCTGTCGCAGTAGAAGAAGCACTTGAAGGGTGCACAAAAACTGACGGCACTGGCCCGGCATTGGTCACAACGGCGGTCGGCGGTGTCAAAAATGAGGCTACAGAGGGTGTCCCGGCATTGGTCACAACGGTGGCCGGCGGTGTCAAAAACGAGGCTACAGAGGGTGCCCTGGCTCCGGTAATGGCCAGTCGGTACTTCTTACTTTCAGCGTGACTTGTCACCGCTCTTCTTCCCATGTTGATGAGCGAAAACTGCTTTCTGCATAGCGCACAGTAAGCTGCGTTCGGGTTACTTTCGACGGGCCAATTTCAGGCTACAAACTCGTAATGTTTCGCAATCGTCCAGTCCTGGACGAAAGTGCACTTGAAGGCCGTCATGCTTGACACGTCGCACACAGCTTGCCTGCAGCCCCACAGCAGTCATTAAAGCTAAGTCTGTTCAAAACGGCATAGCTAAGTACAGACAGAATTCGTTGCTTTGCTAGCATCGGCAGATCGCAAAAAGGTGCGAAGCTATTTCCCTTTCTCCCAAAGTTGCGCCGCCTGCATCGCGTGCGTGCACCTCCTGCAGCAGAAATGGACGCTTCCATCAAGGAGATGCGCAGAGAGGAAGAACTCATTTGGGACCATTTCAAGTTCTCACGTTTTCTGCCGCCTTGTTGGAGCTGTCCACCGGAAACACAGGAAAACAAGGGGAGGCCGCTGGCCGTCGAACAGTGCACGTGCGAACCGTAGGAAGCGCGCGCTTGCCGTCGGCTACAGGGCTGGGGAAGCGCAGGAAAGTGTCCGCTTTCGACGTAGTACGCTTCGAAATTGGAAGCGCCCGCCGTAAAGATTTTTGCCGCCTTGCTGGGATGCTCCACTTGACAGCACAATGTTGGAGGCCAGCGGTCGCTGGGGAGAGGACGCGTAACGCCGCACTGGACAGTCCGTGCAATGCCAGTCCGCACTGTTCACACGAGGCAGCACTATAGCGTGTTTAGTTCCTTTTATGTAGAACTGCACCTAATTTTCCCTAGTATAAGCACAAATCCCCCGAGTTTTCCCTGAGTTTTTCGAGATTATCCAAATTCCCTGAGAATTACCGGTTTTCCCAGTTGGTAGACACCCTTAAAAATGAGCTTCAAAACTCTTTAGACATCCCTAAGCTATAAATCCATATGTTTCACAGTTGAGAGTGTGGTCTTGGTTATATCAACACCCCACCGCCCCATAATAAGCTACAGTAATTTTACTCAAAGTACATGAAACGTCATTGATTTGGAAGTGATTTACTTAAAGCCCTAGTTAATTAGAACATTTTTTGCAGTCTCAAAATTTAGAATGGAAAGCATCCATACAATATGAGCAGCCACTTCACAGCTGACCGGATAATTCACCAACTTAGGTCACATCATCTGCGACGTCCACTGTAAGCAAATGCCACACCAAACTTGAAGCAACACTTGCTCTACAAGTTGGCAACCTGATGTTCCCAATTCTAATTTGCTTGCCTACGCACGTCGTGGCTCTGGAAATTTTAGTGGTGCTTGAAGGGGCACCAAAGACAAACTGAAGTCGGTCTATATCAGTTGATTACTGCACTGTAATCACCAACAGGCTGCTACTTTCACTTAGAATGGAGCTTTCATGTGCTGAAAAAGACCATTTAAACCGTGGTGATGCCAAGCACTTTTTTGTTCGCGACTCTCTGAGGCTAGGCTGTGTGAACATCCATCTCAAGTCTGCGATCCCAGAGTCGGTCCCTCATACATTTGATATCATCACAAGGGGACGCTGATGGAAACTGAAGGTGAACTGCTTGATTGGTTACCTCGTTCTAATGACAGACTACTTTTACTGAAAACCACGAGCAACCATGCGCTTGCCAAAGCTCTTTCAGTAAAAGCAGTTATGAGAAAATTACGAACTGTCCACAGTTTTGTTTATTGCAGGGGTCTGCGAATATCCAAGATTTCGATTATGAAATGTTTGTTATTTGGTTCATACCTGATTCGAGAAATTGAGAATTTTCGAAACTTTCAAAATATTCGGCAGCGATCGAATACCGCATCGGCTTTCATAAATCTGACCGTGGCGAAACAACATCTGGGCAAATTACGGCAAGACTAAGTTTGAAATGCCAGAAAAATGGCACAAATGCACCCTCTTCACTTTCTTCTCTGTCATTCATCACGTGGACCGGTCACATTCAGATGCTGATTGGCTTGGACCTCTTCCAAATTCCATAAGCAGGCTTTCCCACATATCACACATGACGAGCACGAGATTGCCGACCACCCGCTTCGAACAATCGCAATGCGAAGGCGCGAGTTTTCTTTTTATTGTTTCATCTTTCCATAATGTGTTTCATAACTAAAGCCCATATCAATGGAATCTATTCTGTCGCCTTCACAACTCTTCTAGGGTGAGCTGCACTGCATCATTTGATTAACTAAGATATGTGGAAAAGCCGACTCATCACTGCCAGCCCGTCCATTCGCCAGCTGTCTGAATCCAGTAGTGTGCCACTTCCAGACACAGACTGGCACATCTCTGGTCATTTCTTTTTCTCTTTAGAAATAGTCTCGCCATTCCAACGGCTATGTATGCCCCCTTCACTTACACCTGCGCTGCTTTTTTTTTACAGTGTTTGGTTATTTTGTTTCAGTGTTTATTTGGAAAATTGAAAATCTTTGCCTGTGTACTGTACTGCCAAGTTGATAAAACGGGCAGGACCTCTGTCAAGCTGACGAGCTTTTAGTCCTGTCTCCTTCTCTGTCCAAGAGAAAAAATAAAGACTGAATGAATGAATGAACACTGCGGTGCTTCCCTGCATTGCTACTGTCGGAATTACTGTCAAGAAACAGGGTGGGTCCCGAAGTTCATTCCGCGTTTACGACAATGAAAATGCAGACTGATTTTTGCGAGTGCCATATAGAGCTGCCCACACCTTGTGCCAGAAATGCTAATCGATATTTTTATGAAGTAAAATTACCAATAAATGTCTTTCATACCTCATTTAACAGTTCCATTTGTAAAATTTAAGGAATTTATACCATGTTTTTCCAGAAAATTTTTCCCCGTATTACAAAAAGTTATTACTGAGGTTTTATTGTATTTCACGAGGCCCAACATGCTTCAAATTAATGAGATTCTACCGTAGCATGGCAAATGCTGTGGAATATCACTGATCCAAACTCACTCTATTCAAACTGGAACTCTGGCTTCGTCAATGTGAAGCGTATTCTTTTAAAAAAGGCTCCTATTAATTCAAAACAATTTTCAGTTCCTTTCGAGTTCAAATTATCAAGAGCCAACTGACTGCATTATGACCACCTCAAGTGCTGAAACACGATTGTGTAACTCCCTGCAGCAAATGGAGCTGATGCAGTGAGAACTCATCCAGGATATGCAAGCTGGTTGGCACAGTGATCATGACATGCTTTCATGTTCTCCCTGGCTCAACGAAGTTTCCTTACACTTTCAACATCTGGGACAACAGTGCCTACCTGACAGCACAAAAGTGGAAGATAGTGGCTTTGACAGTACAGTTGAGTGCACTGCCGAAGCCACTAATGACCTGAGCGGACAAGTTTCACGTAAGGAATACTGTCCCTTTACAGAATCCAAATTTGCCAGGAGCCAGCGCTCGTGGTCCCCATGTTCACTTTCCTCCCGTCATTCCTACTACGCAGGAACCCAAACACCTACACCCGGACTGCCGGATGTTTGTCATGCTCAGCACAGGGTGTACGCTTTATTAGTATTTATACTTTCGAAAGTGTGCACAAGTCAATTACTGCCGACTCAGATGCACAACTTGCCGAGTTTGCTTAACCTGCTTTCTCTGCTGCCCTGCTCTCCCTGGCACCACCTGACTGCCTCGCTCTGCCTGCTGTGGTGTAGTAGAGGTAGAAATGACATTACAGTCAAAACCCACTACAACGAACGTCGCGACAGCGAAATTTCTGCCAGAGCAAAGTATTTCAGATTCCCCGTCAGCATACCATACAAGGTAATGCAATAATTTTCCCCCATAACAAACAATTTTCGAAGCGAGGTTCCGCTTCAACGAAATTTTTCCGAGTAAACTGCCAATTTTTTTTTAAGAGCGTTAGCTCTTACTCATCACGTTTGGCGATTTCGTGGGGTCTGCTACCACCCTTAGATCACAGCGCCATCTGTGGCAGCAACTGCTCATCACTTTTCGAGATTTCGTGGTGTTTCACTACCCCCGTGAGATCACAGTGCCATCTGTGTGTGGCAGCAACTAGAAAACAGCACATCTCGCATTGAGACTTGTAGCGCCGTCTACAATACATACATTCATTCTGCTATATATACTACGACAACAAGGGGCACCCATCCATGGACAGCTGTGTACTGAATTTGGTAGGCAAATAAAGCCCTACGGGTTGTGGTATAGAAACAAAACCACAATTAAATAATAGGTAAACATTGTATACAAGCAATTACTAATTGAAGCGTTACCGTACTGCCCCGCAAGCCGAATTTTAGGTCCACCTTGACCCCCCAAATGAAGCAAGTTCCGTTTGGGACGTATCCTGAGGGGGCGCAACCTGGCGGCGCAACGCGACAACGGGTAGACGTGCATCGTAATTTCTCTTATAGATGGCGCTAGGCGTCGATCACTCGCTCCGCTAGGTGGAAAAGTTGGGTTACTTCTCTGAACCGCTCAGGGTTTTCTTCGCTGGCCCCGCTAGATGCGGAAAGATTTTCGTTTTACGCACGGCCAACAAAGCTAACGCTCGTTACTTCAACGTCTTCCAGACGGTGGCGGCCTTTTTTTTTTTGCGCGTCCACATGTGCCCGTATCTCATTAAGTTTCACCAAACACGGCTGCCGAATACAGTTTGCACTTTCAATAGCGCAGCTGATATTCCATGGAGAATCGAAATTAATGTGCAGTCATGTGCGCATAAAGATGCGATGCGGCCCATGACTGCCTGCATTGGTTTTGTCGATGGCCCGGACTCCGTACTTGTGAACCGCGGTCATTGGTACAAGGTGCCTATTTGCTCGCTTCACAGACGAAGCATAACGGAAATGAGTTCTACAGTGTTCATTTCAGTGTGAAGCAATCATGTCAACGGAAATAGGTGAAAATGTTAAACGTTATATAGTAACCAGTGGCTAGTTCCAGAACGCTTTTTCTCTTTGCGGAGCACGTTAGGCGTAGCGACAACAAGCAAGCAGTGTGCACCGACCCGCTGTCGCTGACGCCAGCTAGGCCACCTAGTCTTGCTTTTTTGGCGCAGGCGGGCATCGTGATTGCTTTTTTTCAGAGTGCCAAGAAAATCGTCATGATGCCGATTTCAATACAGCGAAAGACCGAAAACTGACAAATTTTTGTAAAATAATCATTGTGCATGAACTATCCGGTTCAATCTGTCAATTTGTGGCCCAATTTCACAACAACGAATCTTCCACTACAAAATTTTTCGCGGGTCCCGTGAATTTCGTTGAAGTGGGATTCGACTGCATAGTAGTTGGAAATAACTTCTACATCAACGTGCACAGGATTTGAAACAGGTGCAGAAAACAACAGTTTCCTCTGCAAGAAGGCAGGCCCTCTGCTGTGCTATTTATTTTGCTTCACACATTCCTCAGCACATGACCCAATGATTAGGTGTGCATTTACCATGTTCAAAAAGTGTTTCAGGGTTCCTTCAATGTATTTAGCAATAGTCTCAGGGAATAGGCAGTACGAGCAGCATGGCGAAGTTGGAGAAGGCCGCCTGACTGCTGAAGTGCTAACATCAATATTACAAGTGCACGCCAACAGTATTTTAGACACAACTGAAAAGATAGGACGGGACACAGCTCCGCCTGAATGGTATAACACGACAGCGTAATGAGATAATTCCCATATAGGCAGGTCATTCTCTCCTTTGCTTTCATAGATGTCTGGGAGTCCTCATACCCCTCCTGACGCAGTGGTTAAGCAATGCGCCACTGCCCTGCGATGGCAGGTGCTCCCAGCGGTGGGCATTGCGCGGCTGGCCCAGGTTGCTCTCCCCGAATGACCAATCATTAATTTAACTGCCATCTGCCATGATGGGCAGTTTGCTCACTATCCGGTGCGCAGGTTGTGATGACGCCGCAGAGTCACGTGACCTTGCAGCGTCACCACAACCTGCCCACTGGAGGTTACTCTCTGGGGACTACCTGTCAGAGCCACAACCATGATTTTTTGCGCACAATGCTGGCGCCGACAACAGGAGCACCGGATTTTCTGGTGACTGGGGCCTTCAACGCTATTGCATCATAACTTATGATATCAAGGTGCTCCTATGAACAAAAATAAAGAACAAAGCTGCCTTCAAGAGGCCACTGGTTATAAAAATGAACATTCTTGTGTTCTCGACAGAAACAAGAAAGGATTTGGGCGGGTTTGGCCAAAGAGCCTACGGCACAAGGTTTTTTGGTTAACACAAGGCGGTGCCAAAGACCTATTTTCCAATCATCTGACCCCTCAGAAGCTGAGCACCATGCAAAGTGAAAGCTTGTACCCAATGCAAACCGGTGGGTATGCGGTGGTGCTAGGGACTGAACCCCACACCCACCGCAGCCGAGGCAGATGCTCGAACCACTTGGCCACTGCTGAGGTATGGAAAACAATTTCCCAGGGCTCTGCAAGATGATCACTGAAATAAATACAGTTGACTGATTTTTTTTTTTTTTTTTTTACTCTCTAGGGACTGCGAAAATGTCTGAAAAATCACTAACTTATTGTCAATATGCTGGATGAAGGGATCAGCAGTTTATGCATTTTGAAGCTTCTCATGACTAAATCACACCGCTCGTTGTGTACACAGGTGCTCTGTGGGTGTACTGCCTTCGGCATGTCGCCTACAAACACACTGGTTGGGACAAAGTCTAAATGCGAAAGTGAACCCGCTGCTGCGGGAACTGCGCTCCAACCGCAGTATGAAGGGCCAGGAACGAATAAAGCGAAGATAGCGAAATGATAAGAACTGACAAATGGCCGAAGTAAGCACTCCGTTGGTGTTGGCCTCCGCGAAGCCTCTGTGCAGGAAAATACACCTTGGCGCAAATAAATTCACACAGACAAAAGAGACAAGGAGACAACGTAGGTGCATTCTCCTAGTTTCAATATGTTAAACCAACTAGCCCAGCAACATGCCTAACTAGGCTCTGTGTAGGCGTACGCCTACCAAGCGCTTTGCTGCTACCTCCTCCCATATTCCGAACAAAAGACTCAGCAGAGATGAATTTTGTGAACTGTGACAACTGTTACAGATTGAGAAAATCTTGCCTGAAGTCTCTGGCAGATACTCACCTGTGTGGTTGCAGATGTGGGGAAGACGAGGATGTGTGTTGCGGTCGCATCCTGGGGAGTGTTGAGGTCACAGTTCTGGCACGACGAGCTGAACCTATCATCCGGTGTGTGCTGGTCGTGGAAGAGGCGCAACGCACCGTCCGGTTCCAGCGACACCAGGCACGCCGACAGCACGCACGGACCCCCCACCACACCACCCACACCACCGCCCGCAGATGAGGAAGAGGAGGAGGACGACGCAGCACACTGGTGGCACAGTTCGCGCAGACGGCGCGAGTAACGTAGCAGACTTCTCCGGCCAAGAAGGCCTGCCCACTCGCGGAGTTCACCATGACCCACACGGCCCAGCCGGCCCACAACAAGTCGCCATGGCTGGGCAACTGCACCACCGGCACGAGCACCACACGCCGCGACACCCAGCACCCACTCAAGCAGCTTATGAAGGCCCAGTCTACGGACGCAAACCTTTTTTCTCCTTGTCCTGCCGAGCAAAAGAGGAAACAACACATTTAGGCCATGCACGTGTCACTCGCAGGCACATTGTCATTCCATGTTATTTGCTGCTCATTGAACTATTCTATGCACTGAATAAGAGAATATATAAACAGAAAGAAAGCAAACGTAACCTGCATAGGCCGACATTTTTATTTCTGCTTGGCATAAAGGTGACCAATATGTGCATATGATAAACAAGGGCTCCAAAGTGTCAAAATTGCAGTAAAGAACTGATGGAAAAAAAGATAACTTGTGAACGTCTTTAAATTGAGGTTAAATTATAGGTTCTTTAATAATACATTTCAAAATAGAACAAAATAATAAAACATCTCATCACAGCCAGGTCTGACCCTCCAATATTAGGGAACTTCCGTAAAAACACTTCCCTTTTTTAAAGAAAATCATCTCTTCACGCTTCATAATATTAAAATGGCAACATTACTGAATCTGTCCATCAAGTGCTGAAACCTCCCTCAGACATAATTTCCACAGTACAGTAGAATCTCGGTGATACGAATCTCACGGGGTCGCGAAAGAATTCGTATTATCTGAAATTTTGTATCATACAAACAAACAAACAAAATTCATATGCAGAAGCACAGAAAAAACATGCACGCAGATCTGCTTACGGCTGACGGGATTTAGTCACGGCCATGGGGCAATGCTAGTCGCAGTGCGCACCCACGATTAGTGATCGCGACTTCGGCGATGTGAGGGCCGCACACCGCCGCTCACTGCTCGCTGTGCGTACTGCGCGGTTAGCGATAGCGATTTCAGTGATGTGAAGGCTGCGCACCGCCGCTCACTGCTCATGGTGAGTACCGCGCGATTAGCAATCGCGATTTCGGCGATGTGACAGCCGCGCACCGCCGCGCATCGCCGCTCACTGCTCGCAGTGCGTACCGCACGATTAGCGATCGCAATTTCGGCGATGTGCGGGCCGTGCACCGCCACTCACTGCTCGCGGTGCATACTGCGCAATTAGCGATCGTGATTTTGGCCATGTGAGGGCCGCGCTTAGTGCTGGACGGTGTGATCGCGGCTCGCGTGCTCGTATCATCCGATGTGGCACGGGAGAGAGTTCGGAACATCCGGAATACCACACGTTGTGCACAATGCACTCCGGCCGGGGAATTTTACAAATTCGTATCATCGCGAAATTCGTATCAACCGTGTTCGTATCACCGAGATTCTACTGTAACAAGAAAAGATCCTATATCTAAAAGAACTCCAGTGGAGTCTTTTCTCCGCTACAGCTAGCAACAAGTCTTTCGAAGTTTTTTTATCTTGTGGTGCCAAGTGCATTGTTGCTGTCGCTGAAACCAGTGCAGTAACATGCACTCACCGGTTTGGGATTTCAATGTTGATGGAGCAGTTGTCGAGCAGGTCTCCCTTGTCATTGCTGATGCTGGCTAAGAGCCAGCGCTGATCCTCTGTCAGACAGTAGGCACAGAAGAGGATGCCACATTTCTCCCTCCGCTCCCCAAACATCTCGCCCAACTCTGTCTGCTTGTCCTTTTGAGGTGCCAAGACAAACGGCGGGCTCCACAGTTTCACTGGACCAACACCACCCTAACAGGGTAGGGAGAAACACCAAGAAGACTCAGCTTCGTGCAACTTCACCATTTGATAAGCTTGCACAAGGAAAACAAGTGTGTCAGTCAGTAGCCAGTTTTATTAATCATTTTCAAATTGCTGCACACTTAGGTCTCTTCAGACCTATTCTCTTTTTCTATTTATGAATGACCATTTATGAAAGTCTCAAATTAAACAGTAAAAGTGCAGTGTGAATTGAAAAACAAATGCTAGCAGCGAAATATAGGAAATTTCAGATATCTGCCCACCACCAGCAGAAGTGCTTAGATGCAGAGGAATGTCACGCAAGATTTTCACAAATTTTATTGTAAACCTAAGATTACTTGCACACCCTAAGTCAGTATGGTTCAGCAGCACTGTGCACCAAACCGACCGATGCACCAAATTTGCTACGAAGAAGCAAAAATAACAGGATCACTGATGTTAACTTCTTTCTTGTTTGCTGAATTAAATGCACACCATCTACAAATTTCATTTTAAATGAACCTGACCTTTGAATTTTTTTCAGCACTATTTGGTTCCAATTTCATTTCAGCAGAAACTTCGCAACCGCCTTCCCAAGCCTTAAGCCTGCTTTCATACACAGCCAACCAGCAGAAAAGTGCACTTATCACTGCAGAATTTTTTTCTCAGTTCAAAGCTACATTTGTAAAGCTCTAAAATCTACGGCGGCTCATCTCACCGGCCTGCTCTTGAGAAACTCGTCTTGCGCAGCCGCTGGGCCAAATCCAGTGAGGGATTTGACATTCGACTGGTGTGTGATGAGCCGTGCACACTGATAAAAGACGGACAGGGCGTGCGCTCGAAGCTGTTCTTGCCGCCGCACACCCTCCAAGGCATGGCCGCCACCACCCAGGATAGAATCCAGGCTCAAGATCTGTCAGAAAAAGAACACCAACAGTGAGCACAAATGCAAGGCAGGCTCATGATCATAAGTTGTATTACACAAACAAGCACTGCTACTTCGCATCTGTCAAAAAGCACCAACTTTTCCACCTCAAACGGAACTATCCCTGACTGCGTAACAGGGAGGGGGGAGGGAGCAAATCCTATATTTAATAACACGATCATTATCAGATAAAAACTACACTGAGAATCATTGCTAGAAGGCATTTTAAGGTCTAAAAGCAACGTGCCACACACCTGCACATGGGTGTTGCTCTGCAGGGGTTCGGGTAAGCACTCAAGGAGTTGGGAGAAGCACCGATGCAGTCCCAGTGTGGCCAAACGAAGAACGTCAGGATCAGAACAACCCAATGTGAACGGTTCCACCAAATACACAACCAAGGCGGGAGGCTGTTGCTCATCCTCGCCTTCTTCAGTCGCAGACGCTGGGGCACTGCTGCCTGATGACGTGCCTGTTGTGGACCCCGGCGCACTGGAACTGCCAACCAAACTTGTGCCGCCCCCTGAGGTTGTCGTGGTTGGTGCAGCGCCCAAGACGGACTGGTTTGAAGATGGTGTCGAACCGCTCTGGTTTGTCGATGTAATGCCAGTTCCTGAAGCTGTCCCTGCAGCCCCCGATGTCGCAGATGTCTCCTGGGAGTTCTCTGCAGTAAAAGGCATGAAAGTCAACAGACAATCCATTGGCACTGCTGCATTTTGTTGCAAAAATGCCACAACAAAGTTGATGAATTATTTCAAGAAATTACCAGAGTGTTATGTGAAAAAACCTGAGCACTTTAATGAGCTCATTGTTATTTCAGGATTGTTAAATGCCAAAACTGATCTTTGGCAATGAGGTGCACTTCAACAGAGGAATTCAAGTAAACTTTGACCACCTGCAATCCTTTAAAACATACTGATTTGGCATACAGCAGCGAAGATCAAACCTCATAAATTTGTGCTCAGTGGCCAAACACCGCTGCCACTGTGCCTCAGCAGCAGGTGTAAAAGATGAGCTCATACAGACCACCTCATTGTGCTCCTGTTTGTTTGTGTGCACAAGTACTTTTGAAGGCTGCACATATAAAAGCAGAACCAAGGCTGGTTTTTCTTCCTTTCCTTTAACTATCAGGTGCAGCGGGGATGTTCACTGACCTGTGGCATCATGTGGCCGTGGTGTGGCATTTCCTTCCTGTGCTGCCTCGGGTGTAGGTGGCGGCCGTGGAGAAGCAAGGGGTGCCCTGGCTTCAGCACCACACCGGATTGCGTTTGGGGGACCCTCTAGCATGCCCCTGTCTAAGCTTTGTGTGGCTAGGTGAGGGCCTGCCAGGCAAACAACAGTGGGATCAGAGTGGTGCTACCCAATGCACAACCAAAGATCTCAGTCACTTTCAAACTGGCAAGACATGGATATCGCACAAACAGTTTCGGTCAGTTTCTTAAGGTCATTCACTACTTGCTTGGGGCTCTGGGATTGTTACGAATTCAATGTTTGCACAATGATTGCACAATGTCTGCAATTCATAGGTGTGAACAATGTCAGAAAGTTAGAAAGATCACTCACACATGCTCTTACAGTTCATTACGGTGAGCACATAAGTACTTCTATACGTTTGCTTCGATGTTGTAATTGTAATATATACCGTATTTACTCCCGTAATAAACCCACTTTTTTTTTCAGAAAAGTTGACATCAGTTTGGAGGGAGGGTTCATTACGTGGGGAAAAAAAAAGTTTCAACAGATTTTTTTGGAAGGGTGGATATTTCATACCATACCTCCGTCCGACCTTCCACCATCAACAAATGCACGCGCGTGGTCAGACACGTTCCTGCCGCTGGTGCTCAGCATCGTTCACTTTGACCTCCCGCAATTTTGCTGTAGCGGCCGGCCAGCCGGCGTCGAGATAACGCGAACATTCCGAACACCGGCCCTGAAGGTAAGGCGGCCTTTTTACGCGAGGTTAAAAAAAACAAGCAGGATGGTGACGAGTGCATAATGCAAATGACTTAGCTTACAGCATACAATGTCTTGGCGCTCTGCCAAGTGAGCGCGCCACCACCTCCTCCCTCCACCCCTCTGGCAGGAGCTGTCCTCAAAAGATAAACAAGTGGAGTAAATACGGTGTATGTATATATATATACACACACACACACATTGGTGCCGAAGGCGAGAAAGTGGATGTGAAGCAATCTGATCTTGATAGCATGGGCTTTCTGACATGCACTCAAATCTTAGTACAATAATGTTTCTGCATTTTTCCTGCATTAAAATGCAACTACCACAATTGGGATCAACCCTGCACTTTGTGCTCAACAGCTAAATGCTACATCTACTGAGCCACCACAACGGGTGGTTCCCTACAGTGCGCACCCATCAAGATTCGCAAGTACTACAAGGAAGCAGCAAGCGCTGATAAATGCCTGCGAGACCAGGCACCCCGCCTCACCCAGCTGGAGCTTGCATGCACGAGCAAAGAGCCTCAGCCGAGGTCCCAACGGTCCTTCTGCAAGAGGTCCAAGCCAGTCGTCATCCGGAGGTTGCTGGGACTCGGAAGAGGGCAGGGACAGGGTGCAGGACACACGAAGAAGGCCCTCGCGCAGCCCTCCTCGAGAAAGTGGGCAGTGGCGGCCCAAGTTGAGTGCCTGGTAGGTGGCACTCAGGTCTTGGAAAAAAGCTCGCACACCCGAAAGCACCGCTTCACTGTCAGGCACCACCACCACATAGGCAACGTCCCGTGATGGCGAGTAGGGCTCCAGTAGCAACTTGTCCTGAATGGGGACGAGAGGATTTGCTTCAAGACAGAACCAACAGTAACAAGAGAATGAAACTGCCGCAGATGCGACAAAGCCAATGAATGGGTGTTCATAGCAAGGCTTCACCGCAACACAATGAGCTGCTGTCGAGTAGATGTTCATGAGCTGATGCATGCACGCGAGCACCTGCTAGTTAATTACTGTGACCTGTAATATTACTAAGAATGGACACATTGCACAAATACCGAAACACGGGTTGCCTTCTTATGATACCAACTTCAACAATTCCAGTGCACACATGTTATTAAGATAACTAAACGTAGCTCTTGCATCAGAATTGGAAAGAAAAACAAAGAATTATGCGACTCCTTCCATGTTCACAGCCAGTCTCTGTTTAGCCAGCGCACACAACATGCTTCCCCTCTACAGCCTTTAGGTAGTCATAAGATTGTGCTACATTCATACCCTAGTTCTTAATGTAAATGGAGAAGTGCTCTGAAGCAGATGATGTGAGGAAAAAAACTTGTTTTACATGCAAATATGGCACATGCAAAAGAGGAGGGAACGAAATTTTAACTTGCAGTGTGCTTGCCTCATAGCTTTGGATGTAAAGGCCAAGATGCATGACAAAGATTTGTGTGTGTAAAGTTGAGCTGTGTGCTCACCCAGTACTTCAGGGCGAAAGGCGACAAGGCAAGCCAGTCCCGGTCGTAGCCAACCAGCAGGGACGGGATGGGCTGCGGTTCGCACTGGTCTTCGGTGCCCCGTCCAGCCAGCCGATGGAATTGGCGCCAGGTGAGGGGTCCCGCCACACGATATGTCACTTCCCAGAGGCCCTGATTACGCTTCTTGTGCACAGCGTCCTGCAGCAGCGGCTGAAGGCCGCGCAGCAGTCCCATCGACACCAGGCTGCTCGCAGGACACGGGGCTGCACAGGCGCAACCACAAGTACTTGCCTATTGACACAACTGTTTGTCAACGAAGGAAAGCACACCCACACAAAAAAGGCAGTTCTCTTCACCTCAATGTGCACCGGACAAAAAGAAAATCAAGAGCACAACACTTTGCAGCGCATCACAAGGCAAATAGGCGCCTACACGAAATACAATCCAGAAAAAGGACCATGATTCGGCATGACCCAGTAAATGGTCCTATTACTGGAACAGCTAGAAAAATTCATTAAGCAGGGATGCAACCTTTGAAAGCTGAAAAAGTCCCGAAAAAGACGATTTTCGGAAAAGTACATATATCAGCAGTATGTGGCATAAACTACCTTTTCTGTAATTATCAATGCCCAATTCACTGTGAGTGCAAGATAAAAGTGCAAACCTTGGCACGAATGCTTGCAGCACCACCACCAGTCACTTACGTAATGCGGTGAAGACCGTCACCTGCCAACTGAACGGGTACCACTTGGCACTGGCAAGTTCGATATACTCGTTTCATGGCCAACTACGTTCTATATATAAAGTAAAAATTGCATGTGTTTGTTAAAAACATTTGTAACATCTGTGTTTGTTATATTGAGGTTCGACTCTAGTTGGCTTCTACTGGCAGCAATACTCGCTTGTCTTTGTTAGGTTAGAAAAAAAAAAGAACTTTAAGACTCCTTAGAGCCTTGCTAATGTCCATTTTATTCTTAAAAATTTTACTTTAGGTCTCCATGTGGTCTGCAATACTGGTCGTGAATATGCATATGAGGTGCGTGACAGTTCCCATGCGAAGTCTGAAATCTCACACAGTCTAAATTATTGATGTCTAAAAATCACAAGGCTACTGTTCTACAGTTGATTCCCAATATTTCAAACTCAAAGAGGAGTGAAAAGTGAAAATTTGTTAAATTATGCAGAGTAATACATTTGATGTTTACCGCAACCAAAAAAGCCAGTCTGAATAAACTGGATGCTTGATCTAAATGAGTTCGAACAAGCAAGAGTACACTCTATTTGCAAATTGTGCAAAAAATTTCACTGGTCAGTCACGAAATATTTATCGTATTTACTCAAATAATGAATGCACTGTTTTTCCCAAAAAATTTTGAGGTGTGCATTCATACCTGATGTGTTTACATAAGCACAAATTTAGAGGAACAAAATAACTGGCGAGTTTATATTCACATGTGATGTGATGCAGGTAAATACAGTAGTACCTTCATTTCCTCTATTCTTGTTGTGTGGTTAGGCAGTTTTTCTGGACATCTTTTATGACACAGGTCGCCAAAACCGAGATGTTTCTTTAAACCAACTACTTTTTTTTTTTTATCTTGCTCTTCCCGTTTTGAGTCGCCCAGTGTTGCACCAGAAGGCATGAAGACAGGCAGCAGTTCAAGAAGGGGCCACTCACAGTGCAGGTAGGGCCAGTGATGCAGGCAAGAGCTGCGAAGGCTTTCCTCCAGGGGCCGTGACGCAACAGTCTCGAGTGCACCCGAGGCCACCTCACAGCCGTCTAGGGCTTGCAGGAGGGCCAGGGAGCTCGGCGGGGGGCGCAGGCCAGTGGGCGGAGGCAGCTGAGGCTCAGAGCCCAGCTGCAGAGTCTTGTGCAGCACTGAGCACGGCGACAGGGACATGCCCAGGCACTGGTTCTGGACATAGTCCATCAGGCCTTCCTCATCCACCTGCCACGTGAGAGGAGGAGGGAAAGAGTAGGAAGGCAGCTGGAGCCAAATTCTGATCTCTGCTATGGTGCTTGCATGGCAGCACTTCTGGTAAACTGAATCAGTACAAGACATACAAGGCTGTATCTGTAAGCCTTGGACAAGTTAGGAGGATCCTTTGGTGACAGGTGTCTATTTCAAAAGCAAGAAATTGGCAAGCCCTTCACTTCTGAAAATGAATGCCCACTCAAATCTGTGCAGTACAGCTCAGTCACGACTTTTTCAGTAGGCGTAAATATACAAATCTATTTCTTCACGTGAGAGAACTGTCACCAGATGTAATGAGTACAGAAGGGAAGACTACACTAAGGTTGTACCAGCAACTCTAGCTCTGCTGCTACAGAGCTCAGACGCTGAACAAACCTGCAGACAGAGCAACCCAAACGCACTGCGTCCAAAACCACAAGCAACAAAAAAATTGGAACACCAAACAGCCTGCAGAGGCACGCACCTTGGTCAGCGATGGGGCAGCAAGATGTCCACTTGTGGGGCCCCCCATTACTGTCCTGGAAGCTACACCTAGACGTGCCTGCTGCTGCTGCTGCTGCTGCAGTAAGGCTCGTGCATTGGGCCCGGGCTTTGCCTCGTAAGGCAGTCCCGTGATGTCAAGCTCGTCCTGGTAGAAGAGCCCTGCCCGGTGCGACAGGTGCCGGTTCACCACAGCAGAGAAGCCACAGGTGCACTTGTACTGGGCCTCCTCACTCGCCGTGGGAACCAGAGAAGGGGGCAGGTACACCCCAACGTCTGCACCCTGCAAAGATCCAAGGTGAACAGTTGTCTAGAGGACTACACGACTACGCGGGGTCGCCTCACAAGTACTGGCCTCAATCAGCCCGTTTAGTGTGAAAGGATACTAGTTTAAATTATGGGTGTTTCAAAGCGACTCAGGCTATGAGGGACGCCATAGTGAAGGTCTCCAGAAATTTTGACCACCAAGGATTCTTTAACGTGCACTGACATCGCACAGTACACGGGCCTCTAGAATTTCGCCTCCATCGAAATTTGACAGCCGCGGCTGGGATCTAACCCACTTCTTTCGGGTCAGCAGCCGAGCACCATAATCACTGAGCCACCGTGGCGGCCGTGAAAGGATACTATAGCCTGAAATGTTCCAATATAGGAAGGCCACGGGATCACCATTTGTTGCGATAAAAACACACTGCAGAGATTTTCTGGCTTGTTCTAGCATGTCAATTTTGGGCTGCTATGTGAATGTCACAGCATCCCACACACCTCTGATAAGCACGCAATGGCAGGCGTGATAATGGTCAGGGGACTCTGTTGCACTTTATATATGCTCCGTACCAGCCTGCGGCAAAGGCTGTGCTCAGCTGGCTGGACAATGCAGAGCCGAGCCGTGCACTGTTTTGGGTGCTGACTGGTGCTACACTGGTCCTTTTAGAAAGCATCTCACCGTTGCAGTACCAGTGCATTTCCTTCACTTCTGTCCGCGTGGTTCTTCTTTCCTTTGATTATGCATGTGTTATGCAGCATTGGCAGCTAGTGCGGTGGAGGTTCCTCACATCCGACAATACCTTTTGTGAGGGTTCTCCACTGCTACTGCATCACATTGTTATGCAGGCCGCGGAAGAGTTTACCATTTTCGAGCACTTCTGCTTCAACACTCATGACGGCATGCATGCAGCAAAGCACCGACAGAACTATTAAAAAAAAAGTGTCATAACTGCACAGTTTTCATCTCAGATGCAGAAGACATTGGCCCAGATTTTCACCAGATAAGTTTACAGCAATGCAAACAGTTTTTGGCAGTTTCTTGGGTGCCATTCGATAATTAGACCTTATGATGATTTGGATGTTTCTCCCGGGCTTCCGAATATGAATTAACGAGGCTTTCCTGTGAGTACAGCATGCGTTCACTATGCCGATGTCAGCTTTAATCACTGCCCTACAGCAGCACACTTCTTTGCTAACATCACATGAAACCCTGGTTTTCTTTTTTGAACACAGCTGAGCTTTTGCGGCCGCTACCAGATTTGAGTGGCTTCTGCTGGGTGCATATGGTTTACAGGAAGAATGACGTCTAGAAAGCATGGGTCATTGCCTTGATGTTCATGTTGCAGACGCAGAGGGTGCAGCTGGCAAAGTTGTGGTCCCGGAACAGCTCCAGCAGAGAGTCGGACAGGAGCAAGTTGACAAGCAGGGAATCTGCCTCAGGAGTCGGAGGCTCAGGAGGACCTCCCAAACAGGGTCCACGACCCACAGGGAAGCCCCCCATCAGTGCCGGGTAAGGGCCCTGGCCTATTTCATAGCCGATGGCTGCTGCACCAGGGCTGCCCATCATGGCTGCAGGACCAGGGTAGCAGGCCCGCTCTTCCATGCCCGGGTGGTGACTACGGGGATGTAATTCACATGTTAGGGCAGGGCATGAGACAAATGCTAAAGTATGCTCCCTTTATAAGCCTTGTTTCCTCACGCTTTCAGTAGAGGAGAGAAATCCTGCACTTGTAAAAACCCCACCAAATACAAAGAAGGACTGTACAAGGAATGGTATGATGAATCAAATGTTAACTGCACGGTTAGACATCAAGTTAAAAAAAACATATGTTCAGGGGATGGTTGGTGAAGCATATCATGTCAGGAAACTGCACAGTAAGATAAGACGGAGCAGAGGTGACGGCCTACACGCCTTTGTATTGCAGTTTCCCATTATTAGACAACAGGCAAAGCAAAACGGCAGCCATTACAAAACTGCAACAACTCTGCCACAATCCTAGCACAGGCAGTAGCACAGCTGCCATTTCCTCTTCAGCTTCATGCAAGTGCTCTGCTCGGTATCTCTTACTGTCTTCATCACTCGGCAAAGTCAATGCCCCAAGACAGCCTCTCACCTAGGATGACGCTCAAGGAGTCCCGGGTGATGCAATGCTCCGCCACCCATGCGCATGAGGAAGGCAGCCTCCTGGGCAGAGCCGGGGGCTCCGCCCACCAGGTGTGGGGGCGGCACTGGAGGTGGGGCTTGCTGCTGCTGCTGTTGGTGATGCACAGCGGGGTGGTAGTGGGGAAGGGGACGGGGACCCGGTGGTGGCTGTGGAGGGGCGTGGGCTGGCGGCGGATGTTGCTGCCAGCTGGGTTTGTATGAGACCTCAATAGGCGGTAGAGGGGCCAGTGCTGCACTGGGAAGCTGGGCTAGTGGGGCATACCGCTGGGAGCTCACAAATGCCTGCACCTTGGGCACCTTGTACACGTACGACCAGTCCTGGTGGGAAAACAAAAGATGATGCATATTTACCAGTGCCCCAATGCAAACCTCGCCCATGAATAGCTATCCCAGACTTCAGGCGCATTCACCTGAAGGCGGTGAATCTAATACACAGAAGTAGGAGAGTGAACACACTCGATTACGAATCAAACAGCAAGTGCTTCAGTTCAATTCATAAACTGAATTTTCAGTATTCAATACTTTTGGTTGAAATGGTTGTTGGTCTGCACATGTGAAGAAGCCATGCGCTGCTGCATGCGATGCTACCGTAACAAACCCTTCCCACTAGAACACTGAAGACTTAGGGGCACAAAAAAAAAAAACCTGAATTTAATTACTACCCATCCATCTTACCCTGGGCTTACTTACAATGACAGTCCTTATTGCTGCTTAAGGGTCTTGTGCAGGATCATAGCCAAGAACTACAAGCGCAGTCAACCGAGATCTAATATTCAAACCACAAACTGAAAAAAGTTGGCATGTGTGCTAAGCAGGTACAATAAGACTCACAAGGAGTGGAGAGACTGACCTTGGCGCCGTCAAAGCCAGGGCTGGCACAGTTGCCATAGGGGTCCAATGTCCTGTCGCCAGTGTCACCAAGCGGCAGGTCAGTCCCAGCACCAGGGCATGATGGGGACGGAGCAGCATTGTGCTCCAGTGACGGGGGTGTAGGAAACATGCGGATCAGCTCTGCCGTCCCTGCGCATGAAGTGAACTGAGCTTGAGTGACAGAGTTATAAAAAAAAATGACCCTACGCTCTCGTTTCTCTCCTCCTTACCCCCTCCTTTCCATCAAAAATAAATCATTCTTCCTGCACCAGTCTCAGCTACACAAGGAACTTTTTCAACCCCAATAACCTTCAAAGGAAAATGAAAAAGCTGCAGCGTCAAATGTGTCATTACAGCACAAACAATTCAATGATCTTAAGGGGGGACGCGGGTCTTGAAATCGCGAAAAATGGTCAAAAATGGCAATTTTCAAAAATTGCGATTTTGAAGTCTTTAATGTCCCAACTATGCCTCTACAAAATATTTTAGCTGAATTCCAACTCAAAGTATGAAAAAAACGGCAATTTAGAAACGTCGGTGAGCTGAAATTGAACGCCAAGCGCGAAGGTTTGCCCCATTTTCAAGCTGCCGTAGCTCCGCGCGACGCGAACCGATCGGCGCCATCTTGGTCTTGTTTGAAAGCTGGTTTCCCGCTCTCCAATTTGGCGCCTCTCGGCAAGCTGTAGACCCTCGCACAGCGGAGCTATCAGCACCCGTTCGCAAGGGGGAAAGCGTCGCGAGACAGCCGCCGATTGGGTAAAACGGGCGCTCCTCGAGGCGCAGCCCTCTGATTGGCCGTGACGCATGCTTTGCCCCCCGCGGCCGCGTTGTACGGCTCCTTCCCGTCGTCTGCTTTCGCCTGCACGCCCGTCATTTTTCGTGCTCCTCTGTTTCCTAGTAGTTTTCGTTCTGCCGTTTTCCTTATCGTTATTGTAGATATTTTGGTTCTTGAATCGCTTCTTTTAGCCTCGAATTTCGTGCTGTTGCGTGTATTTGCCTGCCTGGTGTCTTTGTTCCGTGTGTCACGATGGCCCGAGACGCGCGCTTGAAATTAAGCACGCGAAAAGCAGTCGGCAAAAAGAGACGCGCATGGAATCAGTAGAGCGCTGCATCGTCGAGAACTGCAGCTTCGGTGATGCCGCAAGCTGCTGTACCCTCGGTGGATGCGGCTGGACTGAGCTCGCCAACAACAGCTTCGCCGGTGGACGCGGCTGAACAAACCCTGTTGACGCCAGCATCCCCGGTGGATGCGGCTGGACAATGCCGATCGCCGTCAACTTCGGTGTTACTGCAAGTCTCTGCAGTGCCGGTGGATGTGCCTGGACTAAGCCCGTGGAAAATATCGACTTTTGATACGCTGCAAGCCGCTTCGAATTCCATGTCGTCTGAAGTGGCCGGCTGACCTAAGCCTAACATCAACTTTGGCGTTTGCGCACGCCGAAACCGAGCTCCTGTGCTCAACCCTTGCTTCGACAAGCACGCGCAGCGCGGACCTTGGCAGCGCGCCAAGCCGCTGCCGCCGCTGATAACATCATTTGTTTTTTTGTATATATTTTGAGGAGAGCTCCTGGGGGGGGGGGGCTCTGCGAACTTGGCAGAGTGCCAAGACGTTGTGCACTCTAAGCTGAAGCTTGAACATTCGCATTAGACACTCCTCACTGTCCTGTTTCTAACCTCCCAAGAAGCAGTTTCTCGCTTCAACCAAGGAATGGCAACAACCAGCAGAGCTGTTGCAGCACAGCTTGGTTACAGGCCTGGGAGCTGCCTCATTGGTAGGAGCCTTGAAAAAGATAAACAGAGGCTGTGCAGGTCTGATAAGGGTCACAACAATGCTGAAAAGGTGAAGAAGAGGATGGCCAAGAAGCACAAGCCTGACAGCACCCAGGACTACTGCCCAGGACTTTTGTGAATGTGTGGCAGATTCAAAGAAAATAGCAAGTGAATTTCTCAGCGTTTTTTTGTCAAGTGCCAATGCAATACAGAGGTTTTCATAATCTTTACATGATCAGATTTCTGTAAATTTGGTGTTATTGTGTTCAGCAATGACTGGGCGGCATGCTAAAGCATTAAATTTTTCCATATGATCAGTAAACAAAAATGGCAGAGTAAGCAAAACTTTGAATGCAATTTTCTCAGCTTTGCTTTTTCGATCAAATGCCTTTGCCTTACGGAACTTTTCATAATGTTTACATCGACTGATTTTATTGAAGTAGGTATCATTTTTTTCAGCAACACCTCAGCTACATCCTAAAGCTTTCCAATTTTCATTAAACCCAATAGACTAGCAATTAGGTCAGATGTAAGCTAATTACTCCCACATTGTTTTTTTTTTCCTACTAAGTTATTCATTCATGACCTATGTGATGACTTTTTAAAAATTTCTTTAGCTTTAGGATGTGCAATGGGCCCTTAAGAATGACAGCATTACTTTAAAACTAGTTTTTTTAATTAAGAAATCACCATAATGGCCCGTAAGAAAAGACCTAAGTGGCATAAATTATTTTCCCATATCTTCATTTCTAGATGAGATATATAAAATCTGAATATATATGTGGGATTAGCACTCAAAGATATATCTGCATGCCAATTTTCAGGAAGATATGTTAAGAAATAAAAAAAAGTTTTCAAGACCCTCATCCCCCCTTAACGAAAAGTGCCTTCAGAATCCATGATGTATACTGCTTGTATGTCTTACAGCAGTGGGAGGAATTCATTCAAAAGTGGAAGAAGGATTTTTCCCTAATTTATGCATTTACTCTTTCACGAAGCACATCCTGTTATTGCTGCTACCATTGACAAGCAGTGTGTCTTTCTTGCATAACACCACCAGCACAGAAAGTTACTTTATGAACTCGAATGCACCCCTTGCATTTGATGCTTATTTTAGAGCATGACAGGTGCGTAATGTGCTGTCACTTCCTCGAGTTCTTTCACGACCCGACAACACTTCGAATCTGTGGACTCGGTCCACTCTGCACAAGATTCGAGATTACTTGCACTGAGCTTGACATCACTGCAAGTCGTGGGGGGAAACAAAAGCCTTCAGGCAGCCAAGCAAAATAACTTACCCAGGATACCGACTGTGGCGCTGTTTTTGGACTTTGTGATGGGTTCGTCTGTGGCACCTGGAGGCTTTGTAGAACTTGGTGTAGAGGGGGCCTGGAACTGACAGAAACCTCACTTGTAGCAAGAAGCTCCACTTAGTTCACTGGTCTGCCCCCACCACCCCCGCCACCCCCCTCCCCACCCAGCATCAAACAGAAGACCAAAGTAAGGAGTACCATGAATGCCCTCACAGCAGAACAGCACAAAGGCAACTCTACCACAGGGTCTACTCATTACAAACATGACAACCATGCAGCATGGTTTTGTTATTAACAGGGTTTACAATAAGTGTATTGAACATAGAATGACACACTCCTATACAGTAGACTACCATGGTGCTCTCTATATGTGTTATGTACGAGTCATCACTGGCCAAGTGTAATTTTGATTCAGGTTGGCCCTTGTTGGGGCACCGCTCATTTCTGCACTGTGACACATGCATGATGATAGTGAATTTTTATGGCGCAAGGGCATCTATGGCCAAAGAGTGCCATGGCACAAGGTATTTTCAAATTCTCAAGGTGGGGTCAAAGACCCATTTCCCAAGCATTTCACCCTGATTAAGTCGAGCACCAGGCCAGGGGAAGCTTGTACCCATTGTATCACCGGTGGGTACCTGGCGGCACTGGGGATCAAACCCCGCACCTCCCGCATGCGAGGCGGATGCACAGTCGACTAGGCCACCGCTGCGGTATAACTGTGACCTTTGCAACAAGGGCGATTCATGCATTGAGATAAAATGGTTAATCAGTACCATAAGTTGTGCACGTCTTTCGAATCAGTCTTTCAGAGGCATTGGGCAACTCACTAGGCTACCAGGATGTTTTGCTCTAAATTGGGTGATGTGACCAAAGGCTCATTTTAACTGCGGGGTAAATGTCAACTAGTCGTGACATTTCCAAGAGAAAATTTTCTAGCATAAACTATCCGAACTGACACTCTGGTTCTATCAAGATGAGGTTCATTAAACGGGCTCCTGTTCTTCAGACTCCACATAATCTAAACAAATTTATAGTCTCCTTCAAGTTCGAATTAGCGAGGGTCGACTGTGATAGTTTTAGAGGATTGAATTTTTTTCCATTTTGCAGATATAATTATAAGACGACTGCCTTGTGCATTACCTTTCACAAAGTGAGCAAGCTACCTGACCTCATCGAAACAATGAATGCAGCAACAGAAGCACAACAATGGTGGCACTGCTTACAGGGTCATCACTGCTCTCATCCGACGAGGAGGTGTCAAAGATGTTCTCCAGGTCACAGTCGGTCACCTTGAGGTCTTCGACCCGCGTGAAACCAGGGTGGCGTGGTGTGGGAGGAGAACCACCTGGGGCAAGGTCGCCCTGGGAACCAGGGGTGGCGGGCTCCCCAATGCCACCAGCATGGGGAACACCCCCAACGCCCGTTGAGTCCGCAGATGGCAGTGCCGCATCAGCTGCCGCTACCGAGACCTCCATGGGCACACTATCCTTTTCTTCCTCCTGTGCCAAGACATGCAATGAACGAGGGGTTGCCCATCAGGGAAACATTTTTATTTTTTTTTCGCTTGTGCCATGAGAAAAGAGGTTAGCAATTCTAGTGGAGCTTCGAAGGCAGCCTAGTAACCTTACCCCTAAAATGCAAGAAAATCTGCATGTACAGTAGGTCGCCATATTTAGCCCAATGTGCACTGGTACAGTTTCAACTGACAGCAATCACTGATTTGACATTCTATGAGTACAGAAATTTTACAACTAATAATAAAAAAACGCGACAGGACTGCAGCACTTACACTGCACACTCAGGTAAAAAGATTATTCCAGAAGTGCATATACAGTAAGTAATCCCTCGTTATAACGAAGTCAGTGGAACGGCGAAAAAATTCGTCATAAGCGGCAATTCGATATAAGCGACCACCCGTGAAAATCTAAAAAATTCGTTATAAGCGGCAATTCGATATAAGCGACCACCCGAGAAAATCTAAAGCAGTCGAGCTTGAATTGTGCCGCAACGGCGACGAAATCAAAATACAATGTATTCAGTGAAGCAAAACTTAATTCAGGTGCAAAAAAGGCAGTGGGCTTTGGCTGTTTCAAGTTCAATTACTGGGCGCGTGCAACCCCTGCTCTAATCTGACCAAGTATTGCACGAGGCCACGGTCGCCGCCCATGCATTCAACCTTTGGGGTATTTCGAATCGCGAAGGCAGTGGCCGCTTTCATGCGGGGGGAGCGTGGGTCACGGAAATGCCGTGGCTCAAGTCTGAGGTTGTGCTTGTTGTGCTCAAAAAACGATTAGCCCCTCATTGTAGGTACGCAGCGCGATCGTGAAAACTGAACAGTTTTGCAGTAGGGCATTCGCATGATCACTGGGCAGTTTCTTTTTTTTTTTTCCCGAAGTGTGCAGCTGTGAAGTTTGCAATTGAGTTTTTCGGCACACCGTTGTCAATGACACTGTGCTAATTTCTACGGTTCAAATGTCGGTGATCGCGCAGCATCGCATCCGCGCTGTTGACAGATGTCTAGGAACAAAATTCAATGACCCTACCACGCATTTAGACCGTTTGTCTGGTCGGGCGGCGCGAATCGAGCATGACCGGCTCGAGAAAATCGCCGGGGAAACACTGTGGTTGCGTTGACCAGCCATGTTGACAGCCTGACTCGCCGCTGGCGACGCTCGAATTTTTCATGTTTTCGGCAAGTTATCGGTCGATTTGCATAGTGAAAAGTGCAACATAGCTAGGAGCGGTGTTTCATTGCGATACAGGCCAATTATGACGAGTGGCAAGCAAATTTCTAGACCGCGTTCCCAAAAGTCGTCTTCCTTATTTGTTAACATAGGTCCTCGCGTCAAACACGTTAATGGGCGTGCGACCAGCAGTCACTTGTGACCAAGCAGCAGCTAGACAACACCATTGTTCACACTTGCAAGCGCGACCTGCGGGTCGCTTGCTCGTTTGAAGTGAAAACTCTCGGGAATGGCGTTGTTCGCGCACATTCGGGAGTTTCGTCTGCTTTAGCAGATGTGAAACGGTTAGGCTTAGTGACGACTATGGCAGCCAAGGAGCAGGTCAGTTCGTTGCCGAAAGCTCACCTCGCTTGCGACTCGCAAGCGTGAATGGGCTCATCATAATCGGAGGGACAGTTCTTTTGTGCTTTTTGGCACGTTTCAGTGCCAGAAATGTTCTTTAGAGCGGTAAAATTTTGCTCGCCGAACGCACCCAATGGAATGCTACGGAGCAAGTCTGCCCGCTGTCTTTTGGCCACTTTTTGGCATCCAGCCGCGGTTTTCTGGCATCGCAAAGCGTCACGAAAATTTTATTTTCGTTTGGATTCTATCATGGGGGACACCAGCGAGGCGGTTGCGACTGATTCGAACACACTTCCGTTCGCATCCGCTGTAAACAGATGGGAGCACTCGGCACTTGCTTGGTACTCGTTACTAGGTAGGCCATCAGTCGTAGGTTTGACACTTTTGTGGCCTGTTCTGTGCCTGCATGAGACTAATTCGTCGGCGGTATTAATTTCACACTGCATGCGCAAAAGGGTCGCCACCGCCGCGGCAATGCCTCCACTCACCACTTCGCTCTCAGCGGGTCAAGCTCTTCGCGCGCTTCGAGTAATGCGGCTTAAAATGCATGTGTTTGAATCAGGACCGGAAGAAATTTCGAATAAAGCGATATTTCGTGTAAAGCGATTTCGTTATAACGAGGGATTACTGTAGTGTGTCTGCCTGGCTGCATGGCGTGAAATCAAGCTAGGTACACAGGTCATGGCTCTGAAAGTTTGACTGGACTCCGTAGCCTACCTTGACCACAACAGGAGCGACGGCCTGGTTGGGGGTTCCACCCTGTTGAGAAGCAGCTGCCTGGCTGGTGGGGGTGGTAGCTGTGCCGGTTGCAGTTGCTGCAGGATCTTCGTCAGCTTCATCATGAAACTCATAGGGGTCACGGGCACTTGGGACACCGGGTGTGCCACCAGCTTCACCTGCTTGTGCACCGCATGCAGCCGCGGCACCGTCCCCCCCTGGCTCTGCTTGCCGGCAAGATGCGGACAGTCTCCATGGATCACAGGGGTTGGTTCTCCGAGGGGCACCCATGTGGGGTCGCTTGCAAGGGGGTATGTCCCTGTGAAGAAAGGCAACCAGAACTTCAGCAAGGGAAAGCTTAGGCCTGTGTATTCAGTGCAGAGAGGCCAGACTTCAATAGACATTAAAAAAAAAAAAAAACTCGCTGGACAGTTACGACTGTGTAACGCGAGATTCAGCGATAGCTGTTTAGGCATTTAGTTTTACGGATATTTTCCTGACGCACTGGTGTAGTGGTGAAGTGATGCACTCCTGCACTGGCAGACGGCTGTTGCAAACACAGCCACCCGTAGGCTTATGCGACCTAGGTTGACCGGCGCAGCCGGTGGGTGCTAATGCACTACAACGTGCAAGCCAGGGAAGGGCGCCTAAAAGCTATCGCTGCAAAAAGAAACAGAAAGGGACTACAGGCGGTACATGTGGGAATATCACGCTTTCATGGGCAGTCGCCATATTTCAGAATATTTGAGCAATCACAATTATCTTCCCACTTATGATAAAAAAAAAAACAAGTTGTAGCTCATTAGAAAGGGATCTCCACCTTAAAATTGATCCACATCCGACCATTTCTGGTGTCACTTTTAGTTCAGGTGTAGATCTGGCACATCAGAAATCCATTTAATAATTTTCGCCCCAGCTGTACAACATGCAGACATCGTACAGTGAACTCTTCTAAATACAATCTTCCTCAATTCAAACATCCTGTTCATTCTAAATGTCGCTTTGGTTCCGTTTCTTGTGTATAAAAAGGCTCCATGTAATTAAAACTCTGCACACGTGGAACATATTTTGTTCTCTTTCATGTTTGAATTATTAAGAGTTGGCTGTGGAAAAACAAAGCAGCCTGCAATTGCACAAGCATTCAAAGAATGATAACCCAAACCAGCAGGTGTTTCAGAAAGGCTCCAGGTAAGCCAAATTTTTTTCCCCTTCTTAGCTGAAATCATTAAAAGTTGACTGTATATTATACTAAACCCTTGAGTCTCAACAGCCGCTGTGTGCCAGCTTGTTTTACCGAAAACCCAGCCACTGGCTGACAATGCCTGCATCTTTAGTAAAAAGACAGGGACTGATGTTAGGCACTCACCATGCAGGTAGGTAAACAGTGGAGTAATCATATAACAAGTTGCTTCCCAGCGGCAGTAATGCCTCAGCTTCCATCAGAGCCTCATGAGCGACAGCAGGAAGACATGGCCGCTTCAAACCTTGGTGCTGCTGCTGTTGCGTTAGCTGCAATGAACAAAAGTTCCACCATCAGACAAACTGATAAGGCGTTATCAGTGACTCACAAATGGCTTAGCTGATTTACCTAATACACTCAACTTAATTTCCTCTCTGTCAAAACCACAGGCTGTTACTTTAAAAGACAAAATATAAATTCCACAACACAAAAATTTACTCTTACTGTTGTACCTTATATGAGAAGATGGGCAAATACCACACCTGGTAAGCTGCTTTAAACTACTGATCAGGTGGGCAGTCTGGGCTTCAGTTTCACTTTATCAGAAATGACTGCCCCAATGGTCCACTGTTTTTCTCGCTCAGCTTATGCCACTTGTGTCGTATTATGGATCACAAGGTGCTGCCGCTGCAGGCACCTCTGTCCATGTCTACTTTCCTGTAACATTATCTTTAGCCCACATCAATTAGTTCCCCTCCTGTATGTTTTTGCCCCACTCAGTCAGTACAACATCATCATCAGCCCACCAATGCCGCCTGCAGGACAATGGCCTCTCCGATTGATCTCCAATTACGTAACCCTGTCGCTCGCCAGCTGCAACCGCCCCATCCTTGCAAGTTTTTGCTATCTCATCTGCCAGCTTAACATTTTGCGTTCTCCTTACTAGACTTACCCTCTTTTGGAATCTGTGCCATTGCCCCTTAGGACCACTGGTTATCATCCCTCTGTATTACACTCCTTGGCCACGTCCACTTCTTGTTTTCATTTAGGATATCAATAACTTCAAGTTTGTTCGCTAACCTACTCGGCTCAGTTCCTGGCTGTAAACATCATCCCTATCAGGTGCGGTGCGCGCAGACTAAAATGTGAAGCATTTCATTTGGGAAACTTAATGCAGCCCGAAATAATTGATGTGCACCCAGCAAAAGCAACTCAGCGCCAAGAACAGCCCCCAACTCAAGTGTGTTACCTGCTGCTGCTGCGGCTGCTGTGCTGGCTGCTGTGTCGGTGGCTGTTGCTGTGGCGCAGGAGGCCCTGGTGTTGTTGGGGGAGCCTGCAGCTGGGGAGCAGGAGTCCCCGGTGGTCCCCCGAGTGGTGTCCCCGGCGGCAGGGAGGCAGGGCCACCGGGGGCAGCTAGGGGAGTGCCCGGCATTTCCTCGGTACCCACTGACGGCGGAGCGTGGACTCCTGAGGAGGCCAGTGGGGTGGCCGCAGACGAGGATGGAACTGACCCAGGCCCTCCCCATGGGTGGGAAGAGCCCCCAGGAGAACAGGAAGGGGGTGCTTCCAGAGGTGGCTTCACCTCCAGCAAGGACGACGGTGACAGCAGCTGCAAAGGTCATTGCTGTGTCACTCATACCACCTGGCTCCCATTTAGGCTGAGAGCACCCCCACTTAGAGGCCCCCAACAGAGGACACCGTTAAGGGCTAGTTCGGAGGCCCTTGCAATAGTGCAAGGTCACGCGCTGCTGCATCGGCCATGGCCCACAAACAACACCAAGTAAAAGCATGTCTAGAACTTAATATTGCACTAAATGCTTCAGCTCTACCGAGGACAGAAAGCAGTAGCGCAGCAGTGCGCACAATAAAACAGTGCCAGACAATAGTGACAGTTTCAATACTAATTAAAAGAAATCAATTCTCTACACCATCAAAACATAATGTTACTTCACAACGGGATAAGGACATGCGTGCCTGGGGTGAAACAACCACAAGGGAAGATTTCTAAACACCCCTATGAGCTTACCTGCTCCCCAGGCTGCCGATCCTTGGCTGGCTCTGCAGCCGCCGGGGCAGGGCTTGCGCCTGGCACTGGGGAAGGACGTGGCTCGTCCCTTGGCGGTGGGTGTGGAGACAAAGTGGGCATGGCAGGGTCTGCCTGAGATGCCTGCGAGGCAGGTCCCTCACTGAGCAGCAGTGGTGTGCCTGGATGGGAGCACGAGCCCACCGATGGCGGAGGGCCGCCTACCGCTGGCTGGTGGGATAACTGAGGGAGGCCCCCACTGGCTACTCGAGACACTAGAGCCACTGCACCCTCATAGTCCACCTGGTGGGAAACAAGTGCAAGCAGACACAGCAGCGCACATCAGGGGCATGTTGATGCTCATCTCAACTAGTTGTCAAGGCTATCTTAAAACCACTTCCCAGTGCAGAGTAGCATGTCAGCGCTGTTTCTATGCTGGCTAAATCCTCTGCCATTCATTGAACAGCTTCTCTCTCTCAAATCCAAAACAACTGCTGAAGCTAAAGCCTGCCACGACAGGATGGCACTCTGACAAGTACTAAAAGAAACAGCATGTATTATCGCACTCAATATGACTTTCAACATGTCCAAAGTGAGTGAACTAAGGTTTTCGCTTTACGGTGAAACAATGAACCTTCACACAGAGCACCCAGCTCACACAACCAGTCTATGTTCTTTGTATCGGCGGTTGAATGCATCACTGAGCGCACACTGCTTTGTGGACTGAGTTCCTGCCACAGCTCATGCACTGCAACTCACATTGAGTAGGATAATAAAATACAAGGGCATACTAGGCTTTCTGGTACATTTGCTTTTAGTGCGAAAGCATTATCGGCCTCATAACTTCAAAAATTCTGGCGTGTAATGAAGCCTCTGTAGTTAGTCATGTGATGCGGAAAATAGTGAGAAATCGATACTTTGAATGAGGATGACCTTGGCCAACCTGGAGAAATAAAATAAATATTGCCGCGACTGCGTTTCGAACCTGCGGCGAAGTAACTGATCAGCTTCGCTGGCTACTGCACGAGGGCACTATGCTGTTGCCGCAGCCAATCCTGTCTCGTGTTAAGGAGGGACACAAGTTCTTTTGGGCCGAAAATTCGTGAAAAAAATGGCTTTTTCAATTTTGTCACATCCAGATTCACGAGGTCATTTTCCATCTGACGCCGATTTTTTAGAAAGAAATGGCCAGTATTTGCTTAGTAATAGCCATTTAAATTTCCAAAGGCACTAAAGTTGCCTTTTAAATTGAGGTCAAATCATGCCTCGCCGTCGCTCGGTGCCTATGCGCTCTCCCGACGCCATTTTGGTCTCTTTCGAAAGCTCGCACCCCCAGCTTTATTTTTAAATTGGTAAGCAACGTTTGGATTCTTCCGTTCGCAGACAAAATGACCGCAAAGAAAATGTGCGCGCCTCGTTGTCAATGGCTAGAAAAGCCATGTGATCAAAATGGCGCTCTGTGATTGGGTGGGCCTCGGGTAAGGCTTGTCTGCTCCAGAAGCGCGGCGCCATTTTGAGTCTGCTGAGCGGCGCGCGTGGACGAAGTATCACTCGTTTCATCAGTTCAGCACCCGGAAATGGAGAAAACGCAAAAGGCACAAGGAGCCTGGACTTTCGCAGCCTCCGCAGAGCGAAGGTCAAAGTGCGGATGGCCCGCTGCCAACCGCACCGTGAACGACCGTGAAGCGCATCGCGGACCCGTGCCTTCAGCAACGACGCATCACTAGTGCCGTCGCCGGCTCCGCTCCTGAGCAAAAATGAAGAAAACGCAGTTTGAGTCAACGCTCCAATTGACATAGCCTCAGCAAGGCGAAGGTCAAAGTGTGGTTGGCGCGTTGCCAACCACATCGTGAACGACCGCGAAGCGCGTCGCGGACGTGTGCCGTGGACGACAGCGCACCTCCAGTGCCGTTGCTGAGTCTGCTCCTGGGCAAAAACGATGTGCAGTTCGAGCCTACGCCAGCCATGTATGCATCGATGCTGGAATTATGACAGCATAAATGTGGATAGCGATGTGATTGAAACTACTGCCCGTGAAAGAGTGAAACTTCGTTTTGAATCGACGCTAACGACAACATTTGTTTCCGAGGCTCAACCAAGAAGCGAAAGTTATCTGTGGGCATCATTAAGATGGCAAAAAGGCGGCAGAGAGATGCAATGCACCCCGATTATGGCCCTGGTGCATTCCTATGAGTTTGAAGTCGTTCCTCTCGCATAAAGATGGTTGGAAACATTTTTTGTCGTTTTCTCAAAACACCATTTTTGACATATTTGCAATAGTGCAGGGATGATATCTCTGGTTCTAGGCGGGCTAGGTTCATAATTCTTTTTTGTTGGGAAGATAAACTCACAGAGAGTGAAATACGGCTAAATCAAGACCAGTTGCCAATAAGCATAATTTTAAAACAATACATTTCGCCTGAGCCACCATATTGAATTTTCCCTGGTAAAGTTCAATGTGCTGTAACTTCTGTTCAAATGGGCCTAAAACAACCATTTTTGTCTTATTGCACTCCATGGACATTGCAGATCATGTCTGTATGCTGAACTTCACCATGGCATTTACCGTAACAAAATTAAGTTACCTGCATGTTCCAAACAAAGATTGCATAATATTTTGAGAACAACTTGTTTACAGGAAAAATAAAAGCATATCTGAAGTCAGCATACTTAAATACATAAACTGGGTAAGTTTCATGAATATCTATCAAGAAATAAGAAAAATAGTTCCAAGATTAAATTGCAACACACTCTCGCGCTGTGCATTGCACGTTGTGGTCTTCATCAACTTCCACCTGTGCGCAAGTCACAAAAGGAATGGAAAGGTGCTTCCAATTGTGCTTTCAGGTATATGTGGCTTTGGTGCCAACCTGCAAAAGCCTGCTTTCGCGCAATATTTTGTAGTTAGCAATGCTAAACCACCAGCAATTCTTTATTTAGCATACTGCTCACTACACGACAAGTTAAACGCCAGCAGGCTATTGGGGCACAGTGGGCAATCCTCACAAAGAGCTTTTGCAGTTATCATAGTGACCGAAACAATTACATATGAGCCTGACAGGGTATCAGAGGCTACCACAGTATTTAGACAGTTCCAAACCTACATCCAAATCTGCAGTGAGGATGAAAGCATAATGTATTTCTGCCAGGAAACATCCAGTGCAAATGGATTCAGTGTGTCTCCCGCAGTAGAGTACATACCCCAGGCACAGGGCTGCGCCGATGGAATGGGGTTGATGGGGCACTACTGCCCGTAGCACCTCGTGATGGCTTTGTCTGGGCAGCCAGGGAAGAATGTCCGGGGCTCTTGTCGGCACTCGGCTTTTTGGCACCCCCTGACGGGCTTGGGGATGGACCCCGAGTGGCCAGGCTCCCAGTACCCGACAAGGCTGCCAAACTTGGCCGACCAGTGCGAGTGCACCTGTGTGGCATTTGTTTAAGTTGACAACGTTACGGAGAAATTGGGCACTGAAGAAAGTGTGTGCACAAACAGAACACCGCGGCTTGAACTACCAGCTCCCTGCATCATGCTTTTTCACAGGAATACAAAAAGCGCAGACCGCAGAATGTAATTCCTTACCTGAGTCCACAAATGCTAATCAGATCTTTTGCAAAAGTTAGCACCAAGAGCACGCAAAAAGCGAGTGTCAGTGGTAGACTTTTTCAGCCACCAATGTTATCCCCTATATCATTCAAAACAAGTAGTTTCTCAGCTTTCATTTCTTCCTTCCTCCTAAAAAATCGAAACATTCACAGCTCAACGCAGTCCTTCCTGTTCCTTCAAAGCAGCAGTGCAGTGGAATACGATGAAGGGAGAAGACGTAATGCAGTACGCACCGAAAGCAGAAGCAGTGCGTCTGCCCGCAAGGGTCACAGAACTCCCAACCGGCGCCAGCCTCTTCATCACATGCCCTGGCCAGCAAAGAGTCCTGCCACGTGGCCACCTTGGCCTTCTGCGCTACCAGTGCCACGGATGCTGCGTGGGGTCCTCCCAGGACATCAGGCGGAGCCACTCGCGCCGGTCGTTGAGACTGAGCTGCCCCAGTGGCACTGCCAGCATTCCTGGCCGCCGCTATGGCGCTATGGAGGTAGCCTGGTTCACATGGCGACGTGGGAGGCGTCAAGACTGCAGTCAAACCGGGGGGAATGCCAGGTTTGGCACTGGCAGGGAAACCATGTGGACGGGAAGGCGCACTGCCGTGAGCGCCCGCCACTGTGCTGCTGTAAGGCCCTCCCACAGAGGTGGCAGTCGGAGTCGCAGGAGTGACACCCTGAGACGGGTCGCCCTGCTGCCCAGGCACCACTTCGTCCGTTTCCACAACAAACACATAGGCCGAGGGATAGCGCAGCTTGATGCCACCTGCAGGGGAGAAATGCGTAAGAAACTAAGCCTTCCACTCACCTCAGAATGGAAGCTAGCAGCGCAGGGAGAAAGAAAAAAAGAAAAGCATGCTTCGGGTGCCAGGTGGCACCCTCTTCAAAGCGATGACACTCCATTCTGACCACAAGAAGTGACAGCACTATAACATGTGAAATTAGGCCGCTGGAAAATCATAGCAGCACCGCATGCATTTCCACCAAAACACAAGACGCTACCTAGAGAAGAATGCAGAAAAAGGAAGAAGACGAGAGAGTTCTGGGAGGGCACCTACCCACAATGACCTCGAGGGCACACGGCAGAGGCTCTTCATCTCCGCTAGAGGGAGTTGCGTCGCCCCGGTGGGTAGTAGAGGTGAAGAGTGGCAGTGGGTAGAACTGGTGCCACTCGGTCAATAAACTCTGGGTGGCCACATCAGTCTCTTTGAAACCCTGGCCTGTCAGCACACCAGCCAGACCAAAGGGCCCCAGAATCACTGTTTCACGAAAGGGAGAGAGAGAGACAAGTCATTGCGCCCTTAATGCCTGCACTTGCAAATGTGGCAAGACTTGTGGCCCGGCAGAACATATACCAAATTCGAAAGGCTAGCAGCTAAAGTAGTACATAATTTCATAAGGCACAGGGAATATGTTGTTACGTTGCGGTGATGCCAAGCAGGCAGGAAAGTCGATGGAGGCTTTGGAGAAAACTGCTTATTCCTTCAAAGTGAAAAGAGGAGAACTCTGCAGCAGCAATAACAATGCGTACCACTGGCAGTTGTCGTGGTCAAAATGGCTGCTCCATTTAAAACACGACAAAAATGTTTCCAGGATGACATGCTCACATCGTTACGAACAGTTTTCAACACTAGAGAATCAACAGCCCGCAATCTTCAGAAAGAAATTCAGCTGAGCCCACAAAACACGTGCAAGATAATTATCTCCAAGCAGCAAGCAAAAAATGACAAGACTATGTGCCAGCAGCAACAAAAAAATGCACATTAAAATGATAAACAGAAAAAAATAAACACTGTTGAATATCACTACACACCTGACAGAGAGAAAAGTCATAAAGTGCAAGTTCCTTTTCGGTTGGGTCACTCTTAATTTTTCAGAGGGATAGTTTTTACAAATGCAACGATGTGCAAGCAATATGCATCAAATAGAAGTTCCAGCTCCACAGTAAATGAACAGAAGAAGCAAGTACACTAACTTGTATTTCACGCTTGCAAGAGAAGAAGTATTTGCCCTGTTATCCCGACAACAACCCCAAGATAAAACAAGTCATTGCAGCCACAGTGCCACCCCTCACCTTTACACGGGCTCTGGCTAGCAGACTGTGCAGCTAGCACGTGCTGCCTGGAGATACGATGGATGGCTGGGTGTTGCCGGACATCAACACTGGCACACACTGTGCTGTCACCGTGTACGAAGAAGTGAAATGCAAACGTCAACTGCGTTGCACTGGAACCCCTGCAAGAAGGCAGTAATAAGGGAGTAAGTACTCATTGGCATCCACCCAAGCGCAGCCATACGGCTACAAAGGAAAGCTCTAGAGCTTTCTCAGAAACTTCGCAAATAAAGAAAAATTCGTCCTGGTCTGGGGTTCGAACCCGGGACCACCGCTTCACCGGAGCAGTCGCTCTACCAACTGAGCTAACCGGGATGGCAAGCTTACGGTAGGGCAAGAACGAATTGATCAATAACTTCAATCGATCAAGCTCACATGACGCTTAACCTACCCTTGAGTACAATGCAATAGCATTAGAGATCCCTTCTGTGCAAGTACTCCTTCGTCACTTAGGTTCAGCCTACATGCCCATATCTGCGGAATTGGTTACTCTCTACATCAATAGATCGCGGGGAGTCTTCATACCACTCGTGGCGCAGTCATGCAGCAGTTAAGTGATGCGACACTGCCACGGTAGGGGGTTGTTTCAAACACAACCACCGGTGGGACTTGTGAGATCCAGGTTGCTATTCCCAAGCAACCTATTGAGACCAATCATTAATTTAGCTGCCACCTGCCACAGTGGGCAGATTGTGATGACGTTACAATGTCAAGTGACTTAGGAGGCACGTGCGCCACCAGCTTTTCCACCAACAACGCCGCCGCCAGATTTTCTGCAGAACAGGAGCTTTAATGCAATCGCTCAATACACAAAATTTGAGTATTAGCTAAAACAATGCCATAAGTATTGAAATAAAGCTTTATCCCCTGAAAGATAACTGAATGCACAATTCATTACATCCCTCATTCGTTTTCCAAACACTGGCAATGAAATATTTTCTGAGCACTACTGTTGACAGCAAGAATGTCAACCAGTGGACACACAATTTAGACAAGACATGTCCACAAAAGGCCACATGCGAACACTAGTTCTCATGTTTACTTAGTCCTTCAGCCCGTTTACAGGTAAGTCAGCAACCTTGTTATGATTAGGTTGTTCCCATGGTTAATTAGTCCTTCGGCCTGTTTACTAGTAACTAAGCAGTCTTGTTATGGTAAGATTACGTTCCAATAAAACATGTTGCAGTGTATCTTAATACACAGGGAAAAAGGAAGACCCAATTAATGTACCGAAGCTTTTCCTTTCCCAACTAAGGCATGCTTTGTTTAGTGAAAAACAAAAGAAGCAGTTACTTACCCCCTATCCTTGTCTGCGCTATCGCAGGGCTGAAGGAACCACCTGCCCATTCTGGTAAAGCCTCGTGATAGTAGGCACCTGCAAGTCCACAGGAAAAGGTAAAGCACAGTTGAGGAACATGAATGCTGAGCACGTCTGCCTGGCGCATAACTTTTTCTGGTACAAGAGATTATCTCTTTCTAAGCTGCAGTGCTTATTAAAAAAAAAACATGTCCGTTTGAAATTATTAAAGGAGTATAGACACCTAACTTTTGGGTGTGTGTTTTATTGTTTGTAACAATGTGTAAGGCGTTACTTTACATGGATTACCATGTGGTATTTTCCTACAGGCGCTAAATAATTTATAATCTCATTTTTTTTTCTCATGGCTGTTTTGGTTTCGATTTCAACAGCCACACGACGACTGGGACGTCAAAGTGTGGTTATAGGTCACGAGATGCATGAAAAAAAAAATCATTATAATCGCTGCTTCTATATATGTTGTCATTTCGGCTCTTGAGGAAGGCTGGCTTAAGCACTTTAGTGAATTAAAAAGATGAAGCAGCAATTATATCAACGTCTTTCCATGCCTCACATGACATATAACCACACTTTGACGTTGCAGCCATCGTTAGGCTGTTGAAACCAAAGCTGAAACAGCATGACCGAAAAATTTGGTTATAAATTATTTAGCGGTCGTAGACGGATACCACGTGGGATTCATGCATAGCAGTGTCTTCCACATCATTGTAGAGAAGAAAACATGCCACCAAAATTAGGTGTCCAGAGACCAATTTCCTACCACCTAAATTTGAAACTATTTGGGCACGTCTCAACACAATGATACAGTGCACGGGCAGTCTCAAGCTGTGCCAATGAGCTTCTTAGACACAAACTGACCCAAGTGAGACTTTCTGCATGAGCTTTTTACTCTTGTGCAGCTTATGCGAGATTGCTTCTGGGAGTCGCACATGCAATGTCAAGTGCAAAAAATCCTACAAATGGCACCACCATACCTTTGTATAAGGTTGTGTAGAGCTTTGAACAATAGGGAGCGGCACTCGTAGGAGAGGCCATTTTCCCAGCTGCCTTGTTCTGTGTCTGTAAAGAGGAAAAATTTGAGTCGTGTATTAAACTCCATGTAAATAATACCTCAACGTGAGGAGTCTGCAGTATCAATAAATAAAATAATAAGTCGTAAATAATGAAGACACAGAAAAGGGGGGCACCAGGGCACTATGTTCACACATAGCCAAGAGCACTGTGTAAAACAAAATAAATGAACATATTTTGTTTCAGATAGATGGAATCGCAGCAAACTGTCCCAGTAATCAGGAGGCCTGTTCATTCATTCCCTATGGATTTGTGTGTTCTTAAACATCCCTTCATTTCAAGTATAATCCCGTGGGTGCTAAAGGAATGCAAAAATCTGTACGACACTAATTACCGCACACAGAGACCGTCCCCAATGTAAAATGGTTATCTTCCAGGCACTGCCCCAAATCTTCTGGACAGCACATTATTTTATTCCACTGCACCAGACAGTTGAGTGCCAGCCAAAACAAGAACAGTTAGACATAAGTGGTTTCCACAACGTCACTGGCTGAAGTGGTATTTTAAAAAGGTACATCTTATCCAAGAGGATATGGAGAGATAGAGCTTGACAACACTACACCCATGTGGATAACACTGTCACTGGACAGCAGGCGAATGCGGAAGTTTTTTGTTGACACACACTACAACATGACAACCCTTTAAACAGGAGAAAGACCCCCCACAGCTTTTACTGCAAATCTGCGTCGGCACAATGATTGTGGACAAAATTTATTACATTACTGAAGCGAGAATAATGATTTTTTTAGTGAGAGGGCAGGAATGCTGGGAGTCACCAAGACTATGCATATGCTATATTTTGTTTTTGAAATGACATCACAAGAAAACAAATATCACAGAGCCGTGTTTCATGTACAAATAGTCTAGAATAAGAAGGCAAACAAAACACTATGAGTGAGATGTAATGCCCGGTTCCCTTTGATACAGAACTGTACATATTCATTTTTCATGTTTTCAGTACACTCAGATACAACTCAAGAACAAAGTGGCAAAAGCCCCTCAAAGGAGGCTCTCCAGCCAATGGTGTCTTCCGATTTTCATGGTGCCCCAGCTAATGCATAGCTAATCCCCTGCCATGCTGGATTTACTCCTGGTTAATCCCTAGTCAAAGTAGGGAGGGTTTGTGGATAAAAGTCATGAAAATTGGTAGAGGCCTTTGGCTGGAAGGTCCCTACCGAGGGGAATTCGCAGCTTGGTTACTAAGTGAGGCCAATGAAGGAAAAAAGAAAAACATCTGTGTGAGCAGGTTTCTTGGCCAACACAAAGTCACAATTTATTCTAGCCATGTCTCCAGCACCAGTCCCATTGTCCTTAACTTCCAGATTAAGAACAAAAAAAATGGACAGACAATTACGATAGTCAATAAGGCGAAATTTGGCCGCAACTCTTCACGTATTTTCACGCCACCTGCCACATGTGGCATGCTACACTGCTAGCCACCCTCCAGGTTCTTCCTGTGGCAGCCTTTCCGATTGTCGACTCCTCCGCTCTCGACGTGGCAGGTGGAGTTTCGCTCTACTACTACCTGCCAACACACTACCTGTCACGCACCTACACACGACACCTGTCACGTTACGCTGACAATGCTGAAGCAGAACAGGCGCCTAGACCTGCGCTCTAAAAGTGTTAACGCAGTGGTACAGCCCAAATTTTTTTCCACAGATGGGGCCGACCACTTTTCAGCCTGTGGTGAAAGGTTGGGTGAAAAGGAAACGTCCTGGTTTATGTGGGGTTGATCATGATTCGTGAAGAAGGACGGTCTTTAGCTTTGTTAGCTCCACTTGAGATAAAAACGCAATATAAGTACTTTTTTTTTCTGCACACACCCAATGACACTCCATCTACGTTCATCATTGTTTATTCAGATGAACGCATACAGAGTTTCTTAGCAGCGCCACAAAAATCGTTTCCAACACAAAGTTTCTCCTGGTCTTCGAACACCCATGCCCATTTCAGCACGCTGAACGACCAACTGCAACATCGACAACCCGAGACCACGCGGGCGACAGGCTGTTGCAAGAGGGCGATGCCGGACTAATTTCGGGCTCGCTCGCGCTCCCCTTCCCACGCGCGATCGGCGCGGCGACATCCGAGCCACACGAGCGCGCACCGGCGGTCGCCGACGCCTGCGCGGAGGGGGCGGCCGTCACGTGACGCGACACGCTTCCTCCCCGACTCCTTTCGGCCCCGCGCCAGCGCCCCGGAGTCTCGCGCGCGCGCGCGGGGGTGTAAATGCCCCCAGCACTCCCTGGAACGAACGACCGGCCGACTGCTTGCCGCCGCCGTTTCGCGGTGCGCAGGCAAATGCCCGCGCGCGTGCTCCACGCATCGATTGATTCGGCCCCGCTGTTGCGCCGCGCTCCCCCTCCCATCGGGCCGAGCGCTATTGCTCGATTTCGCCGCGCCCCTCCGGCCACGGTTGCCAAACGGGAGGACGACGCAATCGCGGTGGCGAAGCCCCCGAAAGAGGCGCGCGCGCCTGAGGAACGGCGGGATTTGAGGGCCGCCTTCTCCCGCGCAGCAAGGTCATCCGTGACGCAAAATCGAACCTCCAGCAGTGCGTGGTCCCCGGCCGTGAACGCCTGGGTTCAAGCGAGAAAAAAGGCAGTCAAAAGTGGAAAGGCGACGGCTGAACTTCAGAAGCACGGTGCCAGGGAGCGCCATGCACCGGTCACAATTGGCGCTGTCACAAAGGAGCTGCCTTTTGTTTTTTTCACTCGAGCGCGTTGAGCGACGCGACCCGGGCCGTCCACAACAGCCGGCGCAAGAGGAAAGGGGGGAGGTACCCTAGGCTCGGACGTGGGATGAGGGGGGAGGGCAGCTCCTCCCGCCGCCACGGACCCGGAAACGACCACAATCGGTGCACGCGGAAGAAGCGGCGGTGCGCTCCCTCTCGCCGCCAGGCGAGGCACTGAGCGCGCGCACGCACACCTCTCCGGCTATCGACCGACGCAGGCGGCCGCGAAGACGCCCCTTTTTTTGCACGGCGGCGGCACTGCGCCGGGACCACGGCGGCCGAGACTGCTACCACCGGGTGGTGTCACGGTTACGGGAGCACCGCGTCGCCGCAATGCGAACGCCACGGAATGGCGAGGCCGGGTGACAGCCGTTCGCTCAAATCTGTCCTGGAAGCTGCGCCGTGCCTTGCCCACTGTCACAAAGGCTGAACACCTTCAGACAAGACGCACGCCAGGCTGCGCAGTCGAGAGTGCGGCGGCGCCCCCGGCCGCAGCACGCGGGTACGCTCGGATGTGGGTCACTCCGCGCGGTCGAGTTTTCCACGGCAGCGCCGCATGCAGGCATCCCCCGGGGCGCACACGTCCCCCTCTTCCTCACTCGCAAGCGAGCGCCGGCCCCTTCCACGCCTCAGCTGCGATCAGGAGCAACGCGTGGAAGAAAAAAAAAAGTGGCCGTCACAGCCACCACCGTTTGGAGAAGCACGATTCAGTGGAAACTTGGGGAACCCATCTAAAGACACCAGTGGCAAATAAGCAACGCGAGCCCGAGTCACTGAAATCACTTCGGTGACGCAAAGTGTACCACTGCCTGCCCGAGCAGCGAACTGTCATGACCCACAGCGAGGGCTCACAACTTCCACCGATCAGGCTCTCGAGACCATTTACATCGCTCATTAACGGCGCAGAGTTCGGGTGCTAACGCCTCTTTCAAGGTCGTAACGCCTGGTGGCAGCGCGGGAGGTGGCACAAGACGGATTAGCGCACATGTGCAGGTTGCGATGACAGCGTCGCATTTCATCCTTACAACCGTCCGGTCGCAAGCCATTACGTTGTTCGGCGGGGAAGGGTGACTCTAGCAGGAAGAGAGGGAGGGGTCTCAACTTGGAAATGAGATGCAGGTTAAGCGCAGTTATCAAATATGGCTCAACCGACAAGGGGCCCGACCCACTTGGAGCACCGGCATAGCGCACGAGGCGAGCGAAAAGGAAAGGCGGCCGCCGGGTTGACGACCGGGCGGGAAAAAAGAAAGCGCGGTCCCGTTTGCGCCAGTGGGGCGAGACCGGCGAGGGGCTCCCCCCGCGGTGCGTTCACCCCGCGGCCACACGCGCGCCGCTCTCCGGGCGAAGACCGCGCGCGGGGAGGCGCCTCTCTTCGCCGGGTCCTCAACGCGAGCAGCCCTCTGCTCGGCGAAACCGGGGCGAAAACCTCGGCCGTCATCGGGAAGATCCAAGACGCTCGCCGGTGTCGCGACAGCGAAGAGGCGCGCACATATCGGCCGCGATCGCACCCCCACCGCACTGGGTCAGTGCCCTTGCAGAGCGCCGCCCCGCGGACGGAGGGAGTGGGGCCCGCAAGAGAGAGACGCACCGAACCTGCTCGGCACGACTTGGCGACGGCGGTCAAACAACGCGTCGGCCACCAGTGCGGCAACCCGAGGAGGGGACAGTTCGCGATGTCGTGGCAGCCGCCCCTCTCCGCGGACTGAAGCACGGGCTTGCTCGGTCCTGTCGCCAACAGCAGCAGGCCACGAGGAGGGGGAGAAGGTACAAGTCGCGGCGCCGAAAAGCGGCGCCCGCCCTCAGGAAGGGCCAGGCTCAATGAACTCGGCCGGCTGGCTCGCTCCTCCGCGGAACGGGAGGGGGGTATTCCCCGGCCGCGGTGAAAGACACGCCGAACTATGGGGGGCGCCGCCCCTCTGGAAGGAGAGAGGGGGCGCGTGTACCGCGGCCGCACGCGGTGCGTGACGCGGTGCCAGTGGGAACGCGTCGAACCGGGCTGGACCGGGCCACCTCCGTCCAACCTCTGATACGAACGGTGCCCACACTTTGGTTGCTACTAATCTGTACTCATGCCCACTAACTAGCACCAAGGAGGTGCGAAGAGGGTAGGGGGAGCGGGCTTGGTCGATTGCGTCAGTGACAAAGGAAGACCTGATGGGAACTATTTCGCAAGTGCAATAATACAGTTGCACTTTAATAATTTTTATTATTTTTAATAATAAGTACAATCGACATATTAAACGTTTCATGTCTCATCCGAACTATTGTTGAATGGAAAAGTCACGATGCCTACGTAGTGTTCACAGGGTGCCAACCAGCTGAAACTCCTCAGCAGAGGTTGGAAACGGCTTTTATGTAATCTCTGTGAAGTGTTCATTTCCCGCTTTGTAACAGCCCACAAGGGCGAAACAGTCACGTAAATAAACAAAAATAGTGTCATCCGAGCCCGCCGGTCGTCTTTCCCGCCGGCAACGTCCCCACCTCACGGCAACCCTCGACACAACGCGTCGACAACTCGGAACCCGCACGCTCGCGGAAAGCCTACGTGAGCGCCGGCACGGGAGGAGGGGGGCCAGAGCACACCCGCCGCCCACCGGCGCGCAGGTCGGGCCACCGCACCACGCACAGCCGCCGCCGAGGAGGGAGAGAACGGCGGCATTCCTCCGCGGCACACAACAGAGAACGGATCGCGGGGAGAAAGTGGCCCGTTTCCGGTCGGCAGGAATCGCACCCCCCCCCCCCCCCCCATCACTCCCTCTCCGCGCGGATCCAAGGGTGAGGCCGCCGCCAGTCCTGGCGTACCCTTACCTGATCACATCGCCCTCCTTCCAACCTCCACTTTGCAGTCTTCCTTCTCCCCCACTGGTTACGTGCAGCGCAGTGGCTACAGCCCAGGGCTCACGCTGCTTCAAAGCCACGAGTAATCATCCCCTCACTAGCCCGCCGAAACAAACGCTGCCACGTGATCACGAGCATTTTCCGCCGAGGCCGCCCTTTCAACCTGACCTGCGCAGCCGCTTGGGGAGTGCACGGTATACCGTTAGGTCGACGACGGACGCTCCGCAGCCCTGTCTGTCAGCACAGCGACCCTTAATCCAGGGTCTCGAAGCGCCACGCGTCAAAGTCGGTGCGCCCTTCCAGGAAAACAAAACCGGCCCGGACTCACTCCTGGGGGCACTCCGAAATGCTAAGCTTGCGCGCGCTGACCTTGCAACGGCGGCAACACTGCGCGTAACTAGCGAGAAATGAGCGCACTGCTCCTCGTCTTTTTTTCTTTTTTTTTCATTTCGACGACTCCCGGCGCCACCGCCAGAGCTCTCCATTTTCCCCCGCGGACCGCAAGGAAAGAAGAAAGTTGCAAGCTTGAGGATACGGGGAGGCACGAGAGCAGGCCCCACTTTTCTTTCTTTTTTTCTTCCCCCACCGGCGGCGGCTGCACGACCGGTCAATACACCACGCCCAGCGACCCCCTCCGTCCGGAATAGAAAGGATGCACGAGTGAGGAAAACGGGGGTGAAAGACGGCCCTCCCGGCTCTTTTCTTTCAGCCCGGAGAGAGAGAGAGAGCCGGCCGCCGAGGGGGCGGCAGGTCGCCAGGTGCGCCAACGCGGGGCTACCAAAGCACCGAGCCGGCGTCGCGAGCAGAATGAAGAGGGAGAGGAGGAAGAAGCCCCCCCGCATCCGAACGGCCCGCATCGCCGAGACTACGCCGACTCCGCGCGCGGGCAGCGATGGTGGACGGTCCGCGGTATCTCGTGCGATTCAGCGACTCTGCCGGACGTCCTGGCACGTACGGCGGAGGTATAAGGGCATACGTGCCCCCCCCCCCCCCCCCCCCCCCGTCTTATTTTGGCAGAGGAGACGGAAGCCCGCGGGCGGAGCACTAGAAAGTAGGTCGCGCGACAGCCCCGCTCACGCTGAAAGGAAGGGACGAAGGGTGGGAAGCGAGGCCGCGGTGATGCGACGCCGCGTCGTCCGTCAGCTGCGCCCCCTGCTACCAGCGAGCGACACGAGTCCATTTGCCGAAAAGCGCAGAGCCGGGCCGATCGAAGATGAGAATTCGATCAGACAGCGGCACGCAACTGGGCGTCGATCTTGACACGAAGGGGTGCGATTACCACGAGACGGCGAAAGCGTTCAATCATCCCACGCACAAGGTTCGCGTTCGTCGAGGTGACGGTTAATGGTCCTCCCTCCACGACCACGGGGAGCAGGTCGATTGAGGCGCCAGGCATTTCTGGCGGGAAATGTCTGCCGATGACGAAAAATCGAATCAATGAGCTGGGGCGCGCTGATGAAGCGGGCCGCACCCGGAAATTTCGCGAGACGATCTACCTAACAGGTCCGAGAAAGCCAGATCAGAAACCACTCGGCGGGGTGGGGGGACACGATTTGCCGTTGAACGAAAAGCTGGCAGCAGGCGTCCAGCGCTGCCAACGGCGGCGCGCACCACCGCGCGAAACGGGCGCCGAGGAAGCGCGCGACGGGTGCCAAGGCCGACCGAGCAGCGGGACGCGTTTGAGGAGGGAGGGAAGGAGAGAGAGAGAGGCCCCGCGGCGCGCGACCGGGCGGCTTCCGAGAGCGGTGGCACGCGTCCTCGTCACGCGACTGCCTCGCTCGCGACGACGACGCGTCTCGCCTCGCAGCGGCTATCCGGCGCGCGTACGCAACACGCACCGGCGGGGCGCGCCTTTCGTGGCGACCTTCTTTTCCGATATCGGGCTGCCTAACTACTCGACTTACGCGCTCGCCGCAAAGGTAGGGGGGGGGGGGGGGGGGGTCGCGCGACACGATCCTTGGGTGTTGTCATTCAAAGAAGCAGAGCCAACGCGAGGCACGGCTTGCGCCTGCGAGGTTACCAATGCCGCACGTTTTCCTCTAGCCGTCAACTCATTGGCGTGAAGGCGAGACCTATCCCCACCTCTCTCTCTCTCTCTCTGTACACATTATAAACCAACAATTCTAACCACTGGCGACTGAAGGAAGCTCGACGCTAGTGTGACACCTGTTCGGGCAGTTCCCCACCTGGACTCGGCGCTGGACGCACACCGCCGGCGTATGCAACTAGCGCCCAAACGAGGGAGGCAGGGAGGATACCGCACGCGTCCCCTGCCCCACTGCCACCCTGCCGCAGAACGCGCTCGCGGCTGCTACTCGAGCGCGGGGCTATCCGTGCCAAGGTCGGGACGACGCGGCCGGTGCGAGCGGAGCATAGCACGCGCAACGGCGCCCTCCGGGAGAGCGGAAGACCAAGCGTTCGCTTCACCGTTTAGCGGTGTGTCCGTTTCGGGCCGTGGCTTCGGGAAACTCACACTCCACCAGCCTTTCCCTCCGCTCGCTTCTGCTGCTCAGTGCGCAACGACGTTTACATGTCGCGCATGGAACGTGGATCACTCTGCTACGATGTTCGAACGTATGACACGGGAGTTAACCCACGCGAGAAACAGTGCAACTACCGCCAGCCAGGACTGGTCGGGAGATCCCGCTGGGTCGACTGTTCGGTCCGCGGAGAAATGCACACCTTCCCAGAAGGGACAAACTTGGTCACCCCACATTACTGAAACAATCTGAAATTTAAACGCCTTCTCGCTTCTTCTGCCGACCTCATCGTTTAGGTGTCAAGGCTGTGCACTTTACAGTCAGGCTCACCGGGCGCCCTTCACCCGTAACCTTCAGCACAGCCGGCCTGGACCAACACACCCTGCACGGACACGTATCTCGCACGAGGTTCGGTGAACGGGCAATTACTCCCTCCTTCATACCAAAACTTCGAGACATAATTACCGCGCGAAAAGAAAAATATACGATTCTAATGTCGCAGTGTCCAAGCACACGAAGAAACGGCTACCCAGGCAAAAAGTGGTACCACTAGCGCCCAAGATGCGAGAAGCAAGCTTACCGCTGAGCTCTGGCGAGACGAGTCCGGCCAGGTCCGGTTCCTCGCCGTACCAGAAGAGCCACAGTTCGCGCCGGTGCGGCTGCTCGGGGCGCGTCACCCGGCGCCAGACGCAGAGCAGGTCGGCAGCCAGGCACTTCGCGAACGACCACAGCACGGGCTCGGACAGGGGGTCCACGCCGCCGACGGACGAAGAAGAGTGCTCGGTGCTTAGGCGACGCCATTTCAGGCCGCACAAGTCTGCCTGTGGGGGGGAGAGAGAAAAAGAAAACGGAGTCAGCCTGGACGTTCATTCACGACGTAAACACACTGCAATGCCGGCCGAAACGCAGCACGCATTAATTCGGCACCTCTAGTAACGCCAACGTCGCCAGCTTCCCGTTAAGGAGACGCCAGCAAAGGGCCCTGATAGCCTCACAAGAAAAGCCGACAAGTTCTTTCGCAATGTGAGTGTCCTAATGTAGGAAAACAATAGTGCAACGCACTCTTTTGAAGACTTCTTGCACGCTGCGAAACTCCCACGAGTCAAATACGGCTTTCTCGTTACCGTGCACTACTTGCGTGTGAACATCTTTATTTTGTTTCACATGTGCATGCAGATGTGTCCGTGTGTGGCGACGTAAGAAGCGAATACTCTCAGCGTTATAAATTCTGCTTTCTGTTCGTTCTCTGCTTTTTTGTGTATGGTTTGTTCACTCCTTTGTTTTCTACGAGGGTGGAAATTGAATCATGTATCTCTGATTTTTACAGCGCTCCGCGTCCAGTTAGTAAGGGGCCCCGGACCAAGTCAAGTGCAAGGAAGCACCTTCTGTCCGGGACCCCCTAGTTCCTTGTGCAAGGAACCTAGGAATATACAAATAAATAAATAAGTAAGTAAAATCCTCAATAAGTTCAACCACAAAAGCACGGGGTAAAATGCACGTTGTACTGAATGAAAGCGGTTGCAGCAAACCAATAAAGAAGTTCCCAGCCACATGCTGTCACGAAGGCGATGGCAGCGTTTGCAACAGACCGCACGCACTGAGGCTCCCATGAAGGTCACAAAAAAGAAAATAGGGGTGGGGGGTGGGAGGTATTTTGTTGTCGCGCCCACGCTCCGGATGCGACAGATGGCGCATACGTTGAGTGATGGGAGAGCTTTTACGCTAGTACGAAATAAGAAACAAAATAAGCCTGAAGTTTACTCTGAAGAACTAGCGCACTGCAGCAGCAGCGTAGGGAAAGGAAACAAAACACGGAATCAATTCAAACAATACCTTAAGACAAGGAAAAGAAAACGGCATAGGCCACTGTAGGCACAAGCGTGTCACAAGCTCAAGAGAATACAACGAATGTAAGTGTTGCAAGTGTTTGCATTGTTAAAATCACGTTCGGTTCCCGAGAAAGACTGTTCACAAAGCGAGTTGTCCACAACAATGAATCGCGAAGAAGAAAAATGTTTAAGAATAACTGTACGCTAAGTTGTGCTTCTGTGCATGCCGGTCAGCAATGAAGTTGAAACTAGACAAACAGCTCCAAGTGCATTATTCTAGCATGCAGCCATTAGTTTAAAAACAACGTGGTGCAGTCTGCAGCACTACAGCGGTTCATGAAACGTGTGACGGCATATTATACCGCGATGACTATGTTCTACTAGTATTTTCCACATCCCACGACAACATCTGAACTCTGTCGACCAATTTTTTTCTTTTCTAAGTACCACTCCCCTTAATAATGCCCTGTGGGCCATGAGGTTATTGGAAATAAATCACTCGTAGGACAAGATGCTGAGAGCGTTTTCAACCATTAGTGCAATACGACAAACGGCGATTCGTGTTGGCCGGCCATCTTGTCGGTGTAAAGCATGAAACCCCGAAAAAAAAAAATATACAGGCTATCACTCGGACATTTGCCCTCTCTCACTGCCTTCCACCAGTGTACTGCACTCAAAATAAAGGAATATAAATATATAGCGGCGGTATTCGACGTTCGTTCTCATTGCTAATGATATAAATGCGACAAAAACACGAGGGCCCAAATTGGCTTCGTGCATTTTCGCCCTGTACACATAGTCCGGACCGCGAGTTTCCATACTAGCGAGACGTGAATACATTGAAAAAGTTTGGTGGCCAGAAATTCCGAGTCGTCCATATTAAGAGCGGTCATATTTACAAGGCACGACTTTACTCGTACCTTGCTGCTTTTTCGTCCATTCTGGTTGTTACACATGAACAATGGTCTTCGGAATTCACGCCTGCAACCTCTGAAGGAAGTGAAAGTACGCTACACATCGACAAGGGACACTGTGCACAGCGAAGTACAATTTTTCTTCTCGGTAAAAATCGATTTCTGGCTACGAGGTTTTATTCGGCAGCAAAAGACGCGCTTATTACTGGGAAAATTAAAATCAAACAAACATTTTCGCCCGCCACTCTACCCAAATTAAGTCAATAACGAAAAGGACGCCGTGATCACCGCGAAGAAGTGCATAAAGATGTGGCCTAACCCGAGAGATCCGTGGTCTAATTCCAAGTTTGCTTGTCAAAACACGCCGGAGGCAGAGATTGAAGTATTATTCGTTCATTTTTTTTCTATACTCATTTCTAGGTTTTAAAACTTGTTTCAGTGAACGTAGCGTTTCTCATTTGGACGCGACAATCTGTGGACACAAGACCGCTTCCAATTTGTCCGCCAGCCTGTCCCTCACCATTCTTGCAACGTCGAAGGCCTTCCTTACAACTCTGTCAGCACTTTCCAATATCGCAAGCTTATGCGCTTTAGTGGTGATAATGGTAACAGATCACAGCGCCATACGTACACGAGACTGGAGCCAATTGGAAGTCCTATCGTTTACATGATGCAACTAATAAGCATGCTTACAATTGCCGCTTACAGACTAACAGTAAACGAGATGCGCTAAATGCACGGCCGTTAGTCATTCGATACGATGAATTACATCCCCCCTCCCACTCGGCACCTCCGAAAAAAAAAAAACTAGTTCCCGCAGCAAGCAAGCGTGCACTCTCGCCCCACACTGCTCACATGCGGATATCCTGTCTGTCGCTTACATTATCAATAACGCTACCAGGCTCTCGCTTGATTACTGTGATTGGACTCATCACAATTTTCGCCAAGGGGGGGTGGGGGGGGGGGGGTGGCACATGACAAACAGAAAACCGAATCTGAATCGAACCCTCAACCTTGGGCTCAGCAGTCGACCCCCATAGCGACCGAGTCATCGCGGCGGGAAATGATAAAATACTAACAACGACCGACCCCCTTGCCGATTTCAATCATTAAAGTGCGCAACTCGAAGACATCCTCGCGGCGCGCGCTATCAGTGACGTAATCACCGCCCTGTTCTCTCGCCAAGCAGGCGAATGGCGGAAAGGGGAGGAGGGGAGGTTCTTACCCAGGGTCCTGCATCGAGCCCCGAGGCTGTGTGTGTGTGTGGAGGGGGGGGGGGGGAGGATAAAGTGCGCGCGCGCTCTGCCGAGCGACGCCGTGCCCGAAGAAACGCGCGCCAACAGCGCTGTTGCTGCTGCATCGATTGCTCGCGCGAGAAGGGGCGCTGCCGGAGGGGCTGCTGCCGCTGCCACCGCGACCATCGATCCGTTTCCAGCGGCCGTCCATCGAGAGAACTGGTGGCCGGGGCGGCGGAAATGCAATTAGAGAGCGCGCGAGCCGCTTTAATTAAACGCGGCGACGGAGGGAGCGCGGCGAAGGCGCGCGCGGCCAACTTGGCGGCGTCTATCTTTGCTTTTTTTTTGCCGCCTTCGCGCATCACAGCGACTCGGCTGAAATGCCGCCAAACGAGACAGTGGGACAGAGAGGCGCGCGCGGAAATAGCCACCTGCGGCTCACAGAAGCCCAACACACGTGAGGCTCTTCATTTTAGGGCGTTACTACAATTCATAACTACCTTACAACCACAAATATGTGGCACCGCGAAAAAAGGAAAAGAAAGATGCACTGGGATCAATCGAAAGTTCAGAGCAAGCGTTCCCCTACGCCCACCCAGGGTGAAGCAACGTTACTAGAATAATAGTTCTACTGACGCTGCAGTGAAGTAAAGTATGTTTATAATGGACAAGAAGCCCATAGCCCACCCCATTCCTCCAATCCCCGTTATTGACATGTCTTCTTTCAACTCGCGAAGGCGAATCGTTCCAATCGAGGCCACGGAACTGGATTACCTTTCGAAGCGGGCCATTCGGCTTGAAGGTATCAGCAACCTCGACTTGATTGCTGGCTACTATAGTTACGTGTTGCGATGCAATCGCAGTATGTTTTTTTTTATATTTTGATATGTGGCTCAAAGTAACCGTTACGTGAATCACATGAGCCCCTTCCGTGATGATGGAGAGATAGGCATATATACCATCTTAGCTAGGTAGAATAAAAAAAAAAACGAGCACGAAGCGCACAAAACAAGCGCACCGGAAATTGAAAGTGTGGTTCCGTTCGGCCGCGGAACCGGCAGGCGGCGCCGCCAATGTCATTCCGAACGCAGTTGCAGTACTGCTATGTCTGCCCAAAGTCGCCAGACAGAGCATCCGGGCACTGCGCGGCGCGCGCGCCCGTCCAAGGGCCGGACAACTCAATCGCAGATCCGGAGTTGAGGCGGCAATCAAGATCGAATTCGAAGCAGCGAGGCAAGGCGTTATTGCCGGGTGGCCAATGTCACTCTCGCTTTCCCGGGACAGGGCCGGTGCTGTGTTATGGTTGCGCCTTCACGAAATGATGTTACGTACCGAATTTTGCAGAGGGGAGGGGAAAAAAAAATGTGCCGTTCAAGGTCGTACTTTTAGGATAAAATATGGGATATTGTCGTAGAACCACAAACCGACAAAACTAAGATGAAGACGACCGCGTTTAAGTTGTAACAGCAAAACAGAAAAAGAAATTACGGAGGACACTTAAAACTGCTGCCGTGCTTTGAATGCGAAAGCGCTGTCTCATCGTGAGCTCTGTCGCGAGGTTCATTAAAGATTCCTTCCTTTCTAATGACATATCTACTCATTAGCATGCAGTCGTAAGGAAACGCATACACTAGTTTCACCTTCATTCGCCAAGAACTAACGCGGTTTTGTCGCCTTTTTTTTAAACATATTTATTACAGTGAAGCAATGTTCTATCTACATGAACTATGTACAAACCACGATTAAAAAGTGGTTTTGTGGCCTGTGGGTTGCGCGCGCTCCCCTCGCAGCAATTTGAAGGTGATTGGTTCAATACCAATGGTTCAGTACGGAAGCAATTTTATTTTTCTTTGCTGCACACGTCACTATCCTCTGGTAAACTGTTGACGTCATGCGAGAGCATAGTGACGTCACTGAGGAATTTCGTGCCACGGACGCCGACGGACGGCGGCTTTGGGTTAACGGAACATATGCTTTCGCATTAATAGAAGTGAATTTAGAAGTTCAAGGACGCAAAAAACTGCGCCGCACCCAAAGATTGTTGCAGGGCGGCCCATAGGAGGGGCTGACACCTACCAACGTCCACGAACTGCAAATGCTTAGAAGCCCGGTGTTGCAAGTGCTTATCGGCGATGGCTCGAGGCGCCGTTACTCCCCGGATTAAGTGCTGCTGCTCGCTCGGCGCTATTCCCGCGATTCGCCACGCCCCTGCCCTCCCCGTTGTATTCCCGTTTAGCGTCCTCACCGGAGGCCGCGAAACAGGCTGTCGTCGGCGATGCCCGATCCTCGCGTACACAGCTAGCGGGAGCAGGCGCAGACGGCAGTGCCCCGCCCCGGCGATCACCCCGACGCCCGGCGGCAGAACTGGTCGACGCGAGGTCAGCCTCGGCGGCGGCTAAGGACGATCTCGACCGGCGCCTCTCACCTCGGACGCGCTTTCGTGACCCGCATTACGAAAAGGGGATGAAGGCGCGGTAAGCGACGTTATTACCCCTCCCGGCCGCCAGGGGAACAAAGCGACGGGACATAATAACGTCCGACGGCGACGGGAGAACACGGCGGCAGGCAGAGGCAAACTGTTGAGCGAGTTTCAACGGCAACTGAACGCTGCCGCCTTCCAGACTACCCTCGTTCGTCGAGAACTAAATGCAACCACACCTGTGACATCGCAATCTCACCGAGTGTTTACTCCGGCATACCGAATATATTACCTGCCAGGAGAGGTTTTCTTCGGTAAGAGCATGCAGCCCTCCCCGCGCCCCATCCCTTCCTCGCCCAACGAAGATAGCGTGTCCTATCCTGACGTCAAGCGGGACAAAAAAACTACGCTGACATCGGCCAAATCAGCGTACAGTCGAGGAAGTGGCGAAGGAAATGTGTTCGCAGCCTAGCCAACGGGCGCGGAGCGGGGCGCGTCCGCGCAGAGAAGGCCGTCGCAAGTTCCTCCCCTCGCTACCACCACCATCACTAACATCTAAGCACAGTCCACTGTGCAGGACAAGGACATCTTCCAGTGACCTCCATTTAACTGCCAGCCGAGGTCATGTTATCCCATGCTTATTCAGTCTGACAGCATTTGCAGTAACAAAGGAACTACACGAAGCGCTCTGTCCACTTTCTCCGTGTTCCGCGCGCGCACTCTATTCTCGGGAAATGCAAAGCGCAATGAAAAACGAAATAAACACTATGTGACACCTGGCCTCACTAACAGTCTCAAGGTATTCCAGCGAATTCCCCTCGCCCCTGGTGTTCACTCCTGGCTCCTTCATAGACGCGACCGCGGTAAATACTTAACTACAAACCATAAGTCGTCGTTTTTCCGCACTACTTCTGGTTACACAAGCGTTGCGATTCGTTCGACGCAGAGAACCTCGCGATGACTACGACCGCAGCGCACCGCTGACCAGCCACGACTTCCCCCTTCCCACCGCGACAGCGGAAATCGCGCCACCTGCCCAAGGCCTCCCTCCGAGGATCGCCCGTATCGGCCTCCCCCATCTACGGACGAGGCCGCCTGGGATGCAGTGGGCCGATAGCAGCAGGTGGGGCGGGACGCCAGCGGGCTTGGCGTGCGCTTTCCGAACGCTCGGCCCCCGCGGTGCGCGCTCAGTCCGCAGCCTACCGCGGCCGCACGCAGCGCAGCGCATCGCGACGCTACACGCGGAAACGCGTCGCGTCCGCCAAATACCGCGCGACGACGCAATCCAGGAGGCGGAAGTTCGCCGGTTTACAACCGTTACACGAGCCGAGAGGCGTAGCGATCGCTGCCTATAGCTCTAAATTGTCCCATTCAGCGGAATCTGTTGCGGGAACGGTTGCGAGAGAGAGAGGGGGGTCACATTAAAAGCTTCAAGCGTTAAAGAAAAAAGTGAAAGCAATCCGACGCGCATCAATTACAGCAGTCACCACGCGTTAGCAAAACAAAGAAAACGGTAATGGAGGAGGAGTAAAGGTTGCTGACTGTGAAACAAAGACTAATTAATATGACACCAGGAAGGACATCACACGAGGGCGATGACAAAGCGTCGTGTGTGCAGCAAACAGCACAAAAAAAAAAGATCCGGTACAAAACACGCGACTTGGAAAAAAGTGCAGCGACATGAGGAGTGGTCGACACTGAGAGTCAATCAACATCACTACAATTGTGGTGTAACATCCCAACGATCATCGTCACGCTTTCCGATGGAACCTATAACGCGCGTGCTATAACGACAGGGGGGGGGGGGGGGGGGGGTACAAGCTCCGACAGCTGTCGACAATCGAGGCATACACCGACGTGGGGAAGACGCGCACACAGACGACGCAGCGCGTCGAACGGCCTAACAACGGACAGTAGAACTAAAGCCCACAAATAATTTCTGCGGGAATGGACGCGCTTCGGAACGGACGGGCTGGGCGAGCGCGCGCGCGCCGAATGCGATTATCTGGCCGACCGAAACCAGCGAGCGCTAAACGTTTCCACCCTCGAGGCAGGAGCAGCAAGCACACTTTGGCGCCGTCGATGATGGGGACCGCAAGCCCGGGGGCCGATAAAGAAGACACGCCCCAAGCGAGGAAGGAGGAGCGGAAGGAAGGTAGAAAGAAGAACGCGCGCCCCACAGACCGAGAGAGCGCCGCGCGTTGGTCGCTTCGATCAATGGGCTCTCTTCGATGCCGCCGCTTGCACTGGTCGCTACCTCTCATGCGCGCTGGTACGCCCACAGAGCGACGCCCGTTGCCGCCTCTGCTGCCCGGGGTGGGAGGGGGTAGGGGGGGGGGGGGGGGGGGCAGGCACGCGGGTGCTGAACGACGGGAGAGAACGGAGCCAATCCCCACGAATTCGCCCAAAAGGCAGATCTTGTTGGCCACTTTCCTCCTCGAATTTTGACGATGTCACGTTTCGTTCCAGTCTTGCGTCGCCGTCAGCCGCGAAAAACGAAGCGCCGAATTTCGTCGCCAAATCGTTCGGCCTCGCTCGGAGATGACGAGACAGCAGGTCGGGGACTCGCTTGGACCCAGCGCGATAACGATCGCGGACACGGCACGCGCCTACAACGGCGATCGCTTCGCGCCAAAGAGGCCTCCCGAAGAGCAAACCGCAGCAGCAGCAGCGGAGTCACCAGCTTCATTTCAGTAGCCGCGAGCGGGAGCCACGCGAAGGGAGAAAAGAAGGGCTCCGCGCCTGATCTGATCGAGAGAGAGAGAGAGAGCGAAAGAACACCCAGAGCTGCCTCCGCATCCTCCCTCCTCTCACCCTCCCCTGCCTCTCGCGAAGTCGGAGCCCAAACACGCGCGAGCACGGGGAGAGGAAGCGACCGCCGCAGCCCACCGCGCCGCGTGTCAGAACCACTCATCGATTGGCCGGCCACTGCTGCACCGCGCGCGCAGGCCCTACAAATCCTCCTCCTCACTCAGAGCGCGGACCTAGGGATGCGGCTGCTCCTCCTGCTGCTACCTCCCCCTCCCTCCCCACGTTTTCACTCCGCTCACTGTAGCGCGCGTCGAGGCGCCAATCGTCGCGACATCTGCGACGTTAAAACGCTATAACCGCGAGCAGCGAGCTCCGCGGAAGAGCACGCCTCGCACGGCCAAGTGGCGATCGACGACCGTATCAGCACGCTGCTACGTCCGTGACCATACTGACGACAGGCATCGCATACGGGCGTGGACTCTCACTGGCAATGCTAGCACAACTTGTGCGTGCCACGATCCCTTGGGAAGATTTTAGAACCAACTGGAATGTGCAGAGCAAGACAAAACAAGCATTCACAATGACTGAGCAGCCAGAAAAACGAGCTTACAAGAGCAGCGTACAGTGCAACGATTTCGCTTGGAAATGATTCCCCCATTCCCCTTGCACACACGCGAAAACGGAGTGAGAGAGAGCGTGAAAGCGGAGGGTTAATTTTGCGCGAAATAAATGAAAAGAAAAATGTTCAAATTAATCGACCAATGTCATTCTCGGCGGACAGGAGTCATTCATCCGGGTAAATGGCGTTTCAGTCCCTGGTTTTAACAAAAAAAAAGAAAACCCGCGTCCACCTGCTCACCAATGAGGATGCTACCAAGGTCGGCGTGGGGCTGCCACCGTATTTGGGCGGAGAAAGTGGAAGGACGTCGAGCTATCACTATTCCTTGCGCGCCGAAACACACTGGGAGTTTTCCAAACAAACAGTTTCGTGGACTCGCGTGTAACAACACCACGTGCAGGGACAAAAGCGCTCTTCACTGTTCACTGCTGGACCTAGTCCTAGTTTTCTTTTTTTATCCTACAGCCCGCGCCCAGAGCCTGCTCCCAACCATACGAAACACTGGCCGCGGCGGTCGAATTTCGATGGCGGCGAAGTTCTAGAGGCCCGTGTACTGTGCGTTGAAGAACGCCAGGTGGTCGAAATTTCCGGAGCCCTTCACTACAGCGTCCCTCATAACCCTGAGTCGCTCACACACACGAAATAAAACAGACGTGGTGAACGAACACCGTACCTGACGTTTAGGCCCGGGGACCGGCCTTCAACAAGCCCATTCTTCGTTCACCACGTCTGTTTTTTTTTTTTTCGCCAACCCAGCCCTAGGAACTTTTTCTGCCCAAGTCTCTCTCTCTGTATGCGTGTGTGAACGAAGCCAACAGTCACCGAAACCAAGAATAGTATTTTTTTTTAATTTGTAATGTTGATCAATGGAAAAATAAATAGCATAATTACTTTATGGCTGACAGAGAATTTAGGAAGCAATTCATACGCACACACATCGCCTCAGACTTCCTTGTGTTATTCTTCCTCTGCTATTCCCAGCACTCCTATCTCCGAGAACGCCTAATCTTATCTACGGGAAGTGACAAAACAGTCCTTGCGAAATGCATCTAAACGATTGGGGAAGCTGTGTGGATGCTATCGACAGTTTACAGTCAGCGATACGCTTCTCCGAAAACCGGCGGTTATGAAATTGTTCCCAGCCTCCACATCTGTTACTGCTCCAGTGCAACAGCACTGTAAGGTCGCGACTCACCTTATATTAGGGCATCGACCGTGTACAAATAGCACCCGTATTTGGGACTACGTCCACAGCCCTCTCAATTACTTGGAAGCCTGAACGCTTCTCTGAGCGTTCCCTGTCGTTTGGGGTCTTTCGCCCTCGTCTGTTTCGGGCTGTGAAGCCACTCCTCGCTTCGCTAAACTCTGGCACAACTCGGATCCTCACACACAATGTCTACTCCACTTCGGAGGATTCCCCTAAACACGTCGGACTAACACCGTAACCAATTCCAAATTGATCAATTCTACCTCGCCCTGCCCCCTGCTAGTCGTCTTGGTTGCTACAGCGATTGTTCTGGGCAGGCGGCAGTCTCGGGTTCGATTCTCAGACCAGGAGGAATTTTTTCTTCAATTACAAGGTTCTGTGAGAGCTGTACAGCTTTCCTTCGTAGCTGCATGGCTGCGCTCGGGTGGATTCTAATAACGAGCAATGCACCTTTATTTCAACGTGACGAACGTAAGGACTACCTGGACCTTTGAATGGTTGATCAATCCAAAGCCACGTTTCGACCACATTGCATTCCTTGTGCACTCACAAGCAATAGATTTTGCTCAACATTTCACAGTGTGCGAGTACGGGTCCTCACGCAACCTGTGCTACTCTTTTATTCTCATTTAAGGGACTCGAGAACAAAACTTTAATAATGTAATCATAATTATGAAATCATGGAACATGTATTCTTGCACGCTGATTCTAAACATATCATTTAATTTCATGTAAAACCATTTCTTGAGCACTTACGTAATTTTTATGCAAGTATTTTGCGAACAGCTTTGAAGAAAATATGCTGCGGGAAACTCGCTGAAATGTATGCCATTGGGTTCTGTTGATACCACGGAATGCAATAAGGGTAAAATTATCTTTCTGCCCATCATAGAATTTGAATTATAGGGTTTGGAAGTTGTCGCTCCAGAAATGCGAAGGTAAGTATGCATTACCGTTTCTGAAGTGGCCGCTTCATTACACTATAACTCAAGTTTTATGATAGCCAGGATGATAATCTTACCCTTATTGCATTCCTTGGCATCAACAGAACCCAATGGCATACATTTCAGCGAGTTTCCCACAGCATATTTTCTTCAAAGATGTTCGCAAAATGCTTGCATAAAAATTACATAAATGCTCAAGAAATTGTTTTACATGAAATTAAATGATATATTTAGAATCGGCACATAAAAATACATGTTCCCTGAAGGTTTCTTAACTGTGACTTCATTAATTATTTATTTTTTTCAAGACCAGGCTCCCCCCTTAAAACGCATTTTAGAGAGTGTGCGTGTGTGGGGGAAGGAGGGAGGGGAGAGCTTACTTCTTTTGCACCGCTGCATGAACAGAAGCAGGAAAACGAACCAGCTGCAATACGAGCTGGAAAGCGTCCTTTCCCGCTGTTCGCCACCGCTGCTGCAACGATTGCGCGGCAAACGGGCTCGACAGAATCGCAGACACCTGCGCGTCATCGCAAATGGCGCGGCGGGTGAGAGCGGCGCGCGATCGCGTCACAGCCGCGTCAGCTTGCCTCGCACTTCCGTTCGCGGCAGCAGACACGCTGCGAGGCACACCACACACGCGCGTAGACCGGGAGAACATGGCGGAAGCAACACGCAGGAAGCGACCGGAAGAGGCGGAAGTCCGCTCGCTCGAAACGGAGTGCCGGGTGTGTATCAAACGCGTTCCGAGTATGAGGTTCTTCACGGCGACAGAATGCAGCAGCTCGAGCAATCACTCGTACAAGACCTCCAGGAGAGGAATTACCCGGGCCAGTTGGTACATGACATAAGATTAGCAGCGCGACAAGAATCCACCGTGCAGTTCACGAACATGCACACAAATTGCCTGCGTGTCATTGTCGCCAATTAACGCTCACGATGAAAGCTGACATAAAGATCTAAAGAAAACAAAAACAGCACAGTCTTCCCTTTCGAGTTAAGTAGTACTGTCGCCGAATCTTAATTAAAAAAAAGAGAATCCGTGGTCAACCAACACAGTTCACTGGATCACTGCTGGTTGAAATACACACCTACAGCGACCTTCCTGGAAGCAGCGGTCGGCGACACTGCAGGTCTACGAACAGGTCGATCTGACACGTCTGGCTATACGAAACGAAGTCAGATCGAATGCAAGGTGAGGCAAGATAGGTGTAGCGGTGCTTTTTTTTTTCTTCCCACAGCAATAATTGATCCAAAAAAAGAAAGAAATACACTTCACGGCACACTGACAGAGTAGTGAAAACGTGAAAGAAAAAGAATGCATAGATACAGGACAGCACGTTGAAAGGCCTAGCAGGAAATGTTGTCGAGTCAGGAGAGGAAATTAAGTTGGAAAGCGATTCTCCGAAGCGGGCGAAACTTCAGACAGCGTTTGTGCCCACATTTCGGCGCACTTGACGCGGCGCACAAACACGCAAATGTGCTGGAAACGCTCATTCCTCAGCAGGAGCATGTGCCGACTCTCCATTCCGCTGCCGCGCAGAGAATGGCAATACCGAAGGCGCCGCACATCCGGTGACGTCCAGCGCCATTCGGCGCAGCTGCCCCGCGCGTACAAGCAAAGTACAGTGGGTTCGCTAACGCAACAGGTCGCGCTATCCGCAGCGCCAAACCAGACGGAGCGGCACCAGCGACGGACCGGACGCCGACCCGGCAACGTGACTCCCGAATGCTCCCATGCTACGGGAGCCGCCGCTGCCTTTGACATGCCCGGCGGCCTCGTCAGTCGCACACGGCCTCTCAATCGGATGTCGGAAAGGAGGCCAGCCGCGTGCGTTCGCCGCGCCGGGAGACAAAACAAAACGCTGACTCGATAGCGCACGGACGCCGCCGAGAATAGCAGCGAAGCCCCACAGAAACAAACCACGCAACGAGGGCGGAGACAACAAGAGCCCGAGAAAATGGCGCGCGGGGGGGGGGACAAGAGATAAGAGTCACGGACGGGAAGAGATAGTGGAACGCAGGCTGATTCTCTCTGGGGGGCAAGAAAATCAGGAGGAGAGAAGCCGAGGGGCTCGTAAAGGCGACACCGCAATGCGGCGACAGGAACGGCGCCCGCACGACGTTCGCATCCGCTGACACGCGATGCCCAAGCCTTGGCGGCGGCCCAGCCGACGTGGGACACACCGCGTTTCTATGCCTGGGCAGGGTATAACGTGATGCGCGGCGAGAACGGCCTTCATCCTCCGAGGAAGGGTGCCTGCCTGCCCCGTCCGCGACGTCTACTGCTACTGTAGCACGTGACCAAGGCTAGAAACTCACAAGTCAAAGGATGTATCAAGCCGCTTGTCCATTTTTTTTTAATTTTTTAACTCCAGTATCCCAGAAAGAGCCGAAACAGCTAAACAGAAAGCCCCACCAAATTCCAGACGCGATTCCGCACTGATCCCGAGTTCCCGGGTTCGAACACGACCGCGGCGGCTGCGTTTTTATGGAAGTTAAGAACGCTAAGGCGCCCGTGTGCTGTGCGATGTCAGTGCACGTTAAAGATCCCCAGGTGGTCGAAATTATTCCGGAGTCCTCCACTACGGCACCCCTTTCTTCTTTCATTCCCTCCTTTATCCCTTCCCTTACGGCACGGTTCAGGTGTCCGCCGATATATGAGACGGATACTGCGCCATTTCCTTTCCCCAAAAACCAATTATATTACTATTATTCCGCACTTCGGAAGCGCTCGCTCCATTGTTCGCAGCTATCGCTCACTTAAGCATTACGAAAGTCGCGCCCCACAGGTGAAGCTGCGACGACACTTTATTATAGAAATCCATTAGCATATTCCGACCCGATACTTCTCGGCAAAACGTCGAACGCGGCAACCTCCTCGCGCCCACGTCTCCCCTGTGGCCCGCCCGCCTACCGCACTCGTCGTCCCGTTCATGCAAGGCCCGAGAAGAGCCCGGACGGATTCCGATCCCGCGGAGACCATACAGTCTGCCCCACGCAAATCGCAACGACAACGATGGCAGCGAGACCGCACGCGGCGCGAAGCCGCCGGAAGGAGGGGGGGGGGGCACAGTCGTCCATGCGAAAGCGGGTCACTTCCGCAAAGTCGCAACCCGAACGACGCTAGCGGCACCCAGCGAAATCTCCAAATCGTGTCGCGTCGTGAGGGGCCGGCAGAGGAGGAGGGGGAATTCACGCTCTCCAGCGAGCCAAGGCCGCTTCCCAAGCGGCAACACGCTCACTGATGCCACCACCATCGCCCACCTGCGGAACGAAAGCGGCAGGACCCTCAATACTGGCAGGACACTTCAGCGGCATGGCGTAGCCCCGACTAGCCGGCTGCAGCAGAGGACCCACGTGAAGAAGCACTTACACGTATCACTGTTACAGCGCCGCGCGCCGTTTAAGTTCCCCTTAGGAGTTAATCAGTGTTGCTTTTCTGTCAGTTTCAGTTTGCAACGTGTCGCTCACTTTGCGCAGATTACCGTTTTTTGGTGCAACACGACTGGTACACGTTATACCCCCCCCCCCCCCCCTCCCTTTCCGGTGAGATTACCCGGTATTGCGGGCGACACGTCGGTGCGATAAAAAAAAAAAAAACTAAAGCCAAGTGTGGAGGAAGCGGATAACGACGTACTGCGCTAGCTGGATCGTTAGCGCGTGAAGAGGCATATGTCGAATCCACTAGAACTCTGCAGTATGACTCCATCCCAAGATTCGAAAAGAAACGCCAGGGTTGCACTGTACACTGCGAGGCGTGTTCTCAAGGGAACGCTCCCGTTTATTAATGCGAAAGCATTCGATGGCTCGTTACAAAACTGACGGCGGCGTTACAGAACTCACCCGCCGCGGTGGTTCAGTGGTTAGGGCGCTCGGCTACTGCTCCTGAGTTCCCGGGTTCGAACCCGACCGCGGCGGCTGCGTTTTTATGGAGGCAAAACGCTAAGGCGCCCGTGTGCTGTGCGATGTCAGTGCACGTTAAAGATCCCCAGGTGGTCGAAATTATTCCGGAGCCCTCCACTACGGCACCTCCTCCTTCCTTTCTTCTTTCACTCCCTCCTTTATCCCTTCCCTTAAGGCTTGGTTCAGGTGTCCAACGATATATGAGACAGATACTGCGCCATTTCCTTTCCCCAAAAACCAATTATTATTATTATTATTACAAAACTCGCCACTGATCGAAACGATGTGACGTCATCAAAGGCAGGAAAATATGAAACTAATTAGAAACAGTCAGTACTAGTACTTACAAATGTACACTACTACAATGGAATAGAACAGAATTCAACTAAAAATAGAACGTAATTGGAATAGAATTGCAATGATTTCTAATTAGTCGCATGTAATTTCGTTAAGTGCCTCCGGTAATTTTTTTCCACCGTCTGTGTGGTCCATTAAACGTGTACCCAAGTCTCAAGGCGTAGATGCTTGCATCTCGCCTCTCTCGAAAGTTGGTCACCACGGCCAAGATCGAACCTGCGAACTCGTGCCCTGCAACCAAAGCGCACAAAAAAAAAAAAACAGAGGGAGGGAGGTGTTCGAACGCGCCTTCAAAACATCGAGGCCGTCAGCGGTGAATCACGCGCCGGCACGCGTCCGCGACACACTCAAATATGCAACGAGGGCAAAAGCCGAACACTACCGCTACACGTACATACATAGGCGGCACTGGGACATCCGACAACGCACCTCTAACTGCAAAAGGGCTCCAAATAGCGTGCGTGCGAATATTTGAATGCACACCTGAGAAACGTCCCTGACAAGGATCGCACACACGGCCCAACACTCATTTGACTCGGGCGGACGGCTCGGTGCCAACCACACCTGTCGAGACATGGATTTCAGCTATACGAGCTGCAGAGTTACGCGTACCGAGGCGTTGCAAGTAAGCTAGCCACCGACCGAAGCTTCAACCCCTCCAGCGAGCACATGCAAGGAAGGCCGTCGTCGGGTTTCAAGCGGGTCAAGGCATTGTCCACGTGCGATACACCGCTCGGGGATACCAACATGTTGCAGAGGGCGCGAGTGAGGTCAATGCCAAGGAGAAGAGAAGACGGTGCGCTGGAGAACCGGTACGGTTTAACCCACAACCGTAGCAGCAGTAGCGCGCACCTATACAACGACAACGCGATCAGCGCACCGCTACTGTTACTAGCGGCGCGCACGCAAAACAGGGAACGATCAATTGGCTTTGTGGCCGCGCGAGCCTTGGCCAGCGCCGGCGTAAGCGCCTGGCAACGTTGGCGAGCCACTCGATTTCTGGCACGCAACCGCAGACTGGAAAACGAAACCTTGCCCCCGCGTTTGTTTGTCGGCCCGCTCGCTGCGTGTACAACGCCGAATCGAGTGAGTGGCCCGCCCCCGCCATACGACTTAAGCGGCATTTTCGAGCAGCTGCGTACCAGACTACTTCTTCCCTCCATATTACGCCCTTCTGCGAAGGTCAATTTACAAAAAAAAAAAAAAGAAACGAAAGAAGTTTCTCGCAGTATCCCAAACTCCTGCGCAATTAACATAAAACGCACTTTTTGTTTACCTGCAGGAAATCAAGACATAACTTCAAGATCTTTTTTATATTCATCCTCGCATCGACTTTTTTTTGCTACTTAAACAGCGGCGCTTTTTCACGCATGCCAATGGGTCAACACTCTAATTACGACCATTTCTTTCTACGTTCTTTTTCTTCAATTATTAATGCTCTCAGCTGTCGCCGCCTTCCACTCCCGAACTCTCCCAAAACGCGAAATTCCACGTCGGCGGTTTATAACGCTGGGTAATATTTTTTCTTTACCAAACATCCTTCTCTCCTTCTATCCCGGTAGCGAACAACCGCCTACACGAAAGCGCGTGAGCAATACGAGGAACGAAATCGCGTCGTTCAAATCGTAAAATCACTCAAGGCCACTCGTAAATGATGAGAACACATGCCGCAGCGCGCACTCCACACGAGTGTGCGGACGACGCCAAGCTCCACGCTGGCAAAGATCGAGCCGCTAGAGGCCCACCCGCCACACAGGCCAGCCGGCAGTGTCGCAAACCAAGACGGGTTGTGACAATTGTTGCCTAACCTAACGACTGCGGCCATTTGCGAGGCTCGCGACGCGGCAAGCCGCCCAGCCGTGTGGAACACCGGGCATCGAGAGTGAACCGAGCACACACGAACACACGCCGTTCCCGGAGCCCCGCCCCCTCACTCTACTTCGCCCAGCCCCGGAGCGTGGGCCAGGGGCTATTCATAGCCCCGTCATCGGGAGAGGCCGACGATGGGACCGAGAGGCCACGCAGTGGCGACCGCTTGCGAACCGAGAGAAGGCATGCAAGAGAAGACCACGGAAGGAACTTGGCTAGCGGGCGAGGTGATCAAGGTGGATTCAAGGCCATCATCACATCGCCAAGCTGCATCAGACCCTCATCGAAATTTGAAACGCCGGCTGACTTGAAATTCGAAGGCCGACTGACCGATTGTCGCGACATCTGAGGGCGGATGTTCGAATTGATTAGGAAACGCGAGTACTGTGTGCGCTTCAGACGCAAAGACCAGCGGCTCACCGTCCGCACCTGTTCTATCAGAGCTCTGTCCTATCTGCATCTTCTTCCCGTTCGTGTTCGCGCTGCTGATACATATGACAGATTACGCGAGAAATCACACGCGCTGCTAGGGACCCCGCCACCTTCCGACAACTGGTCACACGAGACGGCCGAATTCAAATAGCTTCGAAAATGGCGCACGCCGAAGGAACTCTGGCGCCGTGAGAGTCTTTCATTGGTTGCAAGAAGAGACGTACTATCACTTCGGTGTCAACACGCCTGCACTTTCCTGGAGCTACACATTAGGAACACAAAACATCCTCGATAACTGTGCTACTCACGGGCTCGTTTTGCGTCCGTCGCGATGGTCAGTCTGACGCTCAGCCTGACGACAAGGATAACATCTTGTTTTTGAACTGCACCGCGCTCCGAATTTCCCTTTTAAGCGTCTTTTCCAGCCATCACGGTGGCTCGGTCGCTATGCGATCTTGATACTGCGCTCGACTCCAGGATGCGATTCCGACCGCACCGGCGTTTCAATAAAGGCGAATTGATTGGCTGACAATGCGGACCAGCAGCGTTAGTGCATCAAGACATCAACTGAAAGCCCCTTGCCCACATCAGGGTGACCGAAATTCAGCTTTCCACTAGGGCGGGCCTCAAAGGCAGGCGCTAGTTCTAAAGAAGCTTCATTCATAACGCTCAAGCATGCACGGCGCGCTGCCGAAGCTGATCGCGGAGGCCACGCCCTACCTCTCGCAGATTTTCAGAAGCGCAGACCCAGTTCGCCCTTAAAAGCCAATCTTTCTCGTCTTTTGCGCCGGAAATTCCAATCTTCTAAAAGAAACAATCCAAAATGAAAAAAACAAACAAACATGCTTTTCAATCACACCTCGAAAGTAATCGCTGGTTGGACTCTAATAAGGCAAACCATCCCATACTGCTTGCCATTGTACGGACGTTAACAACACCCCCAACACCTCGTGTCACAATGGAAAATTAAACGCCGTTTGAAGCGAACAACATTCGGTTCATCGAATGCCAACTACCCTTTTTAACCGCTACATGGCAAAAATAAAAAATGCCATTCGCGCATGATACCAACGTAAATCGGAGGAGCAAGATACGAGCGAAAATCGTGTGGTAGCAGAGTGCTTGAATTGGTAATGTAAGGTTGCTAACATGCTTCAAAGACCCTTTTCTGCATTCACTTAACTTTACAGCTGCACTTCGGTACCCATCCATTGTTAGCAAAGGTTCGAGCAATAACCTTAGGAACGGAAACAATCAAAGGCGGCGGTGTAGGGGCGACAGCGCGGAGAGCTTGGCGATGGAAGCTCCACAGGCAGCGCCGTCTCGAATCGAGCTAGCGCAGCAACGGCGTCCAACCAGACGGCACGAGGGATTCCAACACGGGTGACTCGCGCGGCTATGCACGTCCGTGCGCTGCTGCTACGCTGAGATCGTAACTGCTCTCTCCCCGACAGCACGCAACATGGATAATAACCTCTTGCTAAAACCAAGCAGCGTAATAAAACGCCACAAGTTACTTTTCCCTCGACGGTGCTCAGGCAATTCTGCGATATTTTTACTGCTCGCCCGAGGTGGAGAGAGTCGGCATTCTGGTCGAAATCGAATCCGCCCGCCGAACTCATTCGATCGAAAATATCATTCGAACCTGATGCACCATGAAATAGCCCAGCATAGCAGGCCATTCTAGAGGCCCGCGGTACTGTGCGATGCGAGTGCACGTTAAAGAACCCCAGGTGGTCGAAATTTCCGGAGCCGTTCACTACGGCTCCCCTCAAAGCCTGAGTCGCTTTGGGACGTTAAAATCCCATAAACCAAACCATGTCATCAAAGGCTAGTGTCACTCATTTTGGATGACATTAAATCATAGTATGACAGGGGCGCTACAGTCTTGAGCAACACCCAATAGTCGGAAACGCACTACCATACCACGAACCTTTTCCCAGACAAAAAAAAAAAATCCAGTCAGAAGGGCCTCTTTTCCCGCGCCCCACACACGAATGCAAATTCACAGCCGCCACTGCGCTAATTAGAGCGACGACCGACGGAGCAGATGCAGGGAGCGGGGAGAGAGAGACGAGCTCTTCTTGGCGGCCGAATCTGTTCCGTGACGAGGCGCAGCCGGGTAGCGCCAGGCTTTGCGCTTACTCACGCAAGACGAGCGTTAAAAGATTCGAGGCGTTCCACGACGACTGGTGAGAGGAAGGACCCCGGAGCGAAGAAAGCGGAAGAGAGAGAGAGAGAAGGGATGTGGAGGCACAACGGTGTGATGTAAACGATGGCCACCCCTGCTCCTCGGAGGAGAATATAAATGATATCCTCCTTTGGGAGTGCCCCCCCCCCCCCTTTTTATTATTTCTTCCAAGCCACCACAGCGCCGAGGAGGAAAAAAAACTGATTTCCCACTGGTTCCCTCCCTTCCCATCGCCGAGGTGCCAGAAGCAGAGGTTGGGGGAGTAAGAAAAATAAAGGGAACAAGACGTTGGGAAGCGTGGGACGGGAGGGGGGAAAAAAGCGCGCGCAACCGATGATCGGAACTAGAAGGGAAAAAAATGGAAGAGGGATGAAGGTTTTGCGGCGGGGGGGTGGGGGGGCAAGCGTCATATCTCTCCCAGACGCCCCTCGCCCTGTCCTCTCGCGATCCCGGCGCCACTGCCGAGCAGAACCAGCAGCAGCACAGGAGCACACTCACCGCCACTGCGCTGCTGCTACTGCTGCCCGCGATCCCAGACGCCGCCGGGTTTTAGCAGCGGCGAGGACAAGAAAAAAAGAGAGCCGGGCGATGGGGGGGAGAGCTCCCACCCCGCGGCCAGAGCCGGCGGCGCGGAAACGGGGAGACCCTGTCGCTGCCGCCGCAGCGCCCGGAAGGAAGGCGTCCACACAAGCATCGGAGGGACACGACGCACCCCCCCCCCCCTCTCTCTCTCTCCCAACATTCGTTATCGGATCCGAATACCTCGCAGTATCGCCTTCCATCCCGAGGGCGCGTCGATGTCGTCTCCTTTTCTTTGCAGACCGGGAGACCGAAACCTTTCTCGAGTTGCATCATCTTCGCTCGCGCGCTAATCGGGTTCCCGTTTTTCCGCGCTCGCCGCCATGCACAGCAAAGAACACTATCCGTTCAAGCCTTACCCCCTCGCTATGAATGGACCCATCGGTGGTCACACACCAGGTTTCTCCAGCGCAGACGTCGATGCACCACCGACCTCAGGCGCAAAGTGGCCACTCATCGTTGACCCAGTGCTGCCGGATGCAGCGCGATGTCGCAGCTCGGGATAATTGCGCGAACCACGCCTACCATTGTTCTGCTGCTAGCGCAACGAACCTCTCGCGACCTTCTGAGCGGCATGACTACACAGTGGGCGAGATTCCTCGAGGAAGGGCGCACAGCTGAAACAACCGGCATCAAAACAAGCGCTTGGAATATCTCGAGCAGGCAACGGTGGTGCTCTTGGGGAAAGTGGCGCAAGGACAAGACAACGATCGGGCCAGCTGTCCGCAATAACGTTGCAAGAAAAGCCGCCGAGACACTGCGCTCACGCCAGCCATCAGGTGCAGTGCCGCATAGGAAAAACAAAAAAAATCGTGCGTTCGGGGGGGGGGGACCGATATCCCGTGGCGCTTAAGTGACCTATGTCCAACAAGTGATTGAAAAAAAAAAATAGAGGGGAGCGGGGGGGCTACCAAGGTCGATAGAGAAAATCGACCGCGACCGCCAATACCCCCCCCCCCCCCCCCGCCTTCCCTCTGCCAATGTTGCGAAACCACCGGGATGTGCTACTACGCCGGGCAACACGGGGAAGAATGCCAAGCGATTCAGGCCAACGAATGCCTCAGGATCTTCTAGCATAAACCGAAAGTTGATCCCTAAGCCAGGCGCCAACGGGAATTTAAAAAAAAAATCAAAACAAACGATGTGCTCTCACGCAAGGGAAGCTGTCGTTAATAGGAAATGGCAAATTTATCTCTGGAGGCGAAATGTGGTCCTCTAGAAAGGTTCCAACGACAGGGGAAAAAGAAAACACGAGAGCAGTGAGCCCGAGTAACTGATACCGAGTGCTTCATTTCTCACTTTCACTGATGCAGGGCAGGTCAGCTATGCATGCAAACATACCAAAAGGGTAATTGTGTACCTGCAAAAAACAAACTGGTTTGCAAAGAAATGTTGTGGTTTCTACCAAAGATTCTGCACAGCAGCATCATTCTCACTGCTCATTTTGCATACTGATACAGATGGGTACATTCACCATAGTGGCTGCTAACGGCTAATTAGAGCCATATCAATGTGCACACAATTTACACTCGGGAAAATTGAAATAAGCAAGCTTGTTATCTGGAGCTGTTATTCGGCAAACAGCATTGTATACCAAGGAAATGTAGTGAGCAGGCGCACACTCCTTAGCAAAATGGAACCATAAAGTATAGTATTTGCCATTTAATACAGCCCAACAGTGTACTCCACTCATAAAAAAAAGTTACAGCCCAGACAAAGCTAAGAACACTACCTTTATACAATGCTTTCTTCAACGAAGCAAAAATTCTTCACACCTGTGCACATTTGGAAACAAAATTTGATTGATCAGAGACAGCAGGTCGTGAATCTTTGTTTGGCTGCTGGAGCACTTCAATAAATGCATTTCACTTTTGCAGTAGTTCACTAACCTGCCACTAATGTGATCTTTCCCTCTCATAATATGAAATTCCTCTACAGGTTCGCATTCACTTTATTCTGAAATTTATTTTGCATTACCGCTATTTGTTCTCAAATAACGAACCAGCACGACCGGAAACATGTACTGTTCAATGTACAGTTCCGGCCATAATATTGCGGAGCACGCTTTGGTGATTCAAACTCTCGCCACACCTTACCTAACGCAAATTAGGTGGTACTTCTTACACAGCTTAGCACGTGTCACTGGCATGTTCGCATATGAACAGAAGACACACTCTTATCTCCTCTACAGAAAATGCGATGAAATTTTCTAATGCCGAAGCATGCTCTGTAATATTTTGGCCGCACCTGTACATAATTACCGAATACCAAGCAGACTATGCCTCCAAATGAAAACTTTCCCTCAAAGAGGCAATGCACCACCAGCATCCACTTCGTGCCCAATAACATGTCAATTGAAACCTGGGTTTCAGATGTTATGGAGAACATTCTTAGATGCAGTAACAATCATGTGCACATCCAGTCACGGGCAATAAATATAAGGTTACAAAAGCTTTAAAGTAAGCAGACATTAAACTGTAGCACTACAGACAGCTGATGTTTGCAACATTTAAAGGGCAGGTGACTGTGTGGAAAAAAAGAATAAAAACCTTTCTTAATAAGAATGACCTCAGCAGTACAGTGTTTTTGTTGTTAAGTGGCTGCCATCTCTTTACATCACAGTGCAGACCAAAGAACAACCCACAGCACTAAGTTCAACCAGTCATGCTGCAGTCAGTATCATGTGCAGTGTGACACTGGTATGCTTGTTCATCAGAGCTTTCAATGACAAGCAAGATGCTTTTTTTGTCCTTCCTGCTCCGAAAACCATTGCTACCGCTGTTTCGTGTGTTGGAAGCCTACTAGTATCTCAATCCAAACTAAAGAAGAAAAAACAAGATCTGAACAAACTGTCTGCTATACCACAAAAAATGCATGTCGAAATTGGGGCAAAAAAGAAGAAAAGCAGGAAACAAAATAGGAGGGAAGCACTATCAAGGTCTGGGGCTAAAACTTAATTGGAGCAGGAGATGGAATGCAGAGGTATTGTAAGGAAAAAGGTCTGAGCTAGTTGGTGATCAAACCTCTAGCATACAACCTAACAAGCTCAGAAAAACCTGGCAGAAAAAAAAAATACAACGAAGTATAAAACACAAAAAGCGCCCCCCTTATCAAACATAAGATGACTCCATAATTTTTTTTTCTTTTTCTGTGGTAGAACTAACGACGACTTGTTAACACAATTTGGTCCCGCACTTGTGATCTCGGATGCTTCCGAGAATCTTGCGTGCAAGCCGACTGCAGTGACCGACCATGATTGTGCAGCAACAAATATAGTCATGCCCCGTTAATACGACCCTCGTTAATATGGATGATCGAATTATGGACAAATTTTGTGGGGACCGAACTTTTTCAATGAATTTACCCCTTGTTAATATGGAAATTTGCTGTCAAGAAAATGTACAATGCAAAAATACACAGAGCACATCGGGGTCCATGTATCTCTGTTGCGTTAACACGGACAACAATGCGGATATGGGCAACTAAACCTATACATCCCCAACCAAATGTTTTCTTTCCTGTATTTTGAGAGCAGGACACCAGCAAAAGGCAGTGCAAAAGCGCAGATGCTTCAGCGACAGCCGTTTTTTTCTGTGCTTTCATGTTTTACAGTGCCAACATGTCCAGTTGATGCTCCTCATCACAGATTGCCGTATTTCATGGATTGATGTGAAGACTGTGAAGCTGCTTTCAACAGCTGCCAGAGACTAAGTACGGATATGCACTAGCAGTTCATGGGATGCAAAGAGTCATAGTAGAAGATATGCCATCATGCCATTAGACGCCATCGTACATGTGAGGCACCACTACAGGCCTCAAACTGCGCTGTAACATATAAAAGATAACAGTGAGCACAATAATGCACTTCAAACTGCCAAGGCTTCATCTAATTTTCACTTCACTGACCACTACTGTGCACAGAAGCAGAAAGTAATTACAATAGTGTTTTTCTTTCTGATCATTTTTTTTTCATGGTTCCTTCTAATGGACGACATAACTTTATGAACAGTTTTGCTCTGAAACCAGTCTCCATAATAATGAGCCACGACTGTAGTGGCACACAGCAACATGCCCTGCAGCAAACGGTAAGATGTCCATCTGCCCCCACTATGCAGTGCTACCAACAATGTGTATGCACATAGGGGTACATACGCAGTGCCAGAATATCATATTACACGACTGAGTGCCTGGCACACCACAAGGAGTTTGCTGATGAATGGCTTGGATCACTTTAACACGACCAAAAGGAAAATACACATCCACCTCTAAATTTTTGCTACAAAATGAAATCTCATCAATCCCAACTGCGGCAATCACATTTCGATGGAGGCAAGATGTTAAAGGCTTGTGTACTATGCGGTGCCAGTGCACGTTAAAAGAACCCCAGGTGGTCAAAATTATCCGGGGCCCTCCACTATATGTCCTTCATAGCCAGAGTCTTTTCGGCACATTAAACTCCATAAACCTTATCTCATTTGCCAAACACTGAAGGTTTATTTTTAGACTACACTCATTCATTTGAAACAATTCAAAGTAAAGAATAAAAACGATATGCCCAGTGGTGCGGGAAAGACACACCTTTATATGTGGCATCTCTTACATAGCCACGTTCATTCAGGTCACATTTGCAGTTTTCTGCTATATGCAAAACACTTCAAAATTACAGCAGTGCCTTTGAAGTTTTGCATGCAGCACTTGCTGAATGCAAATGATGCCTTCAATCATTATTTGTCTGAAATGACCAAAAACAAGCCTGAAATTTTTTCCTTCAGCAAATGTAGAGCGAACAACAATGGGTATGCAACTCGTGACATCCAACACGCAAGGCTGCCCATCGAAAGCCCTCCGAATGAGGTCATGAAACAGAAAATTTTTTAATTAATTTTCTCTGAAAGGAAATGTACACCAGCTGTGAAATCTGGCACTAACTACCAGAAGACTGAGGAGAACCTACAGCAAACGTTTCAATAAAATGTGTGCATGTAAAATACCCCAGAGTTGGCTTTTTTACACTGACATCACACAGCGCACGGCCATCTTTTGCATTTCGCCTCCATCAAAATGCAGCTGATGTCAAAGCTGGTATTCAATAAGCTGTACCATATTAGTCATGCACCGCAGTCAACCTAAATATACGATTAAGTGCACATAAAGGCTGCCTCACATTAAAATAAAGCAAAGCTAAACTCAGTTCATGTCTGCATTCCTCATTCCCATGTGCTACATGCCATACAGGTAACCTAGCCAACCTGTATTTATTTATGCGAGTGTTGCAAGCAATAAAACAAATGACTTTTCATTATCTCCAACTGTTTGTTTTTAATACCTTTCAAATGACCTTAATGATTCTTTTTTGCAGTTCCTTTTATTTTTTTTTTGCTTCTTATATGCAACATGGCTGCATTGCAGCAACATTTTACTTTTATTCCTTGTTGTGACTTTGTGGCTGGATAGATGGTTTGGGCCTATAAAAGACAAATCTTTCTGTGACAGTCACTTTCGTAGCTAGTACAAGCGCACGGTGACTTAACAATGCCATGTCAACTTGGAATGGTGCACCTGGTGCGCTGTCACACTGGAAATGGCAGAAATGTTGCTGCTGTGGAGGCATGCTAAATAAGTTTGGACGATTTGGCTGTTTGGTTCACCTTGAGACAACAGCATAAAAAGATGGGGTTCAAGGGAAACTACAAACACACAGTGCCCCATGCATGCGTCGTCACTATAGGTCCTATCTTTCACCACTGCTGTCTCAAGCTACAATTTACTTCTTGTTAACAGCACAGCAGCATGGATGGCCGCATCAAAATGCCCTCAGTCATCCATGTCAAACTCCTGCTGTATGCAAAACATTCATGTTGATTTCGTTCATAAACACTGCTAAGGTGCCACAAAAACAAAACTGCCCCATGCTGCACCAATACAAAATAGCTGAAATTTAGTGACAGCACAGTTTGCAGCCCTCCTAAGAGTACCTTGCAAATTAAATGCACAAAGGGCAGGCTATGGTTTTACAGGCCAACAATACCGACTGATTGCACTAGTTTCTTGACACAGCAGTACTTATTCAAAGCCTTGAGAAAACATTCCAGCAAGGTACTGCAGTGCAATGCAAATGCTGACACAATGTGCTG